>NC_086351.1:20049482-20649482 GCF_036324505.1 Eleginops maclovinus | reverse complement strand
GCAAAATCTATCCCTCAGTCCTAATAATAGCAATTATTTATTTAAATCGTGGAGTCCTTCCTACTAACACAAATCTTTCTAATGGTGTAAGATAAAAAGGTAGACAGACTTGATAAAAGTCAGCCCTATAAACACGTTTTGTTAGGTAAATGGGTGCTCCTCTCAGCTGGTGGTCTTCATGAACTCAGTTATTATTCATTACCTCTTTAGCCGAGACAGCAGCACCCAGCTGGAGGTCAGGGATGCTAAATGATTGTATAGCGTTATTTATTATATACTTTTGAACAGTCTTTTATTTTGTATGCTGATCTTTTTCCCCTTTTGAAAGAGATTTCTGCACCATACCACTGTCTAATGAATATTTATTAACGCTATAATATGATATTTATATGCAGTCTACGTCCCGCACTAAAGGCTGACACAATCACTTTATTGAGACCTTGACTAATAACAGATCCTCCTGAATCTGAGAATTTTGGGAGATTTTATGTAGCCAAGTTTTGTGGATAGAGATTATTCACTTATGCATCAAATAACGCAAACTACAACATGATCCTCATTGGAGAGATTATATTACCTTAAATGAGATCTACGAACATAGTGTTTCCTGAATTGTCCATCCATCCATCCATCTTCTCCCGCTTTTCCGTCAGGGTCGCGGAGGTAACAGCTCCAGCAGAGAGCCCCAAACTTTCCTTTCCCTGGCCACATCAACCAGCTCTGACTGGGGGATTCCAAGGCGCTCCCAGGCCAGCGAAGAGATATAATCCCTCCACCTGGTCCTAGGTCTACCTCGGTCTCTTCCCAGCTGGACGTGCCTGGAACACCTTCCTAGGGAGGCGCCCAGGTGGCATCCTCACTAGGTGCCCGAACCACCTCAACTGGCTCCTTTCAACGCGAAGGAGCAGCGGTTCTACTCCGAGTCCCTCCCGGATGACTGAACTTCTCACCTTATCCCTAAGGGAGATGCCAGCCACCCTGCGGAGAAATCCCATTTCGGCCGCTTGTATCCGCGATCTCGTTCTTTCGGTCATGACCCATCCTTCATGACCATAGGTGAGGGTAGGAATGAAGATGGCCCGGTAGATAGAGAGCTTTGCCTTCTGGCTCAGCTCTCTTTTCGTCACAACGGTGCGGTAAAGCGACTGCAGTACCGCTCCCGCTGCTCCGATTCTCCGGCCCATCTCACGCTCCATTGTTTCCTCACTCGAGAACAAGACCCCGAGATACTTGAACTCCTTCACTTGGGGTAGGGCTTCATTCCCTACCTGGAGTAGACAGTCCATCGGTTTCCTGCTGAGAACCATGGCCTCAGATTTGGAGGTGCTGATCCTCATCCCAGCCGCTTCACACTCGGCCGCGAACCGATCCAGTGAGTGCTGAAGGTCACAGACCGATGAAGCCATTAGGACCACATCATCTGCAAAAAGCAGTGGTGCAATCCTTAACCCACCGAACTGCAGACCCGACTCCCCCACGACTACGCTTCGAAATCCTGTCCATGAATATCACAAACAGGATTGGTGACAAAGCGCAGCCCTGGCGGAGACCAACCCTCACCGGAAATCGGTCCGACGTGCTGCCGAGGACTCAGACACAGCTCTCGCTTTGAGAGTACAGAGATTGGATGGCCCTGAGTAGAGTCCCCCTCACCCCATACTCCCGCAGCACCTCCCACAGTATCTCCCTGGGAACCCGGTCATACGCCTTCTCCAAATCCACAAAGCACATGTAGACCGGATGAGCATACTCCCAGGCCCCCTCCAGGATCCTTGCGAGAGTGAAAAGCTGGTCTGTTCCCAGTTCACCCGCACTACACGTTTGGGCTTTGGTCTGTCCAGATGCTTCCCCCGCCACTTGACCCAACTCACTACCAGATGGTAATCAGTTTACAACTCCGACCCTCTCTTCACCCGAGTGTCCAAAACATGCGGCCTCAGGTCCGATGATACGATAACAAAATCGATCATGGACCTTCTGCCTAGGGTGCTCTGGTACCACGTACACTTATGAGCATCCTTATGTTCGAGCATGGTGTTTGTTATGGCCAATCCATGACTAGCACAGAAGTCCAGTAACAAACCACCACTCCGGTTCAGATCAGGGGGGCCGTTCCTCTCAATCACGCCCCTCCAAGTGTCTCCATCATTGCCCACGTGTGCGTTGAAGTCTCCAAGCAAGACTAAGGAGTCCCCTTCAGGAGCCCCATACAGGACTTCTTTCAGGGTCTCCAAGAAGGCCGAATACTCTGAACTGCTGTTTGGTGCATAAGCACACACAACAGTCAGAGTTTTCCCCCCCGTGACCCGCAGGCGTAGGGAGGCGACCCTCTCGGCCACTGGGGTAAACTCCAACAAAGCGGCACTCAAGCGGGGGCTTGTGAGTATCCCCACACCCGCTCGGCGCCTCACACCTTGGGCAACTCCGGAGAAGAATAGAGTCCAACCCCTATCAAGAAGTAAGGTTCCAGAGCCGACGCTGTGTGTAGAGGTACGCCCCACCAGATCCAACTGGTAACGCTCCACTTCCCGCACAAGCTCCGGCTCCTTCCCCCCCCAGAGAGGTGACATTCCACGTTCCCAAAGCCAGCTTCTGTCGCCTGAGTCTGGTCCGTCAAGACCCTCTGCTTTCACTGCCACCCTTCTGGCTCCTGAATTGTTAAATTAATAATTTGATAACTCTGGAAATGTGCTTATTTTGTGTCTTTTCTGGAAGTGGGATTCAAAGACAGAAGGCACTCTTTGTCCTTATGCAGACAGCAGGCTGTTAGCATAGCTTAACAAACAGCCTGGAAACATTTAGCTGGCTCTTTTCCAAGATAACCAAATCAGCCTTCCAGCACCTAGTAATTAACAGTGTGTGTTTTAATATGTGGAAATAATAAGTTGAGGTTTTACATGAATTAGTCGTGGGATTTATAATCACCGTAGAGCAGTGACTTAAGGTGGACTGGTGGCCATGTTTCTATAGCTTCATGCTGAGGCTTTAAGTACCAGGCTAGGTGTTTCTCCCTGTATTCAGTCTTAAACTTCACGCCCAAAATGATCATTTCTATATAAAAAAAAATCTTGAAATAAACTTTTCTCTCCTGCCTCCAAGGTCACGGACTAATCCAAAAGCAAAGGAAAGTTTTGATGATTTAAATTAATTTGGAGCAGAGTTTAACAAGACTATTATAAAATTCCTCCAGACGAGTAGCATGAACCTGGTTTTTGAATGAGTATGCATTAAATATGATAAATGAGACTTACATTACACACCACGATTTGTGTGAGAGTTTGTAAACAGACATTTTGATATAGTTCTGCTGTTGTTCGGTCAATACGTAACATTTCTCTGTTTTCTGATTCCTCTTTTACCATGGAGGTATGCTGGAAATCCAAATTAAATTTAAATTCCTTATTCAAAATCAATATGTTTGTGCAAATGGTGATTTTTCGGGTATTCCTTTAAGCTTAGCTACGTTAAGATAATTATCTCCTGGCTCACAAACACATAACCGTACAGACATGAGAGGTTTAGATCGTCTTAACTAAATATTGGCAAGAAAAAAACATCAATTTCTGGCAATTTCTTGTGTACATTCCTATAAACCTGTGTGTATTTAAAGAATCTTCTCCCATCTGCTCTCCAGGAAAGATGTGGCCAGAAGTCCTACAGACGTGGTGGTGTCGGGTGGAGACTCTTCTCTCCTCGTGTGCACGCCCAGAGGCGAGCTGAGCCTGACTCTGCCTGCAGGCGTCTCCTTCGAGCCAGGATCCTGTGTCCCAACACCTGCGGGAGAATCCTGCGGAGAGGAGCTCCATTTCAGGCTGCGCGTCAGTGTCAAGCCAAGCACGGAGGAAGGTAACATCCAGGAAACACACCCAGTCACGTGCTACCTCCCTTTAGTCTCCTCAGTGCCAAGTCTTTTAGTAGCTATTTAAAGCTCTTTTCAGAATTAATTGGAGTTGAGTCACTTGGTCTTATGAGAGAGTGAAGGTGTACATTTTGCTCCCCAATGGCCTACCAGCAGCTGATCACCAGAGTGAAGAGAATATTTTCTTTTAAGTTTGGGTTTGATCTTGAAAAGTGTCCCTAGAGTCATTGCATAATATCCCCAAACCCCAGATTTTTTTATCTATGCGCAAGAAACATTTACAGCAGAGCCTATCAATGACAGATCCGTCAATAGGGAATTAGAACCGCTGCCATCTGTGGAGGATTGCATCTACAGTATAGCTATATATATATATATATATATCTAACGGTAGCAGCCGTCAATATTTATCAGCTGTCTCCGGTCATCTGTCAGCTGTTTTCCGTTCGAAATGAATAAAGTAAGCACGAGATATAACAAAGATAAGCTCTGGGCAGAAATGAAGGACAGTTATTTACAAGAAATAAAGTAAATTATTGACATCCATCCGTATAAATTAAGAGAAGCACGAACGGAGCGTTTTTGAGGCAAGTTTACAAATGGGGGAATAAAAGATCACAGGTTTAATGACAACTATAGAGTCATCCGGACAGGTAAGACAGGTAATGTTATGCTAGCTGCTAACAAAACGTCTGCTTATCATGCATAACTAATATACCAGTATATGTACTTATACTGCAATATGTCCTGTTTTAAATCCCCTGTCTAGTGGATTGCGTTACTGTAGTTCAACAGTATACATTCAGAAGTTGGCTGACATCCAAGACATTCAGCGTCTCTTGCTGATGTTCACCAGGGCTCCCTCGTTTCCTTTTTAGTTTAAAGGAATTCAATGTAATACCATTTTTGTTGGTCTGTTACAGCCAGCCACATATCAGTGCCTATCGACCGTGTTTAAAAGGTTTGAAGTGAAAATATCGATAGGCAACTTGTTAAAATATGCTAGCAGCTGGCAAAAAGCAATCACTACAAAAAAGTGCAAGGTGGAACCTCCTACTCAGCAACAATGGAGAGAGATTTTAGAGGAAATCTGAAAAAAAGAATTACAATTAGAAGACAAATGGGAGATAATATTTCTGAACCAAATGAGCAACAAGGATTACTAACTGACTTGGAAAGAAGGACTCTTTGTAGCTGCACCGGTCCAATGAATAAGGCCAGAAAACATACTGATGTCTTTGACGGATTTATCTCTCTCTCTTTCTCTGAAGACACCGTGTCAAGAAAATGAAAACAAATTCAAAGTTTACATTGGGTCGTTTCAGTCTCTTACCCATTGATAAACGGCACACACATTAGCACAATAAAACCAGGCTCACCAAATCAAATAACATTTACATACAGTGTAAAAATGTATGTATGCACTCTTAAATATTAACACACACACACAAACACACACACACACACACACACACACACACACACACACACACACACACAATTAGCCGTACAGGTTAAGTTACTGGGTAGTTTTTCCCTGGTATCCTCCAAAGGTGGACGATTTGCCGTTGATGACGTCACATTCCAATACCCTACATCAGATGGACTGCCTGCTTCCGATCCAAACCACCCAGTAGTTCATCGCCTCTCTGCTCTCTTGTACCGCCCTTTCACCACTCATTTATTTGTTTTTGTTTGTCCCCTTCACAGAGGCTTCTGACAACGTGATGGAGACACTCCGGGCCAAAGAGACTTATTGCTTCCACTGCCAGGGCTGCATGACCAGGCTACTGGAGGACAGGTGAGGAGCGCACGGGCAAGCATCCGCAGAAATGGGGTTTTATTTACAACACCCTCCCTACATAGGAAAAGGAGAAAAAATGATGGATGGAGCCGGAGCGGAGCCTTCCTCCTGACTGGGTTACAGTCGTCCAGTCAGTGTGACGTAAACGGTGCCGCTACTTGTTAAAAAACAATTGCGTTTCTTACCTCGAGGTGGTTCAGTCAGTCAGTGGTATTGTTTTTATAGCCCTCAGCTTGTAGATCTCTCTGGTCAGCGCTGTGACATGCTGGAAATTGCAATATGTGTATTAAAGAGACCCTCTGCCCCTGGCGATGTTTCCCAGCAATAACCCACTAAAAAAGTTGCCATAAAGATATTTATTTTGCTTTCAACAAGGGCTGGGAAAGTAGAAATGTCAGTAAAAGTGTCTGCAGTAGGCTAAAATGAATATTTTTTCACAAAAGGAGGCTTCATGATCTATTCTCACATTGGGTCTTATGCAGGAAGCAATTTAAGAACTAATTTACTTTCATTTTGTTCTTACCCACAACTTGATTTGAATGTTTTATTATTTTTAGTAAAAGCAGTAATAAGAGCACACCTATTTGTGATCGAGTCGGATTCATTATACATTCAGAGCACATTTGGATGGTTAACCTTTCTTATGTTTTCTCTTAACAGTAAAATATAGGATAAATAAGGCCCCATATGTTCCATTGGTTGCCTGCGAACAGGTATTCACTGAAATCTAAGTACCCTCTGAAAGGTGTCTGAGTATAGCCATAACAATGCATGTCAAGTGCTTTACTGCACTGATAAAAAAGTATCCTATCATACAGTAGCAGCACTTCTCATCTTTTTCAAAATCAAGGGTATTTGGCATTTTTGCACTTCTTTCACAGTGTAATCAGAGATTAGGGAGGGTCGCAACCACTCTGCTAAAAAGACGCTCCCACCACTCCAAAGTGTTATGCTAAGTAGTTAGCAGTGAGGCTCTTCTCCTCTCTTATACCTAATACCGCTTCATACAGGTGTAATCTGATTGGTTGCGAGCCAAAAAGGCAGCTGCAATCATGTCAACGTAAAATAATTTGAACGTTTAGCTCTGCACTTGGCGACAATTTCGAGCGGTGAGCTAAACGCTGAGGGTTGCACTTCTGCCTGTTTTTGAAACACCATAGAAACACAACAACAACAATGGCAACGCAGATGAGTTTGACCTCCTATCATGTGAAGGCAGTTTTTCTCTGCAGGGTTCTACTTTGTTTTGAGGGTCATTCAGCTCATTGTTTTGGGTTAAGGCTTTCAATCTTTCGCCTCAGTCTCATGGCTCTCATCGACTTTGGTACAGTTGCACAGAGCAGCCATTTTCATTCCCAACAAAAGCTGTAGTTCTTTCAACCATTTGTTCACTCCCTGCTTAGTGCCAACAGCAATAACAAACCAAGTTAGAGACTAGCTGATGAAGAAAGTGGAGCATTAAGCAGCCAGATTCTTCCTTCGGGAAATAGGTGGAGACCAAAACAGAGGGTAAGTCTTGGACCTAAACTCATGATGTGGCCAGAAAAAAGTCTTCCAAAATGCTTCATTATTTTTGGATGTGTAAAAGGTAACTGTGTGTGCCACTATTAGTAATCGCAACTTTGTGAGGTGGTGATAATAATATGCTACTTTTATGTCTAATCAGAATACTGTATTTATCCCTTGGGGAAATCGGGTTTTGTAACAGCTGCACCATTTTAGAATAAAATCAAAATATATATATTTATATAAATGTAAGAAGTTGAGGTCAAATTGTTAAAATAAAAGGATAAATAAAATAGAAGAAAAATATTCATATAAACATAAGAACTTAAATATAAAATGTGCAATAAAAGGATAAATACAATAAAATAGAAGAAAACTATTTATACAACATAAAGGAGAAATGTGCAATAAAAGGATAAATACAATGCATACATAAAAACAATAAATATGTAAACGTGTATATTACAACATATGCAGTGGTGTATTAGTATCAATCAAGATAGTAATGCTGAATTGCACTTTTAAGAGGGTTTTGCTTTATGTTTACGGCTTGTTTTGCTCCACTGTTGAGTGGCAAAACAACCAAACAAAAGCTGCTTTCAATATATTTAAATATGTAATTAGGAGATTAAAAAAATATCATAACAAAATAATCTTATTATAAGATGTTGTGAATAGGTCTCTGGTGTAAGTTGGATACTTTCCTCAGGTTTCCTTGTATTTTTAATCATCTCCGGTCATTAGGGAACTCTTTTCTTATTAAGAAAATGCTAATTAATGCAATTTCCAAACATCACTTGACAAAGATGGGAAGTAATTGTTTTATTTGTTTCCCCCACTTCTTCAGAGTGTTCAAGCGAGTTCTTCCTCTCCCTAACGGCAACTGGAACGCCCTCGTGGACGACTGGTGTTGCCACCCCGATCCGTTCGCTAAGAAGCTGCTGCCCCGAGCGGAGGACTGTTTACTGGGGGACACCTTCCTCCTCCTCAACAGAGACAGCAGCTGTGAACACACTCTCACTGTGGAGGAGGCACCTGTTGACTCAGAGGACGTTCAAGATTCAAAGGTATCCAAAAGTTCGAAATTCCTAGTAAACCACAATGTATTGAAGGTGTTTCTTTAAGACGATTAGATGAGATATATTTAATTGACCCCTGATGCAGCAAGAATCCAATCAGGGTTATTGCCAACTAAGTTTGCACTTACAAAGAATTTGCTTTGGTTTAAAATGGTGCAGACATAAACGCAATGAGGAATTCGGTTTAAAAAAAACCTAAAATGTAAATAACTATAAAATTAAGAAATATTTAAAAAACGTTTACAAGGCATTGAATGAGTTAAAATATTGTCGAGTACAGGGATGCAAACTTGTCAACATCCTAAATAGTTTGTTTGTGTGACTTGTGTAGATCTACAATACACATATTATTTTCGTATGGTGGGGGGTCCGGGACCACAAGTATTCTGCGACCGTGAGCTGCTGTATGGCGTCATGGCGCGCAGGGTGTTATTTCCTTAACAGAGTTTGGTGTAACGTGTTACAAATGTAACTGAGTTACAGTAATGTATTACAATTCTCAGTAACGCAGTTACAACACATTTTAACCCGAAATGATGTGGTGTTTTGTTTCTGAGAATTCACAAACATCACGAGACATTCCGACAACCAGAGAAATAATTGTGCAGGTAGAATAACTCAGTACGCCTGTTTACTATTGGTTAAGAGGGCTGCAGAAACAGATTCGCAATGCAGAGCTGCAGGCTCACAATGCAGAGCTGCAGGCTCGGAGAAAAGAAAATGAAAAAGACAGGAGTGCGCGCCGGCCGAAGCAACAGAAAGTAACTTTCTCTCGGGCTGCTTGAACCCCGAGAAGTTAAGAGACGCGGAGTGTTGAAGATCTGCAGCCTCTGTCCTCTGTGGAATCGCCGGCTTTTAGAACGCTTGTCAGCAAAATCCCCGTTAACACACCAATGACAAGGTGAGCTAACGTTGCCATAGAGACTCGTTCATATACAGCAGGTTACAGGGCCGTGCAGAGGCTCCACTAACATGTTATTAATAACACACAGAGACGTAATGTTACCGGTATCACATATTATTCAGCACACTTAAACGGAGTATGAGTTTAATTTCTAAGTATTTTCCTAATGTTCAGCATGTACTGCCAGATAGATGGATAGATAGATAGCTTTAATTAATGAGCTGCAATAAACTACATTTTAGCATTTAAAGCCATACTTTTGCAGTTATTTTGGTGAAAGTTACTCAAAGTAATGCAAAAGTAGTGTAATGCATTACAGTTCAGAGACAGTAATAATGTAATGTAACTTATTACTTTAAAAAGACAGTAATAAGTCATATGTACTGTTTTACATTTTGGAAGTAACTTGCCCATCACTGTTCCTTAATATGCGCGAGCTGTGTGCCAAAATAATTTACAAACGTGTAAAAATCTCACCACACATATGAAACGGTCTCACACACACACATAAGAAATCCGAAGTTATTCACATATACATGTGAAACGCTCTCATATACATGTGAAACGCACGCGCACACACACACACACACACACACAAACACACACACAACATGCGATTTCAGTATGTTGTGTGAGGGACATTTCAGTTGAAACGGAAGGCTTTTTAATAAAACAGTGAAGAACCGCGAAAACAATATTCTTCGTCTGTCCGTTTGCTTGTTCCATCATGTCTGCTCAGCAGTCTGCACAAAGCTTAACGGACGCAGCAACGTTGTTAAATAATATCCTGGCCTCAGCGGAGACTATTAGAACGCTATCGAACGTGGCCACAACCGACTGTAGGAACTGCAAGCGGGAACACTCTGGACGGTCAGTTATCGTCCCTCTTCCCATCCTGCGGCGGGCAACGGCCCACTACCATGTGCCAAAGCAGTGTTGTGGTAGATATCGGGGTGCACAGTCTCTCTCTCTCCTAAGGGAGGATGTATTATTTAACAACGCTGCTGCCCCCGTTAAGCTTTGTGCAGACTGCTGAGCAGACATGATGGAACAAGCAAACGGACGGATGAAAAATATGGTTTTCGAGGTTCTTCGCTGTGTGTGTGTGTGTGTGTGTGTGTGTGTGTGTGTGTGTGTGTGTGTGTGTGTGTGTGTGTGTGTGTGTGTGTGTGTGTGTGTGTGTGTGTGTGTGTGTGTGTGTGTGTGTGTGTGTGTGTGTGTGTGTGTGTGTGTGTGTGTGTGTGTGTGTGTGTGTGTGTGTGTGTGTGTTTCATATGTGTATATGAGAGATTTTTACATATGTTTGTAAATGATTTTGGTTTCAGTTGTGTGTGTGAGACTGTTTCACATGTGTGTGTGAACGGTATTTCTGAATAATGTCCCTAACGGCCCCTCATACCTACAGGTGATTTCGTTTATAGCAACTGTGCGTACCCGAGTCACTGACTGGTCCAGTCCAATGGTGAACGGTCCGCTCTGATACTCAGAGCAGAGCTCTAATGGATTTTTTTCAGGGGCATAATGTTACACACCGTCACATGTCTACAATGATATGTTTTAAATCGTATGTTATAAACAGAGGTGGGAGAAATACTCAGACATGGTACTTATTTCGAAGCAGAAGTACCAGAGTGAAGGAATACTCTGTTACAAGTAAAATCCTGAAATCAAAAGGTTGCTCAAGTAAAAGTACAAAAGTATTAGCATCAAAATAAACTTAAAGTACCAAAATGAAAAGTCATTCATTATGCAAATTTGCCCATTTCAGAATAATATGTATTAAATGTTTTGATTATAATTATTGTCACCTTTTTCATACCTGATGAGTTTGCATCCCTGGGGTAAATATATTCATTTCAACAGTAGAATAAAATACGCACTATAAAATATGCAGAAAAAGGTTGAAAACACTGTAATAGAACTACTTAATACGTAAACAAAATATTAACAGCAAAAAAAGTATATATATATATATACCAAATACGCCTGGATAACAGATTATCAGAATTAAATCATTTCAAATACAATCATCATCAAGCAAATTTAATTCACATTCATATCGCACGGTATACTCGACACACACACTTTCCTCTGACAGCTGCATCAGTGAAGTTAAACTGTAGCACTCTGCCGACGTAGGATTGATCTCCCTTCTCTTTGAATAGTCATTCTCTGCGCGAGCGATGCTCTCTGCATGACTGAAAGTGAGCGAAAAGATGAGAAGCAGATAGAAAGAGCTGGAGGACAAATGATCATCTGCACACCAGATCTCTTACCCTCTTTTTTTTCCTACCTTCCATTCTGCCTAAAGACTCTATTGATTTTAAAACAATCAAGTTAAAGATGGGTATAGATTCTGGTGAATGATTGTCAGTTTTTATGCCTCTATAGAAGTCCTGCCGCCGAGTAGCACTGGTCTCCTGCAAGAGCTGCTCATCAGTGCTGGGAGAGGCTGTAGCACCAGGTATAAATACCTCTATAGATTTATATCATCACCATTTATTTCTGTGTTTTGAGCTTTTTTCTATTGTATCTTACAGAGACGGTAAAACTGTACATCACACAGGTGGTGGTGGAGCGCGCAGTAGGAGACAGAGAACCAGAGACTTCACCCAACAGGTTTTTATCCAAACTCCTAGTTGTGAAATTTATAAAACTGTCTACTAAAGAAGTCATATTCTGCTCATTTCAGGTTAATATTTGTATTTTGTACATCTACTGTGACTTATTTCCATGCTTTAATGTTAAAAAAGCTCTTTATTTTTCTCATACTGCAGCACCTCTTTCACCCTGTGTCTGAAACCAAAGCCCAGCCTGCTCTGATTGGCTAGCTGGCTGGCTCTGTTGTGATTGGTCAACCACTTAGGGATGTCCTGCCCCTTAGACTTTTACGTCAATGTGCTGGAGCACTGGCCAACAGTGTTACATCACTGCGATCTGGATGTTAAAAAAAAGGAGTCCAATCGAGGCATATTGACTTTCAAAAATGTTTTCTTTCAAATGTGTTCCTTAATTACCTCAGAATATCCATTTTATTTCTTAAAAAATGATAATGTTAAACTCTGAAAGTTATTTCTTCTGGATTTCTGTCTTATTCAAATATCAGTGCTGTGTCCAGGTTTAAAAACAGTGAATAATTTAAAACTAAATCAAACATTTAGTTTAATATCCCACAGGCCAAATTTGAATATTTTATAGATTCACCCAAGTAACAAAAGTATTTTTTTCCCCTTTTTAAAGCTACCTTCGTGAACTTTATTGCATTCTTTGATTAAAGGTACCATTTATATACATTTTTTTTTTAAATCATCATAATGTTACATAATTGACCATAAACTTTAGGCATTTTAACAATAGGAAAAACCCCTTGCTATCATGCTTTATGCCTTAATGCTTGATCAAGTAGGTGTATTTATTGTGCTCTATAAAGACTCAATACGGAAATGAAGGAACGCCTTCTCTCTCTGACAGATCGCTGTTCGTGGAGAAGACCGTAGCGGCCCGGCTGTTGGGGCTGTCTTCCTCGATGAGCACCTTCCACTTCTCTGTCCAGACTCCTGATGGAAAAGCCTTCTTATTGGTAAGAACTATCTGGCATAATCAGAGAAGCACATGAGTTTGGATTAAAAATAGACCACTACATTATTTTGATTAATGGGGGAGCTTTATGTTCTTCAAGCATAATGAAAAGCTGATTGATTTAAAATCAGTGAATGGATTATTACAAGTGGCTCAACTGTGACTGTGCATCTTTCTCTGGGAGTTCGGATGTTTTTATTCCACCACTTTTCCAGTAATAATGGGATTTAAACTGAAATCCACTAATCCTTGTCTGAATTGTCTACCACACTTTAAACTGTATGACCTTGACTACTAACTGAGAAACCAATACAAATATAACTTTTACATATTTAAATTAAAATCAGAACATTCATATTACCAACAGTTCTGACTCTAGGCCTTTGGAAGTTAAAAAGAAATTCAACAATGAACAATTAAACCTCTCTATAAATAATCAACACTGTTAATTCTTATTTTTTCATGTGCCCTTAAATCAGCTAATGCTGGTTCTCTATATTTCCTCAAATTCCTTGAGGCGAGCTCTGTGGAACATTTTAAACGGCACAATTTCAAGCTTCAAATGCGGTATTTAAATTACCTTTAATTGCCTTAAGATGTCTTTTTATTAGTGACTTAAATTACCCTTATGCTTTTAGATGTCTTTATGAGTGAGTAAGATCCTTTTATTTGGGATTTAAATGACTTTATTCCTTAAAATGGTTTTTATTATGACTTAAAATCATCCTTGTGCTTCTAAATGTGTTTTTATGAGTGATTTAAATGACCTTTTTGGCCTTTAAATGGTCTTTCTATAAGTGTTTTAAACTACCCTTAATGCCTTTTTAAAATGTATTTTCCTATTACTGATTTAAACGTCCAATTATGACTTGAGATTTTCTTTTTTCTTGGGATTTTAAATGACCTTTCATACCCTTTAATGGCCGCTATTAGTGATTTAAATGACATTTTTAATGTTTTTAAATGTATTTTTATGAGTTATTTAAAAGGCTTTTAATACATTAAATGGCTGCTTTTAGTCATTTTAATTACATTAAATGCCTTTAAATCCCTTTTTACTTGTCATTTAAATGACTTTTATGCCTTTTTAAATGTACTCTTTTTTTTTTTTGTTGTAGCCTTTTTTTTAATTGATGGCTTCCTTTGGCTGTAACTCTAAGCCCTTTATCTTTACAAATACTCTTTTAATAACTCGATATGTGTTACCTTAATTTTCCAAAATGTAAAGCACAATATCTTTACCATTATTAAATATTAACAGCTGAGGAAAGATGCAACTTTTAGCATGTTTGCACTAAATCATTCTGAAGAATATGGTGTTGGAGGGTTGTTTTTAAGGCATTACATTGAGTGTCATGTGTAAAAGACACTCCAACCCGCTGTGGCTGAGCGCTGCATTCAGTTGATGTGGTGGAGGGCGATTCCTCTGCCCTCCGGCATGTGTATCTCGAGTGTTAAGTGACCCGTCTGCCCCTCCTGCAGCTCTGGCTACTGAACAGCGACTCCATCACAGCGTCGGTCCCGGAGACGTGTGTCGGGGGGGACAGTTCTGTCGACTCCCCCTCTCTGCACAGTCCATCACCTGCAGCTGCCACAGTCCTCAAACTCCTCTACACCTCCTGCTCCGACACAAGCATCCAGCAGAGAGAGTAAGCAAGGACTCTCACTCCACTCTCCCCCCCCTTGATTCTTTGGTTTCACCTTCCTTAATCTTTCCCTTTCATATCTCCAGCACACCTTCTCACTCACCACCTAGGAAGGAGGGAAGGACACATTGTTTGTGAACAGATTCCATTCTTAGAACACTATTTTTGCGAATGAGATTGCCGTCAAAGGTGTTTATCGTCTCGATGTTGTCAGTTGCATAAGCCTCGTGTTTGTTGCACACACACAGGGGATGTTGTTTTGACGGGAGCATTGCTCTGTGTACCTTGCTGTGAAGGATTAAAGAGGTGTGGGTGGATGTGCCGCATGTGGTTCTCCATGTTCAGTACAGCAGCACGCCACTGGAAGAGCTTTCCTCCCTCATTATTTTCAACTGAATCAGCACTCCTCCTCCTCCTCCTCCTTTTTTCTCTGCAGCCGCTAAGTGAAGGCAGAACAGAGAAGTTTGGTTGTTCCTACAGTTTTTGACAAGCCCGCTGACTGACGCAGAAAGGGGTAATTAGAGGAATAACTCTTATGAAAGGAGAAAGACTTGTCTTCGTAGTCAAGAAGTAGGAGTGCATTTAAGTGACACAATAAACTATGAGCTGAGTGATCCAACTAAAACTGTTTCAACACTGGGGCCCAGAGAGATGCCATGCTGGTGAAACGAGCAAACTTTGGACTAAAGCACTGCTCTTTCTATACAGCAGGAATAAGAAATGATCACCTGAACTTCAGGTTTTCTCTTATTGTATGAAATAATTTTAACCCTTGCCAGAAATGGATTAAAACCATCTTACATTTCCGATCACATGGGAGCCCTTCACTGTCAGTAAACAAACACAAAGGTATAAAAAACGTTGCCTTAAGATGAAAGAAAAGATCATGAAAGTCATTAAAATGCTAAAACGTCCTCGAAACAATGACAAAGTCTCTCAATTTATTACTATATATTGATTTGAGATGCAGAAGGCCTGTACTCCTTGGTTTTAAGCACAGAGTATTTTAAATGGGCAAAAATGCTCCAAAAGTTTTTTATCAGGACATTCATTATTTTTAATGTAGCTAAGCAATAAGGTGTCCACTTCCTTAATATGTCGTTATTCTGTGGTGTTATTGCAGGTTAATAACTGTATGTCTTTCTTTGCATTTGGGCTTTGACTCATTATTGTGAGTTACTACTTCGAGAAAGCTCCTCATTTTTTATATTTTTTTATTATTTTGCGAAATACGTTATTATTTAAAGGTATTATTTTTGAGCTACTTGGTCATTATGTTTGCAAAGAAGTATCATTTTTGCCAAACTGTGTCATTGTTTGTTTATTATTTGTTTTAATTGTGATATTCAGTCATTCTTTCAGGAATATTTGTCATCATTTAAGATACCAAGTCACTTTTTCTTATTTTTAGGACACCACGATGTTATTTCTGCAACAATAGGTCATCATTTTGACAAACTAAGTCATTATTTTTACAATACTAGTTTGTTATGTTATATTAGAGCCTCGTTTTGTGATACTTAGTCGTTATCTCGAGCGAAATCCTTACTATAATGATTTACAGGATCTTTTTTCTTTTCAGCACACCAGCAGAAAAGGGCTTCCATAGACCCTAGAGCAGTTTATTTTTAGCTCGACTTTTAACAGAATTGGGTGATAGAAAATCACCCAATTCACCAAAATTCACATCTTCACACATTACAGGGATTTTTTGTAGAACAATATAGTATGAGTGCAGTACTGTGGCGCTGATCTTGATTATGAAATATATAAATTTGTCGCAAGAACATGACACTCGTACACAAGATGGTTTAAAAACAAAGCCGTTTGCTTTTTGTGCCGTCTGATGCTCTTATTGACAACATTTTCATATTTTTTTAGTAATTATACAGCATTTTACTAACACAGATAATGTTTACTGACATCACTCAAATTTTACAAAACAAATTGCCATTTTGGTATCAAGGCGCACACCCGTTACCAGTTTTAGGCAAAACCCTGCATAACATAAACAAACCGTTTTTCATTAATTTCTTGTAATTTATCAGGCGACAGAAAGGCTCATAGCAATATATCTGCAATACGGCAATAGCTATCCTGTCTGACCCATGTTTAGGAGGCCCTGTATTTATTGTTTTATAGTCTTTGATTTAGGTGCTTCATGTTTGAGCAACAGCTTCGATTTTTTTTCTCTTATTTTTTACATTTCCCTGGAGCCTTGCAAAGCTAAACGCCAGTGTTATTCACACTTCCATTTCCCCCCTACATAATTTACCATTCATCCTTCATCACTCAACTCTGACATTTTTAAATTAAATGTTATGCCTGGGGAGCTGAATTCCCTGGATGGTGGCCCTCTTATTCAGGATACAGTCGGTTACAGTCCGCCGCATCTCGAGGTTGCAGTGTGTGTTGTTAAAACTGCCAATAATTGGCTGGAGAATTGGTGAGCCAGTGCCTAAGTGGATTACGCTTGTCACTAATGACAGGGACTTGATTATGAGTTGAGAGAAAGTCTCAGGCACCCTCACAGTCTGGTAAAAAGTGAAATAAAGTCTCATGGATATGGAAATTGAGTCTAATGGATATCATATGGGCAAATCCCTTTCCTACAGAACATTAGGTTCATTTCCATACACCGAGATCTATGATGTAGGCTGCTTTGGGTCAGTTAGTATAACGCCTTTTCTGACAGGGAACTAGAATGTTAATCAATCAATAGGGTAATGTTGTCGTCTTTCTACCAGAAAGTTGTGGGTTCGATCCCAGCCCGTGCAGTCAACATGTCGATGTATCCTTGGGCAACTTAACCCTGAGCTGCTCCTGATGGCAAACGTTGTGTGGATGTTAGTTTCCAAGAGCAATTGGCACTGCTCTGTATGAATGAGGTGTGAATGGGTGAGTGACTTGTAGTATGTAAAGTGCTTTGAGGGATCGAAAAGACTTGATTAAGGGTTATATAAGTAAAGTCCATTTGCCATTTACCATAGTCTCTTTATAGCCAACAGCCTCCAATGTTAACTTAGTCAATAAGACAAACAATTGATCAAGTCAATGGTAGACCAATTGCTTTTGCGTTCTGCGAGTTACTATTATTTTTTCTGTCAAAGGAGTAGTTTGGCTTTCAAAGAACACAAATAATGGTTTCAGTTCCCTGTAAAAAAAATTTTGTTTAAAAAGCCTGGCTGTAAACTGATGTTTTTAGGTGTTTTTTAGGTATCTAAAATATGTTTTATTGCTGCCCCGCCCATGGATTTATGCAGAGAACTGGATACAGCATGTGGCTATTCCCCTTCCTGTTCCATATGGTAGCCCGATCTTCAATCCTCCAGCAATCTTCCGTCAATCCTTTATCCGTTGGGCTCATAGGGCATTTGTACTTGCATTTCCCTTAAACTACAGAAAACTAAGTCAATTGGAAAAAGTATCTTTGGGGCCCCAATGGCATCACGTGATTGCACTACAAAAATGTGCTTCAACACCCAACAAACTTCCTGGATTCCTTATACTAGATAGATAGATAGATAGATAGATAGATAGATAGATAGATAGATAGATAGATGATGATGGAGTCGGAGGATCAAACCCTCTTTATTAGTCACATACATGCACACAGCAGAGCACACACTGAAATTTGACCTCTGCATTTAACCCATCCTAGTACTAGGAGCAGTGTGCAGCTATTGTGCAGTGCCCGGGGAGCATTGGGCAGGGGGGGATTGGAGGTGTCCGGTGCCTTGCTCAAAGGCACCACAGCAGGGCCTAGAAAGTGAACTGGGACCTCTCCAACTAGCAGTCCACTTTCCATATTTCAAGTCTGTTCGAGGACTTGAACCGGCAACCCTACGATTCCCAGTCTAAGCCCCTACTGACTGAGCCGCTTTTGGACATGCTATGACTTATGTCAGTTTCTTTAAACTGACTAAACATCTTTGATGGATTAAGTACAACCATACCACCCTACTCCTCCTGAGCTTTTCCTTTCAAGAAGAACTGCTCAGACTTTGAGAAGACCTTTCCCCCTTGAGAACTGCATAGATGGCTGAATGTCACTGAAACAAACTGGATTTGCAGCACACACTGACAGAGCATTACTCTTTTCTTCTCTCAATCATTCTTCCTTTTCTCCTTTCAGTGCCCTCTTCCTCTCGCTTTACACACACATGTAGCAATGCCACACTCTCTATCAATCAACTTTGATGTATTGCCATTTATTTGGTTCAGTTTAGAGTTAAAGGCCTCTTAATTAAAGCGCCAGGGTGAATACTACAACATGGGATTTACAGCAGCTATTCCAGTCATGATTGTGGTTGTTTAATGTTGTGGCAGTCACTATAAATCTGTACTGTTTGTGTCTGTATTTTCCAGCATTGTAGATAGTTGGGAGGCCAACGCCATTGGACATGCTGTGGTGTTGCCACTGAAGGTGTGTGAGGAGCTGCTGGAAGTGATAGAGGACAGCAACTCTACACTTCCTGCGTCGATGCGTCGCATGAGGTCCTATGAGGTGAGACGGGTACTATGTTACGGGCAACAGATGATGACTAAGGCTTGTTAATCCTGGGAATATTTTTAATGTTGGCCAACTCCTCACCCTGATATTGTCTTAAATCTTCAAATCTATCTCCATCGTTTGTAAAACAGTGTTTTAGCTGACAGCGATCACTTATTTCTCTTACTTCTCTTGCTTCTTACTTACAGGACCCTGTTTATCCAATATTCAGTAGAGCTTGACTGTGTTTTTATCCCGCCTTAATTAATTTCATGATCCAGAGCTTTCAGTAAAAAGCCTCCCCTTAGGGATTATGTGGGTCAAATAGAAGCTTTTACTTTTGTCAGCTGTATTCCAGCTTCTATGCACCTGTAATTGTGCTAAATGTGTAAATTTAGCTCGAGCTGCCAAGGAAAAAGCCTTTGACTAGAAAATAGGGGGTTATAACTTAGCTGACAGCTCTATTCTCCTAACATAGTTACCAGGGTAATTAGCACCATTATATCCTCCACTTTCTGCTCACAAAAGTTTAGGGAAGTCAATCCAACCACTTACACAGGCTTTTAAAAAGTTTCCCATCTGCTTAAACAATACGAACGTTGGACTAATATATGGTGTGCAAACCTTTTAAAAAGCATGTCTGTTCTTAAACATCACATGAAGCAGCTTTTATTGAAAGCCCAGGCAGGGGGTATAAACTAAGAAGAATAAGAAGAACTAAAGCATTTTTGATTTGACTTCATCATTCTGAAGTATGTGTTGATTGATCTATTAAATATAATGGCTGTAGAATAACGACACCATCTGCGTTTAGAGTGGTGCAGAAACAAGTCCTAATACACGGAAATAACGTAGCATTTTACATCTTCCGGATCACTCGTCTCGAAGTCAACGATTCTTTGTACGTGTTTGTGGTTAGAAGCCTGAAATAAGGTTTGGTGGTAACACAAGCCTGAGATAATTTCACGTATTCTTCTCGCACATAAAATGTCAGTTCTCACGCCATTCGTAAATGTCTGACGCTTCTATGCGTCATAAAAACGGCTAATAAGTAGCTAAAAGATGCTACATAAAAATGCCATCACGAGACCGCCTTTAGCTTAGCGGTGGTGATGCGCAAGCCATGCATTCGTCATCACTGAACGTTCTTTAAACGTGCTTCACAAAGCAATTTCTCTTTCACAATAAAAGCTTGAAACATGTACACTGCATCATTGTCAGAGAGAATTTCCCTAAAAGGCAGGTCAACAAAACAAGGCAAGTATTAACGTATGAAATTCTACAAAGAAGGCAAAGAAGGAGAGCGATTAAAAACCTTTCTTACTACTAATCTAGATCAGTAAGTTACAAAACCTGCCTACTTATTTTTAATGCCGGTAGTTTTTATGTGCTTTAAGATAGGGGTTTGTAGTTCTTTAAGATTCCTGCGGTTATTTCTTTAGATACTAACGTTAGCCAGGCTGCTAGCGTTACCCAGGCTGCTAGCGTTAGCCAAGTTGCTGTGACAATAAATAATGTACATCATGTGAAAAGAGGAAATGTTTGTAATTGTTCTAGTATAAGTAAATCCAGTCTCTGCTTATTACTTGAACATTATTCTGCACAAACACTGGGTTCAAACTGAAAATAACTTATTTTAATGAAGCTTTGAACTATGTGGTACAGCGCTTAATAGGAAGAGAATCTGTTGGTTGAGGACTCTCTGAACTAATTTGTTTTCTGCTATCATGCTGTGATCTTTCCTGTAGACAATATCAAAGCTGAAATTAGTCTGCATGTCATCTTAGAAGAAGAGGAGTTTGCAATGGACTCACTTACACAAGATTGCCATTGTTATTAACACATCTGCAGTAGACTGGTCTTTTTTGTTACAAAGGTATTGTATGTGGCACTTTTTTTTTTTAAACGCTCACTCTAGTTTTGCTTTCACACCATAAGCCCTGGGGATGACAAATTGTTCCTCTTCTTTGTCTTACACATTGTGGTACAATGAAAAACAGTATTGTTGTTTTCCTAAGCAACAACATGACGGAGGCGGGCGTGGAAGAAATCAGGCTCTGCTGAAATGAAGCAGGTTACAAACAGAGCGACCCAGACATGGAACTGCTGGTGGAAGCTGTTTCAGCAGTTAACAGTGTGATAAATCGACACACTCGAACACTTCCTGACGGTAGAAGCTTGTGCTATGGGCGGCAGAGGGCAGGAAGGTAATGCGATCACAGAGCCATCTAAAATTACCGGAGATGAAAAAATAAACTGTCAGATAGGGAAGGCTACCATGGAGTGGGGAGGCAGTCTGGATGCTCGGAGAGTGGAATCTGTTATAGACAATGAGATGAAGATGTGAGAGAGAGGAATAGAGTGTGGGTGTCGGGAGCTATGGTTTTCCTTCTGGTGGCTTTGGAAGACTCAAGTGAACAAAAGCCTATCGACTGTAGCATTCACTATCTCTTCTGCATCATTTCAAGAGCCAGGGTGAAGTATTAAAGGGGATGTATTAGGAGATTTATAGTTTGAAACTAAGAATCATTTGCTTTGTCTCAATTTGGAGAAGTCCTTTAGTACACTGCCATGTAGGACACCGCTGCTGTGTACTGAACAGAAGTGATTTCACCGCTGTTAGCTAGCTAGCAATGGCATTATACGCATTAGCAAATCATTACCGACTACTCAATTAACCAATGAAATTAACAGTGGCTTCTTTTCAAACCCATTGTAGAAGCACATCTATTAAATGGGAAAAACAACCCATGTGAATACCATTTTTTTTTTAATATAGCGCAGTGTTCAGCCACAATTTCAGCTAATCGTGCCATGTTTCATAGCGGTCATTGATGTTGAAAAGTGTGCAGCGTTATACACAAGTTTTTGAGTGAACCATCCGGGTAGAAACTTACATTATTGCGCTGTAAAAACAATAACTTTAATCTGCCTTAAAATGATGACGGTCAATATCAATTTAAGTGGAAGAGGTCATGCCGGTTTACATTTGTGATGGACAATTGTAATTGACTAATAGCTCTGTCTTATGACATACTTAATTGACAATTTAGTAGTAAGCATGCAGTAGATACAGATTGAGTATAGTATGGAATACTTTTAATTGGATTTAGCCTGCAGCCTTCTATTTTTGGCTGACATTTTGATATTTCATAGCTTTAAAAGAACATGTCATATCAACTGTATTCAATTTGAATATTCCTATTAATACTAGTGTGTACCGAGGCTATGTACAGCCTTCAAAATTACATGTTAGCTGTAAAGAGTTTTTTCCACACAGCTGCTTGTTCAACTGTGACTTGCTATAGTCTAAAATTGTAATTACAAATGTATTTCCACAAAGCTTCTTCAGTTTTAGGTTCAGGGTACAAACCTTTTTTCACAGCAGACATTTTGGCCTATCACAGCAGCACGGGTGTAGTTGATAACATTGAAAAAAGACTGAATTCTATTTTGGGAAAGCTGCTTCAGGGACACTTCATGGTACTGAGCCATGGTTAGCTAAATGTGTGTCACCTGTGCTTTTCGTACTATGACAAGTCAAAATGTCCGCTGTGAAAAAGATTTATTGTGCACGCTGTCTTACTGTCACACTGACAGGGCTAACTGGGACACTTGAATAGAACAGAGCCACCACTAAAGCTGGAGGGCCGGAATTGTACATATAGATGAGCGTCCGTTAGATTCAGGCCTATGCCAAATGAGTTCACACAATGCTGATAAAGCCTATCACCGCCAGGGAAAGCTCTCTGTATTTGGCGGTTACTCTGACATCTGTACTTTTTTGTCCACTGGCTAAAGTAGTTAATGAATGTTCAGAATTAATCAGCAACTAAATGGATCACCGTTGGGTTTTTTTGTCTGTAGTGATGAACTTTTACTAGCCACTCCCATACAATACCAGGGTTTGGCTGGGTAAGTTGCTACATTTTGAGCCGTTCCTGCATGTTGCTAACAGCATCTCCTCTGCCCAGGAGTGTTCCCCACAAACCTTCCCATACACATTTCTAACTTTAATTTATGTTGAGCATTCACTCCAGAAACAAAGCTTCTGCCACACTACTAGCTATGGTTGTAACAAATCAGAACTAATAGCCGATATAAATATAGTGGTGCAGTGATGACGCGTTTTTGTAAGCTGACCGGGAAGTTAGCATTGCAAAGGGTACCTCAACAAAAAGCAATGGGATTTCCCAATTCCATTTGGCTATTTTACACATTTTATTTTGTTCAGCATTATCATCTCTATATAGTGAAACCACTTTGGGATTTTAAAGTGTAGATGCCTAACGAAGCAAACGTAATGCTATAAACCAACTAAATCACAATCACGAAGCTGGGGAACACAACTGCAAAGCTTAAGAGAGACTCATGTCGCCGTGATGTTGATTAGTGGTTTATTTAGTCGCTTGTTTGCAACTGCCATTTTTTTTAGAACAAAACATGAAAATCTCCTCAGCTTGTTTTAACCACAAACCCTATTTTAGGCCTCTTAACTTCAAGACGAGGGAGCCACCAGTGGTAAAATCCAAAGCTTTTTCCGGGTTTAACAACTCATTACTGCACCATTCCATAGCAGTGAATTTCTTGCCACTTTTGGCATCTACTTGGTACTAAAGTATCAAATATCATGACATTCCAATTCTTGTTAGGGTTAGGGTTGGGGTTGCTGCTCCTTTGGTAATTACTCACTGCCTACAAGTCAGAATGTACTGTATATATTTACAGCGTTTCTAGTCTTTGCGACCTCTCATTGTGCTTTCACATGTCTGCTATGAAGATAAATGGTACCAGAGCCTTTGAACTGATCCTTCTTTTTTGGAATGCAGCCATTATTATTATCAATGACACCTGTACTTTTCTTGCTTTGATGTGGCTTGCTATATGAAAAGTTGTGAAAAAGACGACTACAACTGGTACAGCTGCAGTATACTGTTTCCCATAGGCAAAAAAAATGACATCCGATTCTGTGATAAATGAAAGTTATAAATAAAGTTATATCCATTCATACTCTATTCAAATTTACATATGAACCCAATCTGCGCCATAGCTATTACAATAGAAGGTTGCTTACACTTCTTTCATCGGCACAAAAAATAAGTATCAACCCCAACAACCCAAGCCTATTCCAACAATGAGGTAACTCTTTGAATCGGGTGTGTGTGTGCATATGTGTGTGTTCTTTGGATAATTTTATCCCTGTGAGCAGATCAAAGCCTGCACCCTAACCCAGCCTGTTATTATTCTGCATGTGGAATGTGTACTGTTAGTACACTGTTTCTGCTGTTGTTCCCCACCCTCCGTCCCTGGGCCTGCCTGGGTAATGGGGTGTAAAGTGGCTCAAGCTTCGAGTGTCACTTTTTTAGCCGTCGAACAGACAACAACACCTCCCTTCTCCCCCCCCCCCCCTTCCTCATTAATCTCCTCCTGACTCCCACAGAGTCGGCATGTAGGTTAGACAGAAACAGATCCCCAAAACTGCTCCTGCGTTTTACAGGAAGAACTGAGATGTATCAATCAAACGGCACCTCAGTCTTTCTCTCAGCTTCCCTCCTAGAGCTGCTGCAATTTGTCCCTAATAAATTACTTCCCCAAAGAAGCACCCATCTCGATTCATTGCATGTGGACCAATGGATGAGAAGGGGGAGATAATCAACAGAGCAGGAGTTCTGTGACGCTGTTATTAGTCAGTATGTACTGCAACAGTTTCAGGCTTATATTGATGTTTTTTATTTAACAGTTATTTTTAGTGTATGATGAATTAATGCTGCATTGGTTGTGTATTGGGATGCCCTGAAGCTAAGGTTGCTATGATATTTGTAATAGACGTCGATTAATGTCTAAAGCAGTGGTTACCAGACTTTTTTGCCAGCTCAAGTAACCCTTCATTTACACCATCCAACCCCAGAAACCAACTGTTCTGTTTGTTGCCGTCTGGTACCGCAGCATCATGACTACAACCAGCAGACTCGGAGACAGTTTTGTCCCACAGGCCATAAGACTGCTTAATGCCTTAGCTTGCACAATTTTATTGTTGTTTTTTTTTGTTTTATGTCTCGTAGTTGCATTGATGAGGAATCAGTGCCTCAAGTTTTTCATTCGTATACACAACTATACTGTAGTCGTTAGGGGTGGGGGGAATAATCGATACAGTATCGCGAAACTTTGTGTGGCGATTTTGTATCGATAATAGGACACCAAGTATCGATATTTTATTTAATAAACTATTCATATATTGCAAATCCAAATTAAAAATGTTGGTAAAACTTGCTTATTCAATCCACTAGATGGTGCTGAGCTTTTTCTTGTGCAGGGCATGGCCATGGGAGAAGTCAGTGGGATTGGCAGGAATTAGTCAAAACAAAGATGGAGTCAGCGGAGAAAGAAATCCGAAAAGCACTAGTCACGTTTAAATCAAAGGTGTGGAATTATATAACGCAATATATCGTATCGCAATACTTAGCATATCATAGAAACGCAGTACTATCGTGTCGTGGCTTAAGTACCCCGATAGTATCGTATCGTGGGGACCCTGGTGATTCCCACCCCTAGTAGTCGTGTATATGATATAATAATGAACCTTTTGAATCTTTGAATCCATCAGGTTCAAATTATGTTTGTTTCAGTAGGGTTTGAGATGTATTTAAATCATCTTTACTAAAACTTGATAACAATACAGTATGTATTGATAAGATAGAATACTGTGATGAACGCCTGTTTTGTCAAATTTGCCTTCCGGCTATTACAACGGAAGAAACTGAATCTATTTATCTACTAATAACCATTTCAACTCTTCACATATTACTTTATATGAATTATTCCAACTTTTTTGGTTGAGCTTAGTATTTTAACTAACTTATATCGACTGTAAATTGTTAACTGTTCATTTTCTGCTTTTAGACAACTTTTTTTTCACACAAAACTTCCTGCTAACTATTTGAACTCTGTCTCTTTGGCTTACTAATCCAACAGAATACATATTACTTTAAAGATCACCTTTTATGCAAAATCCACTATTTTATTTATTTTATACATAAGTATGCGTCTCCTCTTTGTTCGGAGATGCGGAAAGTTTCAGGAAAGTTTCTTTTTGTCCTGATCCATCTATATAAAAACCTGTCTGAAAACGAGCTGATCAGATTTTGGCCACTTTGTGATGTCACATTGTTTTTTGGGGTTGTGCAACCATTAGCCAATAACCAACCAAGGTAGGGGGCGTGGCCAGCAGCAGACCATTAGCATTTAAAGCTACAGAATCAGCACTTTTGGAACAGGGCTGAAACAGAGGGGTTTATTTCGAGCCAAGCACTTCAGAGACATGTTCTGTGTATATCTGAGAGCTATAATATATTGTTGAAAAAGAGTATAATAGGGGACCTATAAACTCGTTCTGTCAGCTTTTTCTCTTTAGCTAATTATTAAACTGTACGTATTATTATTTCATATTCGTTTGAGTTATTTGTTCCAAGTGTTTCTCATAAACTTAAATTTTTACTGCTTTTTCATTACTTTTAACCTATTTTTTACGTCTTTTCTAGCTTGCCAATTAGTTTATCACATTGGCAACATATTTTTAAGGTGTTGTCTTGGGTAAGGGGAATTTTGCCTACTGTGCGATCACCCTATTGGTATCTTACACTTTATTGTGACAATAAAGTTACTAAAGATCAGTGTAACAATAATTGCTAATTGGGGATGGTAATTATCGTTCTAAACACAGTTATGTGAATAAAATCATAATTGCTTTTGTTTCAAATAAGTCGAGCTCAGGGCTGGATTCTGTCCTGGGGGTGCAGTAAACAAATGTGAGGAGGCGCATATTGTTAGAATGAGTTTTAGTTTGGTTTTTTTTCTTCTTCCTCCTCTCCTAATTAGCCGCATTAGAATATGCTGTATGGCAGCTAAAAGAAAGCGGCTCATTATTCATGTGTGCACTCAACAAGTCATCATTAAGCTCATCATAAGAAGGTGATGACGGCTGCACTACTGACTTCTCGAGGTAAACTGAAGCGGCAGCAGAAAGGTTTGAATTCTCAGAAGGCAGTAATCAGTCTGTGTCCCTGACCTGGGAGAAGTTGTTCTTTTGTTTTAAATTTGGACCATGTCCTCAGGGTGAGGTGGAGACTCACGCAAGGATAAAGATGTAAATGCATCATTATATGGGTCAGTTGCTTTGTTCACTTTGCCAGGATTATATCGTGGTCTGTCCTTGGTATCTGCTTAAACCGGCAGACTTTTCTCTGAGGGAAGTACTACTACCCAGCAGCAGCGACTTCTTTCGTTTATCAGGTTCTACTTTTACACCTCTTGCTGTCAGTCCCATTACATGTGAAGAAACAATCTCTGTGCTGCTTGCCGAGTTTAAAGTATTATGATGACAGTTCCTGTCACAGAGCATCAAAGTCTGTGTTGTTTAAAAGACTTTCTCATGTCTTCGCTTCCTCTTGTCATTGTCTCAGAACCTGTAATGCCCTGTTCTGTAAAGTCCCTCTCTTCTTTGACTAAAGAGCTATTGTAAAGAGATGAAAAATCAAATCAAAGGTTATATCTGGCTTCAGCTAAATTACCCTTAAGGGTGCTGAAATTTCACTCTGCTAAAGCTCAAATGAATTTCAATGAGATCAGAGGAGTGTAACACCCTTCAAGTTTGCTTAGAAGACGCTGTCATCCTCACCAGTTTAAAGACCTTCATGTCATTCCAACATGGTTACACACAAACAACCTGAGCACCTTTTTGTGTAGTTTGAGATAATATAAACAGTGTATTCCTAAACAATAAAATCTACTCCCTAGGTGCAAGTGAAAAGCAGTCTTCTTATTCCTTTGCTTGCGATGTTTCCTTCAGTCAGGCTCTTACCAGCTGTGCCTCTTGGACTTTACATTTCATCTTGTAGACATACTGTACATTGTTACAGTGTCCTGAAATCACCACCACTTAATCAAAATTAGAGATCAAAAACATTCTAAGGATCTTAAAAACACATTTCCTCAATCAGAAATCCTACAGCTTGGCTTCGGCAAAACCACACATCAAGAAGCTAACTTAAAACTCCCAGACTGCAAGTCTCGTCTTCCTCTCCTTTGTTTATTTACTAGCAAGATTTCACTTTAGCTAGCTGTAGCATATTAGCCCTTGTTTCACCCTCCCAGAACAGCAAACGCCATAGCAGTTCAAGTTTACCTAGCCCAATTTTCTGACAAAACAACAGCAAAGGGAACAGACTTTAACATAATTGCATTTGAGTTTCAGGTGAACTTAGTAGACATGGCCGTGGGTGTGCGGTCATGCCTGGATGCTTTGTTACCGGTTTTTCCAGATGAGTGACGTTGGGTCCTTAGGATACAGATTATATGTAAATCATAGTCCCTTGGCCCCCTCCTTTCAAACCTCTCCCCTTCACACCAAAACGGTAACAGAAAGTTGAAACCAACAAAGAGCATTACTTAAAAAGACACTGAAGAAGAAGTCTGAACATTACCTTAGAAAGTACCATAAAAAAATAATCAGCATTAAAAAAAATCTCTATATTTGTGCTTTCTTTTTGCTGTCGGATTTTCATCAGTGCCAATACGACTTTTTTTTACGAGTGTTGCGTATGCTCCTTTTTTCATTTCTAGTTTTATTTGTTTTACCAATGTATCCAGGATACTGTCAGTATCGTGGTTAGTCCTTCTCCTGTTTTCAATTGTGGGCTTCACAGTGCAGCCACAGCTATAGCTTTTAGTAAAGGTTCAGCTCCAAACCCAATTTCCCCAGCTCCATTCTCCCATCTTCAGTCAAGCGATCGTCCAATCACAAGCCAGTTTATCTCCTCCATCTACACACTCATTGCTCTGGGTCCTTATCTCACGTTGTCTTATTATGGGACTCAAGAGTTCACCTCTAGTTGCCGTTCATTATCATTTGTATGAATTACCATTGATGCGCTTGAGTGGTGAGCAGACATTGGCACGGGGACGGAGGAGCCGGTGCCCTGAGTGAAGCAAATGCCCTCATCCATCATCCCAATATAGAGCTCTCAGTGGAGCGCAACCATTGTCTGCAGCAGGCAAGCACCCAGGAATATCAGATGGAGGGAAAGAGAGAGATGGAGGGTAGGGCTGAGCTTATTTGTTTTCCTGAGCTTTGTTTATTTGCCATCGTGTTTTTGAAATTGATTGAATCTCTACCACCTGTGGTGTTCAGTTGTTTGAAGACAGTAATTGCAGATAATGTGTTTCTGGGCCGATAAGTAGGCCGTAGAGAACCAGTACATCTGTGCTTTGGGGACGAAAAATCCAAATTTTCCAGCACAAACTGGAGATTTTTTGCAAAAGTTAATCTAATTTGGTTTGATTCTCAATTATAACAAGCAGTTTTACATTACAATGCTACTGCAATTATACACCAATTTGTTATCCACTGCCAAAAGTAAGTTGTTAGAGTAATTTGCTTTACCAAAAATTATACCACTCTGCAGGCACAATAACAGATCCAATGTTTTTGTTTTCTGCTAGAACAGCCAGTTAGTTTAAGTGCTTTCCTCCCTTTTATGGGCACAGCAAGTGGAAGAGCAAACAGTTTTTCGACCGCAGTAAAAAGGTTGATGCTGAAAGGCCAAATCCCAACAATTATTGATAGAATGCTCATAAGTCAAAAGCAAGTTGTGATATTTGACATTGATAGCATTTATCTTTTATCAATAAACTTGGGCATTTTGGTGTGAGGACGGAGACATTACAAAGATGAGGAGCGTTATGGCGGGGTGGAAGAGGAAGATCCTAGTATTTATTCCAATGTTATCGTCAGAAACGAGTATTCACACTAATAAGAACGTTCATAAACGCATAGGGTTTTATTAATGATCTTACGAAAAGATAGACACTACAGTTGATAGTGGTAGCATATCTTTCGACTACGTAAACCTCTTCTAGCTTCTTAATTTCCCTCAGAGTGACAGCCCAACTGAAAGCTAGCCATTACTGTTTTGTAGCTATAGCTCCGACTTCGCAATCTGATTTGTATATGCAGGTACTTTGCAGCTCACAGTTGAAATTCACTTTGCTTTCCACTTAGATTTCATTTTATCAGATTTTTAAAAGTATATAAATAACTATTACTTGTCCAAAGGCTGAGAGGAAAAAAGTAATTGTTGTTCTATGGAGAAGATAACGTATATTCTGAATAGTAAAAATGGAACTTTTTGATGGGTTTGGGGCCCATTTACTCAGCTGTAAGGGAATGTTAATGTGTCAGACATGCTAAGAAATGACAAGGGGACTCCAGGAGAGGGATCTGGTTGAAAGAAAAAGTAAAGTTCTTCTTAAACTGCTGTGACTACAGTATGTACCCTTTGTGGGATAATGTTGCTACTGCCAAATTGTTTTTATTTTTATTTGTTATTTCATTTCCTGTCTTTTTTAAAATGTCTTATATATTTTAATTTTATTTTTTTCCAATTATTTCCTGTCTTGTCTTTGCCTATGTTTTTCACATTTGTTGTGTAAGGTTTGTTGTGTCTTGTCACTATGTTGTTTAAACCTTTTTTTTAATATATATATATATATATATATAGTATATAAATAACCAACTACTTATAATGCACTTTTCTTAGCTTTCCTCACTGCAGCGAGAGAGAAATCGGAGTATTCAAACCCTTTACTTTGTATTTACCTATTTTTTAACCTTTCCTGCCCTTTTACCTCTTTTTCTTAGGTGGCATACCTGAGGCTTTGAGGTCAAAGGGCAAGTGCCAGGAGGTCAAGACTCCACTCCCCACTTTTGGAGACTTCAAGAGGACTTTGGCAGCTGAGAGGAACCTTTGGGAACATATACTGTAATGTTTGCATATGTCAAAGTGACATTCTGCACAGCTTTCCAGCATGAGGAAGGGATTACTGTGTGCAGCAAGAGTAGCTTGTGTAGTGAAGCTGTGGTTTCTGGCTGCTTCCTGCAACGTGTTTGGTAGTGCGTCATCAACTGCAAACACATTCATGTTGAAACAGGCTTCTAAATGTTCAGCCGTATCCAGTAATTGCTAAACCAGAAGGGAATGACATCATCAAAATAGTTTTTTAAATCCTAATGTTTCATAGTGGCTGAAAAGTCTGTGTTTGTTCATTCCTAAGCTTTATTTTGTATTTTCTTACCATTCTCAACAAGAAAGAGATTAAACTGTATTTTCTTCAAAAGAATCGACTCTTCTTATTCTTTTTTCTCTCTGCCGTAGAGCACTCTTGGTTGATATGTGGAACATTGTTCTTGAGTTGGCTCTTGATGAAAGCTTTTTTTAGAGGTACTTCAGCCCCAGGGCGCAGCAGTCCATCCTCCACTTGAGTGTAATTACAGCTTTTGGAGCTAGGTGATTTTTGTCTAGTTGTGGGTTTATTTGTGTGTGCGCCAACAATTGATGGTATTTATGTAACATGCGTGGTAGTGAGAGTTATTGGGAATATGTATGGTTAAAAAAACTCCTCACCTACATTTCACCATGATACAGCTGGTCAAGTAGCTCTCACAGTGTCAAAGTACTTCTTACACATTAGTGGTTTTAGTGGGTTGGCAATCTCGGTCTGTCATTTTGTTGGTCCAACTCTTTGGTTTGGACTGAAATATCTCAACAACTATTTGTTGTACTGCCATATCCTTCTTAAACGGACATTCCCAGAAGATGAATCATATTGACTTTGGTGATCCCCTGATAATTCCTATAGCACCACCATGAGGTCGACACTATTGGTTCTGAGTGAAATGCCTCCAAAATGACCAACTTGATTCCCATGGAACTTGTAACACACGGTCATGGTCCTCAGGAGATGAACTTTATATTTTTTGAGCTCAGGGGTTCCCAAACTCAGAAAACAAAAAATATATTTGTGTATACTTGGTGTCCAAACATACAAAAAGGGATCAGCTTAACAGACCAGTGTAGCCGAAGAGTATACATATATTTTCTTTTAATAAGAAGAAATGAATTCACATACTGTATCACAAGCGATTTTGGATTTAAATCCTAACTTTATGAGACCGGTACTTTTTGTAATTTGCTATGTCAAACTTATTATAAACGTATCTGGGGACATACAGTATCTTAATATAGGTGCATTTGCACAACATTCCTGATTCCCAGAGGATGTATCCTGTTGACTTTAGTAATCCTTTGTCTTTTCCTCGAGCGTCATGAAATCTCTCACCAACCATTGAACAGATTCCAATTTAATATTTTTAACATCTTCATTTTTCTCTGAAGATGAATTTGAGCAACGATCTTCCTTAAATTTAGGACCAATACCTGCAAAACAACAGTCCAATAAGCCTCAGCTGTATTTTTGGGAAGAGCTTATCTTAGAAAATTTTAAATGTAGCATACTGACGTGCTAAACTGAGATCGTAATCATGTCAGCATTATCATGGCACATGTTAGCATGCTGAAACTAGCATTTAGCTCAAAGCACCACCACACTGTACAGCCTCAGAGCCACGAGTATGGCTGTAGACTGTATTTAATCATGTTATATGTTTATATATATATATAACCCACAAAGCCCTCAACAACCAGGCCCCCTCCTACCTCACTGACCTGCACCATCACACCCCTTCCCGCAGCCTTCGCTCATCAGAAGCCAAACTCTTGTCTATCCCTCTACGAACCAGCACCGAACCTTAGAATTCTCCATCGCTGCCCCCACCCTCTGAAACTCACTCCCACAACACATCAGAGACTGTAATGACCTCCCCACCATCTAAAACTCACCTTGTTAGACCTTTCAATGTGTGTTTGATGCTGTATTCTTGTGTTAAATGTGGTTTTATTTCTCGATTTTATTTATACTTTATATCTTATCGTATTTCTTTAACCTCTATAAAGCGTCTTTGAGCACTTGATAAAGAGCTTGATAAATAAGATGTATTATTAATATACATGTTACTGAATATATGTTATAACGTGTATATTTGTGTGACATATTTAAGCTTTAGCTTTTCCTGGAAATCGAGATGAGACCATTATGCTGCTCACATCCTGCTTAATGGTTTGTGAATCCGGCATCCAGTGACCATAGTTATCTCTGACCAGCAATGCAGCATAATAACGTGCCTGCATTTCTATTTTTACAAGCTCTTAATAGAAATGTGCGGACAATTTTTGTCTGCTCCTGACTGCATGCCTGAAGCAGTTGAATGCTGATGCTGCAAGTGACAATTACCTTTAAAAATACAAAGAAGTATTGTGCCCACTGAGGCAGCAAAGCAGAGAGTGAATTGCCTAATTAAATACATCCAACGCTGAAGCGTCAAGGGGTTCTCATTTCCTTTCTGCCCTTTCGCCACAAGTGCAAATGAAGTAGGCTCTAAATAACCCATTTGTTTCAAGCCCGCTGAGCAGAAGGAGCTACTGCACATTACTGGCTGCGGCTGCTGTTTTAAACACACAGACAGACGCAGACACCCAGCAGCCTTGAGGGATTGCAGGCACTCTTTGTCTTTCCAATCTTGATGGACACAGGAAGTGTCAAATTAAAAGTTTTTTGGACAGTACGCCGCTTTCTGTTGACACTGTCCAGCTCATTAGCTTTTTCAGACGACAATCTTGTGAAAATATCAGTCTGAACAAAGGTCTAAGCCATAGTCAGCCTTAGCAATTACTTGTCCGTGGTTGGAGGACAGTTTTTGCTCTTATTTCGTAAATGTGGTCAGGAAATAAAAGGGGAAAGATATCCAATGCAGCAACATTAGCCATAGCAGGTAGTGATTACCATGCATTCAAAATGTTTTGTTTGGTGTGTTAGCACAGCTGGGCTTGGCCTGTATTTGGTCCTAAAGGTTTGACCAAAGTTGAGATAACTTATTGCTAGAAGGCACATACATTCCTTTAAGTTATACAGCAACTAATACAATAATTGATGTGACATTTCACACAAAACCACAAATGTCAACATCAACATGGTATGACAAAATGTCAGGGGATCTCCGAAACTATTGCGCTATCTGGGAACCATGCAATCCATCTTGAAGTTCAGATATTTTACTAGGTAGGTGAAAACTTTGATCTGCTAGTTGCACTAGTTTAAAAGTATTTAGGTAACCACTAATTCATCTTCTGGGCACCAAGAATATCTGCACTTAATTAATAAGGAGCCATTTTTCCCAGAATGGGATTGTCAACGTCATAGTGTCCAATAGGAAAAGTGAGTGGCTCACCAATGTCAGTTGGGCTCATCTTCTGGGAACCATGAATGTCTATTTGAAAGAAACATGGCAATCCATTCGATACTTGTTGAGATTTCAATCTTGAACCAAATGGTGGTCCCACTGACATTGTCATCCCTGAAACCATGCAACAAGCATGGCCGAAAAAACGAAACGTAAAAATATGAAACACAACTAAAGAGAAAACATATTTAAGTAACTACAAATAGTTCACTTGAGAGTCAATATTTTCCTTGGCATGCTGGATTAGAATCTGAGAAAAAACATTATATCCTCTAGAACTTGGACTAGTGCTAAAATAATTGCCCCTCATCACCCAGAACTCTCCACTTCCTCTAGGATTTCCCTCCCATTTGGGATAAATGTCTATTAAAACCGCATATAACATCCGCATATGGAGTGATCAGGTCTACGAGCGCCACAGTATGAATCTCAAATTGGATTTTCCAGGCCTTTGCCTTTGCTAATGTGTTTGATATTATTTTTCGGATTAAGCGAGACAGCGATGTGTGAGATTACAACATTGTCTGTGACCACTGTAGAAAGAAAGAGATCCTATTGGCAGAGGTCAAGCCATAAAGCTTGTCTCATCTCTGAGAGGAAATGAGGCATTAGATTGAGTTCCCGTTTTAGTCACCCGATCCTAATGGGTCATCTATCCTGGGAATCTTGCGAGTCAGTCGGCAAAAACAGGGATCACAGAAACGTTGCTCTTTTCTTCTTTTCAGAGTCGCTAGGGAAGTCAAAATAAAGACAAAAACATACAAATGAAGTCAACTTTGTTATTTTTTAAAGTCTTCAAAGTGTTGCATAGGTGTGGTAGTATGTTCCTGGATTACTGCATGACCTTACCCTGCTATCTGGATTATCCTATTTGTCTTTTTACTGTTCTCATGAGTTACTTTATTTTGCACTTGAGAAGCCAAATACCTCCAATAACATCTGATTTGGTATTCATTGAACCTTTATTCCATTCTAAGATATCCCTGTATTATTCTCCATCATTAAACTTTTATGTACAAGCCATTGTTGTCATAATTTTTTTGTGAAAGTTATTAAAAATGTAAATTTCGTTAAAAATGACCGTCTACCAGTTTGTACTTGATGATATCAATATTGATAAATGATAAATGCAGCCTCAAAGGGATACTAGCATGGCGTTATACTCTTAGCCCTGTTTCACTGTTAACTTTAAGAACATTTCCGCGTAAAATCCCCTCCTTGGCCCTTTGCTCATACGTCAGTGATATCATAAATGGACTCTTATTCAGGTTTTGAGACACATTGACCATTTTTAAACTCTATTTTCTAATAGGGTTTTAGTAATCAGAAGTTTAATCTGATAAGTTCTCAGAAACAAGCTGCTCGAACTTAGCCATTAGCTTGGTAGCATCTCTGTCCTGTGTCCAGCAAGGAAACACTGATGTTACCGTGAATCTGCTTTAAACTGTGTTTTTACTCCAGGTCGTTTGTTTGGAAAGAAGAACCTTGCACATAATTTGGCTCCTGGTTAAAAGATCCTGAACGCTGAACAAGGAAATAATCCTTATCATGAGAAATAAAAAACACCTTGATGATCGGCTAGTGATACAGTCGCAGAAAATGACAGATTGAACATTTAATTTTATCTTCATTCTGTCTTCCCCTCTAGCGTCCCCAATCGTCCCATAACTTTAACAAGCACCCATATCTCAGCCTCACTCTCTCATATTGGCTTTCTAACAAGGCCATGGGGCATATCTCGGGGGCCTTCAGGGGCTCATTAGTTTCTCCAGTGGTCTCAACAAGCTGCAGTTGCGAACTTTGAGTAAACCACTGCCAAGCCTTCAAGCAGGCAGTGGCCAGAAAGTCAACCCGCTTTAGGGGAAGATTGACACAGTTACCTCAGCTAGCATGAGGCAAATAAAACAACTCAAAACAGACATCCAGAAAGCACTTTTTGAACTTATAATTCTTATGTCAGCTTACTGATGAACGGAAAACGTACTGTCATGAGTGGCTGGTCCAATGTGAGAATACAGTGTGTGAGAATGACACTTGTCAAATGCTTCAGCAACATCTCTGCTGTTTGGGTTGCAGGATACACAAACATGATGCAAAAGCACAATTCTAACTTTTTGGGGAAAAAAGTGCAATGTTAGTTGGGCAGACAGACAGGGATTGAGTTGAAAGATGCGCTGACAGACAGGAGACGTATTGAGCTGACAGCTGACAGAGGAGATGGCGGCCCTGCTGGATATGGGGTGTTAGAAGGCTGCTGCAGCTTGATATCTCCTCCAGCACGAAGGAAGATGAATCGACTGCTGCCTCTGAGTCTGCAGACAAAGGAGCTTTTGCATCACTGTTGGGGGGGACAAAATGCTTATCAGCAGTTGTGTTTTATTATGGAAAAATAAGCAGTTAAGTTTCCTGTAGCTTTTAATCTGCCTTCCGAGATTGCATTCTAAAAACATCTTGACTCAAAATACACAAGATGCATTTAACAACATGAAAAATAAAGGTAGCCATTGGCTTTTTATCACACCCAGTTGATGAGGATTCATATTTTTTTTATTATGTAGTAAGGATAGATCACTCAGAAGTGTTGAGTGAATGAGAAGAGATGAGATACTGCGTATGGAACTCTGTGCTGCTGCTGCTTCAGGGAGGTTTTAAATGAGGGATGGATGGAATTGGGAACAGGAAGAGACTAAGAGGGGGATGGTAAAGACAGGGCAATCTGTCAGCACTCACGGCTAAGACAAATGATCCAATCTACACAGAGTCATGTCTGTTGCATGCCTCATGGGTGCACCCAGTGCAGCTGTGGTATGGCCATAGCCCTTTTGGATCTCGACCGAAGAGCCATAAAAACGATTCTTAAAGATTGGATTCTTCAATGACTTTGAGTTGAACGCTGCTTATCCACAGCCCCAGGAGACTTTATGATTATAGCTTTGTGCCGTGCCATACGCTGATGATATGCAACTTTAGAAAGTCACATAATGGCATATTGTTGTGTTTAACAGCTTATTAAAATGTTACCTGTATCAGTTCAGCATGGATATCACTTATAGACAAGACATGCCCAGTTGCTAATTAAGACATGAGTGAACTTCAAAATAACATTTGGTAAAAGAAAAATAGATCCCACTTCAAAGGCAAATAAATTAAATAAAAATACAATTAGGAAATGTATTGGAGAGAAAGAGGGATCTGACATGCAACAAAGGTCTTGAGGCTGGAATTAAACCTGGGACGTTGTTGTTAAAAGGCTATTATTGTCTGTATATTTCCATTGTAAAGGAAGATGTTGCATTAATCTTGAGAATGGTTTCATTGTCAGAAATATTTCAGAAATCCATTTGTTCACCTTAACATTCTTGTAAAGAACGCAAGCTCTGTCTTTCGTTTGTCTGCACTGAGCAGCTTAGATCAAATGACTATAGCGAGAACACAGAAAGTAAACTGATTATTTTGTTTGTGTTAACAATCCGAAACAGCCAAACAACAGTTGTTAGCTTAAAGCTAGCTAGATGAACCAACCATGTGCTACAGTTGCTGTTCTCTTTATTTCTAAAATAACAGATTGACTCCTACGTCAGCTTTCCTTCAACTTTGTATCCAAATGTACCTTACATTTGCATTGGTGTATTTTCTGAATACACTATAAAAGAGTCTAGGAGACGCGCTTTTTGCAGCTGTTCTGAAACACAGTGTTCTTTTAAGCTGTACGCTAACATCAGATTGCTAACCAGCTAATGACCAAGCTACCAGGTTAATTTCAGTACTATAACTCTTTCATGTTCAGCTTCCTGTTTGAGTAAGTTAGCATTCTAACTTACACTAAAACAAATAGCTTATTACCCAGGAACACCACAGTTATTTCATTAATATGTGTAGAGCTAGAGCATTTAATAGAAACCCTTTCCTTTCTTAGATATTTAATCTGGACCAGACGACTGCTATCCATCTTTGCTGCTAGTTTGAATACAATACATGAACAAACTTTACTTTTTCTTAAATGTAAATGGATAAAATAGGATCCATTATCTTTTTAGCTTTTGTAGATCACAAAAAGAAACTGTAGCCAGGGAGATAAAAGCAACTAAGGCACAAAATTGCTCAGCACATATCTCTCCTGTCCTCCCCCTCTCTTTTCTTCAGGATTCTCAGCTGACCGTAGCTCCAGGATAAAGAGGCCTTCTGTTTGTGTAGCAGACCCGACCCGTTAACCCTACGGCATCACATCCTTCTCATGATAGACCCAAGAAAAGTGGAAACCTGGAACTGAAGCAAATAATAGGCAGAGACATATTCCTACTGGCCAACCTAGGAACGGTTTCCACGGTTTCTGTATGTGCATGTGTGCCAGTTTGTGTGTTACCCATTGTCTCTTGCCAAAAAGAGGCCTTTTGTCTGTTCCAATATATTTCCATGAATCTATCTTTAGATGATGAGACAGAGTCCAGTTTTCTGAATGGTTCCAGGACTGTACGCATTGTGAGTCTCTGAGGCATTCATGTTTTGAGGAGTTCCTGGATGTCCTCCTAAATTATAGTTCCCTCTACACGCAGGTCTCCTAGGCAGCCCATCCTATCAGACAGAAGCCTTTATTCAGCAGAGGGTTTTTTTCGCTGAGACAGAACAAAGCCACCGCCATCCCGCAGAGCCGACAGGTGGAGGGGAGGACGTTTTTGACAAGAAGAGTGCATCGTCTCATCTACTTTCTTTTCAAAGTGCCTTTCCTTTTCTTGCTAAAATGTCTACCTACATCTCAAGGGGAGAAAAAAAGGACTATAATTTTCTTCACATTCCGCATTTTCTTGTCTTCTCTCCGTATTACTCATCTTAATTGTTCACGGGTGATGCAATGGGAGCATCATGATGGATATTTCAAAACTTGGGGAAATCAAACAAAAACTAATGAAAAAGCTAGAAACCATTAAGGGTAAATGGAAAAAGGTCCATGTGTGATTTGGATAAGCTAACACATTTGGAAATGCTCTATTAATGGTTATATTCACACATTTTCAAAAACACAAAACAGATAAAGGGTCCTCGGCTTTTCGTCGGCAAAACGAAAGCGTTTCAGCTTAAAATGTGATCATTTTTACCAACAATAAATAAGAAGTCCCTTTAGTGCCAGGGTCTTGTATCTTTTATACCTGCCTATATAAGATTTGGACACTGATACTTTTCATTACCTAGTGACATTTTCAGCCTTCACAGAACTAAATTATGGTTTCACCTGCTTCAAGTAATCTCACAATTTGTTCAAGGGGCATGTCTTTGAGGTATTGTTCCAAAAGTCTGAAAATGTGATATTAGATTGTTAGAAACCTAAATGTTGGACCTGTCTGTCTCCTCTGCCTCTTACGACAGAGTCAATCCTCATGAGGCCTCCGGCCACGGATCTCATTGTTTCGACTTTAATAGCCTCTGTAACAAAGTTAAGAAATTAGTCATTTGAATTTCTGAAAGCTTCTTGCAGTACCCTTTGCAGAGAATGAATCACGGTCACAATATGAAGCGTAAATGTAATTTTGCAAAGGAACTAGAGAGGGAGACACTTTAAGTTGTTGAGTTGCTTTACAATAACAAAATAACAAAAGTTGGGTGAACAGAAAAAAGACTAAATGTTATTTGTCTTACAAATCAACATTTTAATTTAAAATGAATAAAACACACCTTTGTTCTAAGTGCATTTAGGAGTTTTTTTGCTACATGTAACCTTTGTATCTTAAAGGGAAATGCCTTAAAATTGTATGTTTTAATAGAAAACAGTGGACAACTTCACCTGTTGCAAAAAGTACAGTTGTATGAGAAATGTACCGCCTTGATTTGTTACCACAGTAGACATTTTCCTATTGAGTTATGGTCTTAATCGCTAGTTTAAAGCCATTTTCAATACAGCATTATCTTCATTTTTTAAATAATGGTCCCATTAAGAGCAAAATGCATGCTAAAGCAGCTTAAACTTGGCGTGGCTACCTTGAGATTGACAGTCTCTTCCACAGCATTGTCTGGCCTTGTTTTTGACTTACCCTTTCACTGTCTTTCTTTAGTTCATGAAAGTACATTGTAAAATGTAGGTCAAATTAATTGTTCAGCGGTTAGTTGTACCGTACTCCACCCTCTTGAGTCACTTCTGCTTCCAAAAAACATAGATGACGCCAAGCTGGTCCAATCACAGTCCATTAACTAATGAATGACATCACAGTGATTATATTTAGATAGATTTTGCTATGTTTGACAGTACCAAGCCCATTGCCAGACTTTATTGTGCTTCTTCTACACTTATCCCATAATTGCCACTTGCTGCTGCTCAGCGAAGCTCACAAATGCTCTTTTGAACTGTTTTCAAAACAATACTTTAGTAAACAAAGCTAAGTTGGACAGGATTTGTTTCTTCGACATCTTATCCGTTATTTTAAAGTTAAATTTCACCAAACATTTCAGACGAGCAAGCTGAAATCCATCATATTATGTAGCCTTTTTTTTTTTCTTTTCCACTGTTGTTTTCATACCAGTAAATGATGCCTCTCAGTGTCTCCGGCAGGGGATGTCATTACAGTAGCCCTTTTCTTCTGATCTTCCTCTGTCTATACTTGTTATCCCATAGCTCCTTTATCACTTGAGCGGCTTTATCATTACAGTACGGAGCTGCAGAAGAAAGCAGCAGGCCATGAAGACAAGGTTTATAATGTTATTGTTTGTTATGAGGGTTGTGGCGCTTATAGGACGCTGTATGTGCACTTCATCAGCTCTGATGGTCGTGAAAAATAAGAGAGACTGACTAACTGGCCAGTAGGGACGATGATGTGATTACAATATGTGTGCACGCACAGCCAATCTGTTGTCATTAACATTTTACACTCCTCTTTGTAACATCAGTGTAGCACAGTATCATTGCCTGCGGCCTTGGCCCCGATCGCAACCCTGCCAGCCTTGTTCAGGATCACTGCCGCTGAAGTGGAGGATGTTTGAAAACTCTGTTAATGGGCACAACAAGAAGGAAGCATTTCAATTTTTCCACAGCAGCTGTCTGCCTGACTTTGTACACCTTCACACACACACACACACACGCACACACACACACACACACACACACACACACACACACACACACACACACACACACACACACACACACACACACACACACACACACACACACACACACACACACACACACACACACACACAAATGAATACACACACCAATTCAGTTCCCCCCACACTAATTAAAGTTGGCGTTTACCTGATGTCCTTGAAGGTAAATTAGCTTGCAATCTGCGGTTCCTGATTTAAAAAAAAATGTTATGAAGCATATTTCAAAACAACCAGGGCTTGCACACCATCATTATAATATTTTACATACACACTAAGCACTTTATATATTCACTATAGGTAATGAATGAGACCGGATGTACTGTAGTACCTTAGGAGTCTTTAACGAAAAATTATTGTTTTGTTGAGATAGCTTTTATTTTTCTGAATTTATAAATGATATCAGCAATATGTAAGAAAGTTTTGGCTTCTGGTTTCTCAGTGGTTTCGATGCATTTATATTTGTATATCATGTACCCCTCTTTTGTTCCTCAGCTATATCTGTAATATAGATAGGACAATGCCCCAAATGTAATATTAAACCATAAAAATACAAAATGAAAGCATTGCAATCACATACCTTAAAACATCATGATCTCTAAAACTCCTCTTATTATAATACAATGAAACAAAATGTCACCATGGTGATAAGAGGAAGATGCAAATACACAGGCCAAAAAAAAAAAGGTTTTGAGACTGCGCATCCAGCTGATCCCAACAGAATTAGGAATACTCATTAACAAAGAGCTCACATAATTGCTTTAATCTTCATAAATCAAAGAGATATTGGTGGAGTAACAATGCCCCACAGACATCATTTTATAGGATTCATTTAAAATGAAATTGACAAATGGTGTCTCTCCGGGAAGATAGAAGAAGATTGAAGTTGAGAAAAAGATGAAAGGAGGGAGAATCAGGAAGACTCAAAAAACATTGACTTCACCACATACCTTTGTGGTTACTGAATTGCAAACCCTTTTGGCTGCCCACTCATGGACACCCTGAACCACATGACCAGTTGTCAGATCAAGTTTTATGGTCATGTTTATCCCCACATTGTTTAAGGGATTTGCTGAAGAGCGTGATAGATTAATCCCTCTTGAGCTGCACTTTTGTATACTCCAGTGAATTGCAAGAATTTTGTTTTATCAGTAGCTTTTTAACTCAAAATACCAAGTAGTGACAATATACTAAGGAGAAAGGTCTTAACTTGATCTCACAAAGAAAATATGGAATATGTGGGTCGGTATGTATGTGGGCAGCCACTTACAAAAGCTAATTGAGTTTTTATCCTTCTCATCTGGCATTGGCTCATGTACAGGGGTAACCGGAGAGATACTAATTGCCCAAAGTGTTGGCTTGTGTACGGTAATAGAGGTATCGTCAAGTATTATCTATTATCTACATATTGTGCTCATGTTACATAGCACTTGAAGAATATTGCATTTCCTCTGTCTGGAGGCTGTCTGAGCTTGTACTGTATCTGAAGCCTATTTCATTATTCTCCAGAGCTGCTGCCAGACTGCCTTGCTGGCACGGAAACTCGTCTCATTTCATACGGAGAATAGAAAATGACAAGACGGAGAGCAAAGGGGCGGAACGACGTACTTGACAACTGGGGGCTGAGATTGTAACTGGAGATATGTGAATGTAAGTATTGTCACATTCACTGAAGCTCCCAAGAGAGAGGGCTTTATTAGAGGTCTTGGATATTACACGCTAAGCTGACAAGGTATAGAGGCCTAAAAGGGACAATTTGTAAAAGGTTATTAGAGAAAACGAGATAAACCTGTGCATCAATAAATACTTTTGTTAGATAAATAGTCCAGTACCAATTATAGCTATTTTCAAATTTCAACTTTATCATAGATTAAGATCTTTGTGTACCTTGGTACACAATCATTTTGGAATTTTCCTATACATTCACGTATCAACACTAATACAGCTATTATTAGGAGTTAATACGAGAATGTATAGGAAAAAGCAAAAATAAATCAGCAAAGCTAAAAGTAGCTATCATACAGTATATTATCCTGCAAGCTAACTCAAACAAAGCTAGCTAGCTTATACTACTAACCCGTCCATAGGCTGTATATAAGTAGTCTTTGGATTTCATCAATTGATTGGCGAGTGCTGTTTTGAAATATAACATAATACATTATATAATACATACCTAAATTGTTCAGAATAGGGCCTCCACCTGAACCTTCACTTTAGATGGAATAATTCAGGATAAATACTATGCCATATCAGCTATAACAGAGACAAGTAGAAATTGTTATCACTTAACGTACAAGAACAGAGATGTCTAAAGAGTCGTGAAAAATGAGTTAATTTTTAGGCAACATAACAACTACCTATTTCCTCTGTAAGTGGTGTAGCTGGAGGAGTTTAACCAGTGTCTTGTACCAACAGATTAATGACGGGAACACAGCTTTCATTTTCTGTGTGGACCATGTAAAACAATTTCTTGAAGGCCTGCCGAGCGTCCTCATTTGAAGAATTCTTTCCCCACATGACCTTGTAAAAGTGTTCCAGGAAGTCGTGATCAAGATCCTCCTGGCTGTCCCCGCTCCCGGTGCTTTGCTGCAGATCCTGAGACTATTACTCACTCTGACACACTCTGCTGATCAACATCATATTGCCCAGCGTTTAATGTTGTTCCCTGCTGGCTGTGCGGCCTCGCCAAACAACCACCAAGGCTGTACAAAATGCAGGATCATAATTGTTTAAAGTGCTGTCTTCACCAAATCCCCTTCACTGCTGTACTTCTTTTTGGAAAACTTTTTAATGTTTGCTTTGCAACTTTGTTTGACATTCTGGTTGATTAGTTATTGATCATGTTCTCTGAAATACTGTAAGAAAATCCAAAGACCAATACAAGAAAACATCTTTTTGTAGTTTACCTGCTGAGGCGTAAATTGCTCATTGTGACAAACAATGCTGGGTTACAGTAAAGACTTCAATTATTCTGTACATCTCACGCAAGGAAATTGGAAAAAGAGCAGGAGTTTTATTTGCCCCAGCTCAATATCCTCTTAATATGACACATTAAGGAGGCCTTTCAATGTTCTTTTGTTCTCAACAATGTTATTCTACAGTGGCCGACAGGTGCCAAAACATTTCCACTGGGAAAACGGGCTTCAGTTAAAAAAATGAAGCAAATAAAAAAAACACAAATGTGCAAAAAAACATGGAAATTAACAAACCTCTTAACCAACAGAACATTCACCAACTTGACGAAACAAGCATTTTAAAATAAGCGGTGCATATAAGCTCTGCTGCAAATAAAATAAGCTGCAAGAAGTTCAAATCACAACGAAAACGAGGATTCTAAAAAGTGATGAAACCAGCTGGAACTGGTGCGCTTGTTGGTGTTCAGTGGTTATAAAGTTGGCCAACTGTCTCTGGAAACTTGCCTAGAATGTTTGATTGACTTATATTTACTATGTGATCACATGAACACATCAATATTGCAGCTCTTCTGTAAGCTAGCTAGCTAACAGAGCTTACCTATTCCTTTCAAATATAGTGACAAAACACTATCGATTATGAAACAGACTAACTCTGCCAACCGTTACAGTAGATTTTTCTTAAATTACGTGTGTTTTGGCACTTTTGGAAAGTGAAGCACGATTCTCAGAAGGGAAGTGTTTTGGGCTGTTGTAGCACATTTGCAACTGTCAGCCACCGTATTATTCCCTAGTTGAAATGTTCAATGTATGTTCTCAAAAGCAATGTGTTGTAATTACTATGGTTTATAATATACTCTGGAATAGGCAGGCAATTCAGTTTTCTTAACTTTAGACACTGATATTTTTAGATAAAATTGACTTTTAAACATTCAAACTGCAATTAAAATGTCCATCTGTGTTCGTTCCATTAACTGTGAGGGTAGCCCTTTCCAAACTCTTACAATAAGACCCTGGGAACATAGGGATGACCCTGCACCAAAAACAGAAAACAACTAAGGTTTGATTGATGGTTTTTCCTTACAGATCTGAAGGTACTGTACTTTCCTAGTTATTCTTTTCTCTGTCTGTTTCATTTCTCCCTATGAGGTAGAAAACTACACACCTCAGTCTATATTCTGTAATAACCACTCTATCTTTACAAGTAAATGCTTAAGAGATATTTATCTCTTCAATCAAACATTATTGCAAGTTATTTTATATTTCTCAATTAAATCATTTCATGAAACTTTATTTAGAATCGTATATTAAGTTACATTTGTAAAAAAAACATACAAGCAGAAACTCATGCAGACTCCTTTTTTGTGTCGATACAAATCCCAATACTTGCAAAGGTGTGAGTTTGCAGCTGGTTGAGGCATCCTGGCTTTACACATTGAGTATAAAAGTGATTAAAGGTATTCATTGTAGACATTATAAATAGCTGTTTACTCAGGTCTGATCATGACCCTGTCTAAACACAAAGATGGTGTCACTGAGCAGTAGAGTAACATGTTTCAATGAGCTCAGGGTTGAAAGTGTTATCTGATCCAGATCAGGTTTCCAGACCACAAAATCCAGATAGTAGTAGATGGTCTCATAATTCAATCTGGGCTTCCTTCTCTTCTACCTCAGTGACTATGGTGAAACGAACACTCATACTCCACCAGTTTGGATACGACACAAAAATCTGAATTTGATACAGGTCTTTTATAAGCATTTCCCGCTTGGATATTCACCTTTTCTGAATGTAGCATTTTTGTGGGATATGCCAATATTATTCATGTTTTAAAAATATTTTTGGGACATTTATACAACGAATAAAGATCATGAGTCTCAATTGGGGTTTTTGCGGCACACAATCAGCTGTGTGTTGTACAGGAACCAATGAGCCTTTACCAACACTATCAACAAATTTGCAAGGAGTGAGTAGTGAGATTGAAAGACAAATGCTCTTAAACATCATGAAAGCCTTGGATATAAACAGTTTTTGGGGAAATGCACAATTATTAAAACAACAACCTTTCTAATAAGTTGAAAATCTGCCACCGTTGGAAATATATGAAGAACATCGTATTTAATTGCAGTATGCATGGCTGCGTTTCAGCATGAATCACATTTTAGGAATATTGTTTCAGGAATAAGGGGCAAAACCCCAAATATTTTAGGCATGCAAAATCATTGTCTTTGCAGTGCGCAAATGTCACAATAGGGCCTCTTAACTTTCCTCATTGCGCATCAGTCTACAAGGAATAAATACACAACACACCAATCCTGAGAGTTTTCTGTTATTTGATTTTATTGCTGCTGAATATTTTTGACATAAACCAGTCAGGCAAGGCAAGAAAACAAAGGCAAAGCTGACTTTCATTGGTGTTTGTTTGTACCCAAAAGTGACTGGCTGTAAAGCCTACATGCCAGCAATCCTCTCAACACATCTGTGAGGACATCAGCTCATTAATGAAACAAGTGAATATAAAAAAAACACTTCTCACTTTCTGTTAAAGAGAAAACACAAGAGAACACTTGATGGTTGAGCTCAGCATCAGAAATACATGTTCACACATTATTAGTGCCTGATTTAAAATGCAAGGGAAGAACTGTTGTGAAATCAACACAACAATCTACCATGTGTGCCTGATAGATCTGTGGGTGCAGTGCTCAGAGGAAGTTTCTCTTTGTTCCTTTAACATCTGCTATGCTGAGTAAATACCAACTTTAACTGCGTAAAAGGTTGTGGGAGATTTAGTATACAGTCTGACCTCTGGATTCATACATTTAAACTGTAAACCACAAAAGCCCTGGTGATCGATTTGGATATCAATAGTTTTTTTTTCCTCCTGTCTTAATGACCTATGAACAGTTGGAAAAACCATTTGTTTTTTCTGGTGAGGGTATAAAACATTTTGTCAGGATCATTTTTAGTGTTGGTTGTTGCAATACTAATTACAGCCCCAAAAGTTCAAAATAGGACTAAAAGTATTCATGTTTTCTTCCAGCCAAATTTCTTCCTATAGTTCCAGAACATATTTTAACCATGAATTGCATAACAGTTAAAAGGCCAAAAATGATTATTGTGATTAATGTGATCACATTTTTATTGATTGACAGCGCTAATCTGTACTATTCTGCTCATCTGTGGCCAAAATTAGTATTAAAATAACATACACTTATAAAAATAAACAGGGGAAATCTATCTTTCCGGTTTTTACAGTGAAATAATAATTTAAGGAATTTATTCATTTGTTTTGACTGCTCCCTTATTCATAAACACAGGAGAGAAAAACATTTAGATCTGACTTGGAAAATTGATTCTTAGAATTTATTTTGTTCTAACTTTGCTTCTCACGGCTTCCATAGAGATATATTTTAGGTTTTCTTCAAGGGGAAATCTTGGAACATATAAATAAAGAACGATGACGAATCTCTGAAGTCTTCTGAGAGTAAAGGTCATCCAGGAAAGGTCAGTATATTATTAACATTTTACATCCTAAGCTATCATGCAGTTCATCAACAGTCGGTAAAGCACAAACTAACAGCCTTACCTGAACCTCAGTGACGACAATATTACATATAAAGGTCATTTTTGGAGAATTTTGACATTTTACATGTACCAAGTCGAGTGCCCTCTTTGAGAAAGTGAGCAAAAACCAGCAGGTACCTTATCCAGATCCACGATGCTGCACTCTCCTCCTTATCCCTCTCATCCCTGCATCTGTTCCTCGAGCACATGAGGCAGATGCTCTCTCGGAGAGGCCGCAGCGCTGTCAGTTCACATCCGTCTTCGTTTAGGAGGCGCGTGTTCATTAAGTCCTACATGGCTCAACAGGAGGCAGCACCCACAACGGGCTCATGTGCGGCATCATAAATCCACATTAGAGAAGCAGAGGCATCTCATGTGGAGGGAGGTTGCAGAGGTGATGTTGATGACAAGTAGTCAACGTCAGAAAGGATAAGCACTAGTGCCTACAGATCTGCAGTAATGGCGGCACCTCAGAGAACATTCTTTATCATAATATCAGTCTACAAAGCGTGTCCGTATTTCATTTACATAGGCTGATTTTTTTCCACGGAAAGGTCAGTGGCCGGGGCAGCTTGCCAGGTGTTTGTGAAGCGGCCGACCAGTGCAGTGCTGTGAATGTAATTACGGTACTCTGGCAATCTGATAACCTGCCAGTCTGTCTCTCCACACTAGGAAAGTGCACTGGCATATTAAATGTGGCTCAACAAACACGGTTGTGAGCAGCGAGCAATGGCTGTGTGTGCAGTATTATGGGGCCAGTGTGGGTTGGACAGGGTCCCACTGATAATCAGGTTTTGAAGGCAGGCTGTGTGCAATTAGGTCTCTTAGCCTACTTATTAGTCCAGCAGTGGCTCAGTCAGTAGGGGCTTGGACTGGGAATCGTAGGGTCGCCGGTTCAAGTCCCCGAACAGACTTGAAATATGGAAAGTGGACTGCTACTTGGAGAAGTCCCAGTTCACCTCCTAGGCCCTGCTGTGGTGCCCTTGAGCAAGGCACCGGACACCTCCAATCCCCCCTCCCCATTGCTCCCCGGGCGCTGCACGATAGCTGCCCACTGCTCCTAGTACTAGGATGGGTTAAATGCAGAGGACCAATTTCACTGTGTGTGCTCATGCATGTGACTAATAAAGAGGGTTTCATCCTCCGATTCTATCTATCTTATTACACCTGTCATTTTCTTTTCTTTAGATTTATCTTGCATTAACATTTTGGTCACTACGGTCATTAATATCCATTGTAACACAGGTAGGTGGTGAGAGTGTTTGTTCGTTGATGCAATTTAGTTTGTAATTTATTGAAATTATTACCATACCAGGTTTCAAATTGCCAGTGTTGATCAAGCATTGTAGGTCTGTTAGCATCAGGGTCTGTTAGCTTTGGTAGCTCTGTTGGTCTGTTACCACCGAGGTCTGTTTGCTTTTGTAGCTCTGTTGGTCTGTTAGCATTAGGGTTTGTGAGCATCTGGGTCTGTTAGCTTTTGGTAGCTCTGTATCATCTGGGTTTGTTAGCATTTGTAGCTCTGTTGGTCTGTTAGCATCTGGGTCTGTTAGCTTTTGTAGCTCTGTTGGTCTGTTAGCACTTGTAGCACTGTTAGCATCTCTGTCTGTTAGCGTAAAGTAACTAGTGCAGACCCTGATGCTAACAGACCAACCGTGCTACACCCAAACAAGACTGGCAATTGGAAACCCTGGTATCGTAACATATTCAACAAACCACAAACTAAATTGATTATTAAATGGACTAATTCATTGGAAAATATTTTAGCATGCGTCTGTGTATGATCATTCTCACCGCATACCTGTGTGATAATAGCAACTGGACAATAGGACTTGGGGCCATGAAATTGCTATTAAAATAGTGTTATTATAAGTTAAGACAGTTAGAAATCATAATTGCTGTTATGTTATGCTTTCTTGTTTGTAGGTTAAAATGCTCTTTACATTTCTTGGATTCCTTTATATTTTAATTAATATTTTGTTCCTGGCCGGAGCAAGGCGTGCAGATAACCCTTTACATAGTTTGGCCCAGGTAAAAATAAAATGAAACGAATAAACGGCATTCCAATAAAAGGGCACCTCTGAACATGTTTGGAGACCCCCTGGGTTTTACCATTACATTTTTGGTTGAGACTTTTCATGTCAATGTTAATATAATTATTACTAGCCACCTTGAAAGAGCTATTTGCTGTGTTCATTCCTTCTGATCGTATTGACTGATTAAACTCCAAATATATTTTAATTTTGAGGGTTATGATTAGCTTGTTGTTGTTTCATCTATGTAGTCGTGTTTATATTTAAGCTATACTGATCCATCTCATACCCTTAAACAAGCCTCCTCGGGTCAAGGAACAGCAGCAAATGGATTATGCTTTTGTCCTTTTATACTGAAGACAGCACTCCTCCCCAGGGTAGTACATCAACTGCTTGAAGGAAGCAATGCTTTAAAGTCCAAGGACAGGGGAAAAAAGTGTCCCAGTTAGAGCCACAGATAACATGAAAGATTTTAACATAATTGACTGAAGCCTTGCTCTGTGAGATGGACGGTGATATGTATTTAGCTGGAGTGAAAATGGGGCTCCAAAATTGTGAGTTTTCAGAATATAGTGAGATAGATCCTAGAAAGTCGCTAGGTTTTTTTTCCACACCAAAATCCCCTTTTTTGGGGATATTTTACAGATAGTCACACAAGGAAAACATGTTTTGCTAAAAGACTCAACCATTAAATGTAAATATGGGATAGAATTGAAAAATAACTCTCAATATCTCTTAAAACCCCGAGTATAAGTAATAAACCACATTTACACATTCAATTATTAAGGCCTCCAATTGACCATCAGTGTACTATACAGTATAGGTTATATCAAATCCATCCATAAGTGCATAACTCCTGTCCAGCTAGGGGCATGCTGAACGCCATCTACTGTCAGTAGATAGCTGACACTGAATAGGTATCATACAACCCACTTAAAACCATCTTGACTATCCCTTTAATAAAAGATTTTTAAAAATCTACCTGGAATATTGGTACAGAAACTTTGGTTCAAAAAAAGGTATCTGTGCAATAAAAGTAATCATATCATAGTCAGGCCTCAGTGTAAGATATACAACACACTTGAGGAGGACGAACATTGACAACTACAGGGTCTGCGACAAAGCCTGTATGAGGCAAAACTAACAGCAGTTCTGCTTCTGGCCTAACAGACAGCGAAGGACCCAGGGAGCTGCCCGAGACACACTGCTGCCTCGCTGGCTCACACCCCAAGTCAATGACTGGCTATTTAGACGTTGAAGCTGTTTGGAGACGAGTGTTAACAAGAACAAAGAGGCCACTGAGTGATCCAGGGAAGGTGTTTAAACACAGAGCACTCTCTAACACTCATTCTTCTTCCCCCTCAACCATTCACTCTCTAGCTCTCGTGCTTCTCTCTTTTTTCCTCACTGTAATTACACCTGCTCTGCCAAGCGTGGCCCGAGGCGTGGCTGGGCAAAATCACTCGTTAATATGAATCTGCAGAGTGTGTGAGGAGGACTCACTGACAGTCTCTGTGGATACATTAGGTTATAAGCAGTCGCCTGCACCTGTACGCTTCTCCTGGGACAAAGAGGTAAGGATGCCTTGCATTGGGGAATTTAGTGTGAAGTGAGACCATCCATTTCCAAAATGAACCTGCAACTATCAGAAAATCACCAGTCAGGAAACGACTGCTTGTAACCGATTAATAGGCTGAAATCTACCTGCACAATCTTAATCTTACAAGGCCATATGAAAGCCAGATATGAAGGTTATGTCTATCAAAAGTATAAGAAACACACCTTTAAAAAAGGACATCATTTTCTGTTTTCTGAAAGTGAAAAAAATGACTTAATGCATTACGCAAGAACACTTTTAGCAATGGTCGGCATCTTGCTACATATTGGAATACACAACCAACCGCTATTTTGGTTGCTCTGGTGAACACATCACTAAACAAATACATTTAATAATAATACTATTATAATACTAATGAATGTACTACTTTACTTGTGTCTAAAAGAAGCCTCCATTAATTGTATCGGGTTAATTGAACAGTCTGTAGTAATTTGTTATACTGCTGAAGCAATAATGTTGCTAGCTCAACAGTAACATTGATAGCTTGCTAGCTAGCTAAGTGCCTTCTGTCCAATGTAACAAACTAGATGGCACTTGACTTGTTGTGCTCCAAGTGCTCAAAAAAATACATGGGAAAAACTCAACAGCATTTCTTTTCGCAAAAATCATGACTTGGTAACTCAAGATAAAAACACATACTTAGTTGTGAGCAGTTTAATGTAATCTAGGAACAATTTTCTTTCTACCCTCCAACCCCCATGTCTTTCGACCATGAGTAGATAAACGCTACCTTCGTCCAACTTGTTGGATGTAGTTTGGTGAAAAGTAAATTCTTCATAAATCTGCTCACAACAAGCTCTGTGTATGAACTTGAGTAATCGGGTCATATTTTCTGGAAAGAGACATTAATGTTTGTTTTTTTGTCACTTCGAGCTTCACAAGCCAAATGCCATCTAGTTCAATAATATTACAAAGAATGCGGAAATGTCCTTATATCTTCAGCACTCACCCAAACAATCTAGATTGATAAGTAGCACTACAGATAAAAGCAAAAGTATATATTTTTGATTAAAAAGGGGGAGCACTCGCTTCATTGCCGATGAAAATAATGATCCTGTTGAACACAAACCTTGAAGAATATATTACAGACAACCACACACTCCTCCTTTCCACAAAGATTGGCAAATGGCTGTTTCTGAAAATAAACGTCTCTAGACAAAGACATTTTCCAGGCAGGAAGTGTGAAGCTGAAGGTGTGACGGCACGTCTATAGCCCACAGAGACAGTGGAGCGGCTGCTGTGTTTGCCGGGAGAAATGTAGGATTATTAAAACCAGCCAGAGCAGCGGACCAGACACAGAGTGTTACACAGCGCTTCTCTTCCGCACGTCGAGCAACGTAATCAGACAGATCCGCTGATGAAAGATGAATGAAGGATTCTCATACTGAAATACAAAAATATGCCATGTTATTGCACGCCTGTGAACTCTGCAGGAGTCATGCTGCCACACAAATTACAAGAAGCTGCAGGCTGTGAGGACAGTTTTTTTTAGAGATGGTTATGTGCAAAAGAGCGAGAACTAAAAGGATAGGGAAATCATTATCTTTCCAGGTGTTCTTCAAAAAGGGCCAAGGAAGGTCATTGTGCAGACACAACAAACATCTTCATTAATTTAGACTGCTAGACAGCAACATGCATGCTATACCCTTCAAAGGAATATACTGGAATACAGAAATAACCGCTATAGGAAACACTTTTTTTCCCCCAAAGATTCAAATTCCACTAAAACAGGGTAACATGAAAAGCTGCTTGAGCTCATTTCCATAATACCTCTGCGCGCCCCACGGGTTCACTTTGCCTTAATTTGCATGTGCCAAGAAATGGCATACACCATTTTTCTCCCAAGTTTTTTCAGCTGGTGTTCATTTAAACTGCTTTATGCTGGAGTCTACTGGTAGAGGCTGCTGAATGTGAAACCTACCCACTTACCGCAGCTCACAATATTTGGGGGAATTAGCCGGGAGCCAAGGATTTTTTATCAGACTCACAGCAGGAAGCAAATTGGATCGGAGATAAAAGTTTGCTACCCTCATCACCTATGGACCCACAGATGGAAGCTCATTTAGATTCAGACAGTATGCCCTCTATTCTACTTCTTGATTTGACTTTCCTGCTGCAGCAAGTTGTAATGAATGAATTATTGCTTAAACTGTAGTACAGTATAAATAGCATTGACAACTGGGGTAAGATTTACTGTGAAATAATTGCTGTGCTATGATAGGAAAACACAAACAGCAGTATGAAACAATAAGAAAATGTATCAATATGGAATATGCTGGATCTAAGATTAAGTTGTACGGTGTGTATTTTGTCCATTATATGCTGTAGTGACATGGAGGTAAAAATAAACAGTTACTTTCGCACAGTAGAAATATGGAATATATCATGTAACAATAATCGGTGACAATTTATAACCTACAAATTGCTTTTTATATCTATATTTCTAAATATAAGGAAAATATATCTACCAAGTTCGGAGGTTACCTGAAGATTTTGCCTACCATTGCAAACATTTACCATGTGTTTCTTTCCATTTCCTGGTTAAGAACTAACAACGGGCTGATCACAAAGGGCTTACTGTATAGTTTGCCAGTTTAAATGATATGTTTTAGTCACTTTTATGCTGGTGTTTATAAAAAGGCAAGCTAATTATTTTTCTAGGGTTAGGGGAGCAGGGGGTCAGATTTAATCCCTCCAGATGTTGACTCCACGGCTACAGCGATGGATCATGTTAGTTGTACTGCCTCAGGATGGAATAAGTGTCTCCTACAGTAAGCCAAATGCTCCTAAAAAACAAAACACTCCTATTTTTTTTTTTAATTGAAGGTTCTTAGTCAAAACAGATGCCAGCAATCCAGAGGCATTTTATTTATCCGAATATCTTCACAGAAAAAGAGCTATTACATCTACCTACTAAATCCAAAATCTATGCAATGTGCACTATAATCATTCAAAAAGTAGGCATACTGTATATCACAAAGTCACATATTAAAAAGAACAAACTCATAAACAAGCAGTAGAGCATTTCTCTGCAGCGAGAGAGGCATAATGAGAAAGGGATGCAATATGCGTTTTCTTCCACTTAAAAAAAGTACTGCATATGTTTATCCTTTTGGAAAAGTAAAAATAGAACAACTCTGAAAAAAAATCTTTTTGCCACAATTCATTGTCCATGCAATGTTTACACAAGAGTAGACATCACAGCTGCCAGCCACTTGTATTGGACATGCGGCAGTGGTTCAATGCAGATTGAGATTGGGGTTAATTATGACAAATGACAAATCTGAATAGCATCATGGGGGGAAGGGGGTGAAGGGGAGGAAGACTTTCATGCAAATTGTAACAGTACAAGTCATTCAATATCTCACTGTGGGCTCCCAGACAGTGTCCCGTCCTCGCTCACACATCAGAATTGATGCTTAGGTTGGCCAACCGCGGGTCAGAGTTTATCTCATACCTGTAATGGTACCCCTCCATGTGGTCCCTACAAGCGTCCCGGATGTTGTACATCCAACGCTTGATGCCTTTTCTGTTCAGGTAGAGCACCAGCAGGAATATGACACCAATCAGGGCCAGCACCAGCCCCAAGAAGACATAAGAAGTCTCCAGCACGCCTTCCATGTCGCCAGAACACTTCAGCCGGGACTGCTCCACCTGCAGGAGTGGCTGGCTTCTCAGGGCCTCGGGGTCAGCGCAGGTCAGGTTGTGCACGTCGACGACCTGAGTGGAGTTCTTCAGCCACAGCAGCATGTCGTCGATGAAGCAGTCGCATCGCCACGGGTTCCCCGACAGCCGGATACGGAGAGTGGGCTTGAGGTTTAACTCCTCCATGGAGGTGGCGGGAAGATCCCTCAGGTTGTTGTCTCTCAGGTCAAGTTGGCGAAGCGGGGGAGCCCTCAGCGTCCCATTCTGAATAGAGAGGATGGAGCTGTTCTGCAGGCTGAGGGTGACCAGGCTGGAGAGGCTGGCGAATATATCATTGGGAAGAATCACAAGGTCGTTGTTGGACAGGTCCAACTCCGTCAGCTGGACGAGGTTTCCACTCTCTAGGACGCTTTGCAGCACATCCATGGAGGAGTGGTTTTGGAAAGACCTGCTGAGGTTCAAGAGCTGCACTTTATTTTCAAGAGGGAATGCTCTTGCACTAAAAGTCTGGATATCGTTGTTGCTCAGGTCCAACCGCACAAGGTTAGGTAAGTTGTCAAATACCATAGCATCCACAGTCTCCATCTGATTCCCACTGAGATAGAGATCTGTTAACATTTCGAGGCTTGTTGGAAAAGATTCCACACCGATATGGGAAATGTTGTTTCCTGTGACGAACAGGCATTTGGTGTTGGCCGCTAAAGAATGCGGAATCGCGTCCAAGTCCTGGTTTTGGCACTTCACAGTTTGGGAGAAGCACAAGCATTTTTCAGGACAGCCGTGACAGGACAGGACGGCTGCGAGGAGGAAGAGAAAATGCATCATCACCCACATGTGTGTGCTTCCTTGGATTTCTCCGCGGTCGCGTCCACACGTCGTGCTCAACAGGCGCATCTTGGATTGCACAAATAAGTGTGCACCGACCGTGCGTTAAAATTACTTTGCAACAATCCAACGCTCCCACCCCCTGGGAAAGTTTTTCGAATGTGTCTCCCGGCTTTATCCTTTCGAAAACGGCTCCCAGTTCCAACTCAGACTCCATATAACTACCCCCAAACCATCCTTGTGTGGGATAAATCTACGTTTCCATAAAGGTGATATGGGCTTGCAAACTTCGAGGCTTTCCCTCTTCGCGTGTCTCTTTTTCTAGTCCCGGCAAAACAATCTAATCGGCAAATAACTTACTCAGACTGCTGGTTCTGAAAAAGACAATCCTCCTCCTTGTCTCCCAAAGGTGCCATGTATTACTACTTTCAGCTCGCTGCTCTCCTAAACGTCGGGAGTCTAGAGGGAAAGACCAAACACAGCATCACAGTGCAAACCATTGGAAGGAGGGAGCATACCATTTTCCAGAAAAGGGGGGTGAACTGAACCTTTTACAAGTTTCGTTCTGACTTCGATTTAATGTTCCTCTCACGATGATGACACACAAGGTTTTTTATATGTAAATTACTTTAGTAGCTTAAGATATAATTGTAAAAATTATTACTTATTTCCTCAGATGACCCATAGCATATTAGTTCTACTGCTGCAGAAACTGCGCCGGTGTCTTGGGGACCAGGGACCTCTAGGGGTCCCAGAGGGAGCTCCGGTGACGAACAATTCAACCTCACTATGTGCAGACTATAACACAATGTAAGAACATATATGTGTTCTCATTAGACATTTAAAGAACGTGATGTTTTGTTGCAATTCAATATTAAATCATTACCAACCACATACCTATTATCACAGGAAATAAGATTTTATTACATAATGGTGTTTGCAGTGTGGGTAATGTTACTTTTAAAAGATTACTAGTTACCCAGCTATAAATGTAACAAGTAATTATTTTTAATTACCTCATCATTTGATAAAATGCTGGTTGCTTTTGCTCTCGAAGTATTTACTTGTAGAAAAAACAAATAGGTATTACATTTGGAATAGTCCAAAAAACATCAAGTTAAATACAGTCTGAGTTTAAACAACCAACATTGCTCAACATTTTTTGCTCACACTTTTAATTTTAATTTTGTTGGAGCAGATTGTAATTACAAAACATACGCATTCTCAGTAATTGTTTCGGAATTAAATCTTATGTCAAATCTAACTACATTTACTCCCAACCACTGGTTGATTGATATAAAGGAATGTAAAGTGTTGTGATTCCTGAGAGAACTGCAGTTTGATTAATTAGGCCTTTCATAAGATCTCATACGGGATCTAGTTGTACAGAACACACTGCGTAAAAAATACACATGGCCTAGTTTTTTTTCTATACCCCTTTTTACTCCCCCCCTTTTTTTCTAGGGCTCTTATCTTTTTATGTGATATGTTCTTGTTTATATTTGCACTGTGGGACTGCCAGAAACGGTATTTAAATGTTCTGTATGTATAACACATGTGGAAATTTTGACAATAAAGTGGACTTTGACTTTGACTCAAGAAGCCAAAAAGAAACTCTCAGAGGAATCACATTTATCATCTGATCCTTTGATAGTGTCACATCTATGGACCCATCATTTACTTCTGAAAGACAGAATCCCTTTTGAGAATTATGAGTCTTCACCCAACCCAAAACATTGAAGGGGGGAAGGATTTTGAAAGATTTATCACGTTAACTTTTAACTCCATAAACACAGAACACAGCAGTCTAATGAGTTTAACTATAAATACAAACAAATTCTGAAATTTTGTGAATCGATCAATTGACTATTTGTTTATGCTTTGTGTGTGAAAAATCATTTTTTAAAAGTTTGAATTGTATTTGAGTAGTAGTATAAAGGGACTTCCTAACATATTCCGTCATATGTGTGTAACTGTACTTTAGTAAATGTACTTACATTTGACTAGTGATCATTTCCAAAACAAAATAATGATGGAGAAAAGTTAACCTTTTTTTTTTGGTAAACCTTGAAATGTCCTTAACCTCCTTAAGTAATGACTGGAGTTGCTGTAACCCTGTAGTTGTCTGCTGGATAAGAACTGTTGCTGTGTTCATGCATGAATGGTGAGGGTGGACATGCTCATCAATATCTCATATTTGGAAGCCCCCCCAGTGTAGATCCCAGTGTAACCCTAGCTTTACCCTCATTCGACCCCTTCCTATTCTTAGCAGGGGTGAATGAGACGATCATCTGAGTAATTCCATGAAACCTGGATCAAGGCTGAAAATGATACTCCATCTGAAGTCTATCTGTTGGAACTTTGGGGACTGACATAATGAGAGTCTGTAAGCTTTTTACCTCCACCGTTGCCCATAAAATAGATTTTATGTGGAATATCAAGTTAGTTTTTTCTCTATAAAAGAACTAACCATTATTCTGTCTTTCTTGTGAATACATTATTCTAAAACAACTCTTGCACTTGTTTGCAACCAAGCAAGATTTCTTAAAGTCAATTTTACAAGAGACTTTTAAGACATTTTTTTAGATTGTTTATGTTCACATCACAAAACACCAAAGCAAATTTCATGTATGTGTAAACGTAACTGGCAATAAACTTGATTCTGATCCTGAATAATGAATGAAAACAATCCTCAAGTTCTGTAAACTAATCATTAAGAGTGTTTAAATCTTGTACCATTTAAGATGAACTTAAATGGTATAGTATTTTTGATGAACACTTTTTGTTTCTAATAATTGTATCAATTTTGTTTAATTTTTTTCTATAATATATTCATTATTGATTTCTCTTTTCAAATCATAAATGTAAAAAAGTAGAACATGAAAAACTAGAGCAATCAAATACAATTGAGGAAACACACACACGCAAATAGAAAAATACAGACACATTTAAAAAATATATGTTTTGTAATAAGTCTTTAATTATTATGCTTATTTTACAAAATACAAATATCCTATCACGTCATGGCTACAGAAACGGCACACTGATCAGCTAATGCCCTAAACATGTCAACCAATAGGAAACTGGGATGCACACTTCCCGACCAATGGGAAGTCTCGATATTAAAGAAGGTTTTTACGTAACCTGCAGGATTTCAGGCTATCAGTGCTGTCAGAACTAGCGTCAGTGATAAAAAACGCACTATATTCTATTATTTCTAGTAATGACACAGTGGATTTACGTCGTTGATGCAACTTTCTCCATGTCCTTTTTCTTCTTTAACTAGCGGAAGGTAAGGAATTATACGATATTAGTTATCCATATCATAACAGCTCACTGACGCTAGCTTTCGGTGATGTGTCAGTCAAGCTAGCTGCCAAGTTACAATCAGCTAATGCTAGCTAACACACTTGACAAACATAACGTTACCTATTTATAGACGCTTTTGCCTATGTCAGCTGTAGTAACTGGTCAGATTTGTAAATGCATTTCAACTTATACTGTTATAATGTGACTTGTAGCGTTATCCAGCTTGGGCACTATGAGCTAATACTTGGGTGAAGTATTAAGCTGTCCGTGCCACAGCCTGCTAGCAGTTGAGTAAAGTGGGAAATATAAACTTTTTCTCTTTGCTAATAAAGAAAAAGCCTCACAGTATCTTAAATACCACGGTTGTGTTACGCAGAAACCAACAGTGGGGTTATGGGGTGCAGCCGAATTGGAAACAAGCTATTGCTAACTCGAATAACGTAGCTGTTACATAATACTGCTGTTTAGGCAACATAAGGAGCCCCCCCTCTTATCTATGCAAGTGCACATTCTTTACAATAATATTACCAATATGCCAAATATTCGATTTTTGGCAATTTTCGTTTATTTTGTCCCAATCTGATTTGCACAGCGTTGTCAAATAGCTATCTAGCAAAACATGTAAACTCAGCGGATGTGTGCTTTGGAAGCCTGTGGGCTAAACTAGCTTTGACCTTTGCCCTTGTAGTTTTGGGACCATCTATTTATTGCATCCTGCAACCAAAGCTGCACTTGTTTAGCAGTTTACTTGTACACAAAGGGTAAATGTATGTCATTGTTTCTCTGATGACTCTCACGTTTTCTTCTTCAGGTGCACTCTACAATTATGGCGTTTTGAAAAGGAAAGTGAGAATTTTGGGGGGAAAGGAGGCCTTTCCCCTCAAGTTTGATGGACTGCTGTGAGAGAAAGTCAGAGGGTTGTTGAAGTTGTTGCCTTTTGTAAATTATTAAGAGTCTTTATTTTTGCAAACATTGAATTGTACATTTTTGTATGAAAAGCACAAGAGGTTTTGTATTTATTATATTCTCGATGCCATTGAATGCTGCAAGCACCTTAGTTTGTGTTCAACTCTTGGTCGAGATGGTGGACTGAAACAAGTCACAGGGAGGTTCTGGGGGTCGCTAGGGTGCAGTGGAACCCCAACACAAGCACAATTCTAGCACTCAAAACCATCTCCACCTTTCATTGACACATCTTTTTTCGTATATTTTTTCTTCTCGGAGAGCAGCTATAGTACATTATTTTAGTGACAGTGTTTTTGATTTGTTACATCGTATGGTCTTGTTTTTGAAGTTATTTTGCTATTGTGGGTGGTGGGCTCTCAGGGGGACTTTGTTGGACAGTAGAGAGTAGGGTTCACGGCTTTGGTGGTGGTCAGGATGAGTCTAGCGGTGCAGGACTGCACCCCTAAATGCCGCTCACAGCAGCATGCAGACGAGGTGGTTGCGGCTTTGACCGGCGGCTCTGAGGGGCAGCTGAGGGCGTTCTTGAGCTCACACTGCTACAATGCAGCCACCTTGCGGGATGCCTTTGGTCGCACTGCCCTGCACCTTGCATCCTCCCTGGGAAAGAAGATCCTGCTGGAGTGGCTGCTGGAGAGTAAGAGTGCTGACCCCATGGCGAAGGATAAGGAGTCTGGCTGGACGGCTGTGCATCGCAGCGCCTTCTACGGACATATCCACTGTCTCATATCTCTGGTCAAGGTATGTAAATAACATGGACCATTAAACAAATGGGCTCTCAAGCTGTGCAAGGTGTTCCAATTTAAGTAGTCCATTGTAGTAACAAGTCATGTAATTCAACAGTATGGGAAAGAAAATGCATAAAAGGAATGAAATAAGATTATATTTTTGCTTATTTTTAAGATTTTCGACTTAATTTCAATGATCTTCTTTTTCTTTACATTGCTTCAGCATGGAGGACTTCTCTCCACACAGGACAAGGAGGGCCTCTCTGTTCTAGACCTTACAATGAAGGACCGTCCAGCTCATGTAGTGTTCAAAAACACCGGTAAGAAAAGCTGAGGACTTTTTTTCACATTTGGTTTGTCTATTCCCCTTTTTTGAATTGCAAGTTACTGAAATATTGCATAAAATATATACAATTCACTTAATTTACCCAATTTCTACATTTGCATATAATGAACATTCATATAGTAACACGGAATGAAAGTGGAATAATATATATTGAGTTCATAAATATAAAATAAAGTAGACCCAGGAGAACCTAAGATACAAATGTGGTGTGCTGAGGCCTAAAGCCATGACAGATAATCACATTTTTATTTATATTTTTTTCCAACCTCAATACAAAATATAACCGTCATCTTTTCTCCTGCCCTCCCATTCTTGTATTATAAGGTCACAGGGAGGGAAAATGAAAGGGTTTAGGAAAAGTTGCGGACTTCTGCGTGCATATCTGGCTCAACTTTATATAATTATCCAAGGTGCAGAAACAAGTGTAAAGAAATATAAACTACAGCAACAGTTGTTGAATACAGAACACATCGGTTCTGAGACCCAACACATTTGGACCTGTAGCTTTCATCATAGTCATTCTCCTCATTACAAAGAAGCTTATTTGTAGATGTGTTTGTACATCTATCCGACATTGCTGATGAAACTATTAGTCAAGAGTCAGCCGGCTCATTAACATGGCAGTGATTCATTCTGTTTACTTGTGTATCTCACACGTGTACATGCTTGGGATTTGATTCTCCCTGTGCCTCATCACAAGTCTTTCTAGCCTCTATGATTTGTTTTTTTTTTGTTATAGAAAAGGATAAAGTCCACTTAGGATCAACGGGACATGTTTCTGTATCATCAAATGAGTGTATTTTGTCTTATTTATGCCTTCTATATTAACTTTGTACATTGCTTTTAAATGCCATACGTGTATTTCTTTTTTGTATAATATATATAAAGAACTTTAAGTTGCCTTGTTGGTAAAAAAAAGACCACTGGTTAAACCAAGCTGCATGTAGAGGCAGTGTTGTGGCTGAGCCTGTAATTGTGTCTTTTCTTCCTCATTACAGACCCGACTGAAGTATACACATGGGGAAACAATACTAATTTCAGTCTGGGCCATGGTAATCAGGAGAGCCGGCAGCACCCTGAGCTGGTGGATGTGTTTGCCCGGACCGGGGTTTACATTAAGCAGGTAGGCCTAACAACACACTGTTGCTGTCCTCCCTCTCAGGGGGTAAGAAAGTGTTTTCCTACTGCCAAGGGCTTCCCTACCCTGAGAACCCCACTCCTTATGTGTCACATCAGTAATGGCCTCATGCTTCAACTCTGAGCCAACGTGTTGCATAAAAAAAAAAAAGAAAAGGGCCAATTCACCTGGGTGAACCAGCAAAACACTCGCTCCCCAGAGTCCTGTATTACATAGCGTTCTTTTCAGGGTTAATCACTATTTGTAATTCTCATTCCAAGCAATGCTAATGCTGGCCCAACCACAGATGTAGAAATATTGATTACTTTCTTGGGATTTTTTTTTATTATAAGTTTTCTAAGGCAAGAACAATATTTGATTTGATGGCGGCTGTGAGTTAATGTGGTTGTCTTCCAATCGGATGGTCGGTAATTGATCCCGAAGGCATATTTGAGTGCCTGTGTGAGTGTGTGTGAATGTTAGTCTCTCTGAGTAGGTGGCAACTTCTATGGCAGCCTCCGTCTCTGTGTGAAGTTTAATATGTAAAGGCTTTGAGGGTTCATAAAGATTGGAGACGTATGTTTGAATGCGGTCCCTTTCCCCTTGAGTCATATTTAATGATCATAATTGTAGAAGTAAAAGAAGAATAGTATGGAAAAGTACACATGTTTCCTGACTTCCATTTACTGAATCCTTTTATGTACTATGCCCTGTTTGGCTCAGAGTTTCAGCACATCCAAAAAGTATAGGCTACCACAGTTTGAGAAAGTGTGGGCCAGAGCGAGCTTTTGCATTATGTTAGACGGTGGACATTATTTTTAGGAATATGGTAAAAAAAATCCACAATGGTTCAATGCTAAGGCTCCAGTTTGGCTCAGGAGTTCCACTGCAAAAGAGAGCTGGATGCAAACTTTGTGGGAAGGTAGCAATTGTAAGATATATGCAACGTCAGAAACACTGTAGTAAAGTCATAATAGCGTGCATGTAACATTCTGTCTCTAAGCTAACAGTTGGATGTAAACAGGGCTGCTCGATTAATCAAAGTGATATCGAAATTGGATCATGGATACAACGTATTGTGAAGTTGCAGGGATATCCCAGCCTACAAATCAATTATACTGATATAAAAAAACATTCATTTGTTGCAGATCCTTTTTAAAAAAACACACCATGATCATTTAAAGTATTTTTCTACGATAATGATATAATGATGCAAAAACGAACAATCCCTTCTCAATCGTAATTGCAATATCAGCCAAAAATAATTAGTATTAGTATTTTCCTAATATTCCACCCTTAGGTTTTAAAATAACAATAATAACATAATAAACTACTAGTTGTCTATACTCAACAGTAAAATATGGCCAGAAAAAATCTACAGATACGTTTGGAGATCTGAATCTGGGCCAGTATGGAATTTTGAAATGGTAAATATTAGAGCTCTGCGGAAGTTATGAGTGTCAGTCAAACTAAATTTCTTTTTTTTCCTGAGTCAAACAGAGTTCGATCGTGTTCGTCTCATGTGTAGTCTTCATTTGTGACTTTGTCGAGTGGCTCTGTGCCAGCATGGCTACGATTTCATGCTTTTTTTTATATATATGCTCTTAATGTGATTAATAAAGCTAATGGCCCCAATGTGACTCCCATCAGTCGTGTGCTCACACACCAGATGCCTCCATTAAGTAACGACTGTGTTAGATGTCATTTTAATCCCTTCTTAACGATTGTTTTTTTAATACATTTTTTGTATTCGTTAAGGAATGGTGACGCTTTGGTTCATGTCATTGTATTACTGGTATTTACAGAAGAAATCCCATGTTTGAATTTTTTTTTTAAATGTCATTCAAGACTTGTCATGCAGTGTAATTTCATAAAGCCTGGTGGGGGGACAGATGGATCCGATTTCCTGACCACACAATGACCCAGTGGTGCTGCGTTTAGTCTTTGTCTCCATATCCCAACCCAGCAGGTGCCAGAGGTTAAATATTAATTCCACAATGACATGTTTTTAATTAAATGAACTACCCCGGTGTGTGCGTGAGTGTCCACATCAATGTCATACTTTGGGAAACATCCCCTCGCCCTATTGAAAGCTTGAGGGGTAGCAATGTATTAATAATGATGTTTGCTTTTCCACTTGTGCCCTAGCCTTTATTGGCATAGTGTTTTACTATCACTACAAGAGGGCTTGGCCCAGGCACATGGAAAGAGTTGCATCGCAGCCTCTGCTCACTATCAGGGCAACATGGTGAGGACAAGAGCCTTAAACCGCACGAACTTCAGACCCTGTTTTTTTCTCCTTTATAAAAGGTCATATAGTGGTTATAAATACAAAAGAGTGGTGCAGGAATGAGTCCTAAAATCCATTTTTTAGATAGCCTTTGACCACTTCTGGTTTCCTTCTGGTTGCTTATTTTTACCCGTAGGTAGATTTTGTTTGCAGATTCAAGACAAGATATCCATTGTGCAATTAAAGCAACACTTACAACACATTTAAGAAAAGGTGCCCAATGCTCCTCTACAAAAAAACTACAACAAATCATGAAATATAAAATCAATAAATACCACATGCTTCCCCTGTCTTAAATTCAACATTTTAATTTGTTTACGTGTTTTAGTTAACGCAAGCTTACATGTTTTGTTCTACGACATAAAATACAGTACATAGTTGAAACCCCCCACTGGCGAATAAAAACTGAACGCGAACAAGTGGCTGAATGAGACTACTTAACAACATCATGCCAAACATGATGCGTCTAACTTCAAGCGGTGGTGATGTAAAATATCTAAAATTACAATATTTAAAGTTATAAAAGAGGTGTTTTATATATGTCGACAATCCTGATGAACAAAGCCTGTTAAGAATCCTAAACATGTGTTTGCCCCCATGTCATTCTTAAAGTACCGATACTAATGAAATGGGGGAATCGTTGCGTTTTTAACGGCAGGTTATCGTGATTCCTTTCTAGTATCGGTGCACCGTGCAACACATATACCATCACAGCATCAACAGAAAAATGACATGTATGTTGATGTTTACCCTCCTCTCCTCCCTGCAGGTGGTCCTGTGTAAGTTCCACTCAGTGTTCCTGTCTCAGAAAGGTCAGGTGTTCACCTGTGGCCACGGGCTGGGGGGACGACTCGGACATGGAGATGAACAGACTTACCTGGTGAGACCTGGTGCAGTAAGGCTATATACTGGTATAGCAAGATCTGCCATGTATTTAAACATACTGCTAATCAGTCCATAATTCTTAAAAATATAATGTTTAACCTCAACAAAAAGCATTTCTGATCACCGCTTTGCACCGTTTGCCACCAAATCTGACAATTGGAAGTATACTTTCTTAAAATACTGCTGTTCAGTACGACACCATGACTGTCAAGGAACTCAATAAAAAAACAAGTATTTTGATTAAAACATCTCATAAAATCTGAACTAAAAAGGCCATTATAAGCTCTATGATGGTAGTGTGTGTGGCACAGCTATGACAAATTTGGTGATTTTATACAAAATAAAATGCGGTTTTATTTACAGAGAGGAATTGAATAAATCAGGCTTTTATACAAAGACAATACTTGTCTGCAGGAAACATCCTTTGTTGGTTTTGGTCTTCTTAAGAGATTTGGTACAGTAAGAAAAGTACAGACTTGTCCTATTATATTAGCCTTTCCAGCAAATGACTTAAGCAGATCAGAAAACAACAGAGCTCCTGCTGAGACGGTACCGTTAGAATGAGCCGCACATTTTTATGAATATGGCGATGTTGTACACGGGGAATTTCCCCACTGTTAAAAGGTCAGCCCTGTGATATTTTCATTAGTAAATGTAGAGGGAGCTCAGCATTCTTCAAACCCAAATGGAGCATTGAACATGGGCTGTTTTACATTGCTTCACACTGTTATATTTCTTATTTTATTCTCCTCGTGTCCTTTCCACAGGTTCCTCGCATGGTGGAGGGTCTGATGTCCCACCACTGCTCCCAGGTGGCGGCGGCTAAAGACCACACGGTGGTGCTGACAGAAGAAGGCTACATTTACACGTTTGGCCTCAACTCCTTCCACCAGCTGGGTCTGGCTCCCCCTCCTGCCTCGGCTCATGTCCCCAAACAGGTAAGAGGTAAAGGGTAACGTGCATTGTCTGTGATGGACGTAGGGAACTTCTTCGATGTGTTTTATATGATGCAGGTTTCTTTTGGAAACACTAAAGCCAAGGCAAAGCGGCTTATCATTACTATGCTATTGTAAGGCTGTGCCGCTGTAAACATGTCTATTGAACATTCCTGATTTCTCTAAAATAAAAACAGTTTTTTTTCTCCACCTCATGCCAGCGTCATCATTCTGGTAAACAGATCTAAATTTGGAGAACCACAACTCGTTTGTGACTAGTAAGAGGGCTTTAATTTAAACATTTCCACATGAAATTTCATTTTCTGCTGTCGTCGCTTTGTACAGTTGATGTCTGAAAACAGGATGTTTTTTATTCTCACTGGGAGATGGTGTTCTGTCATTTTGGTCTTTTGAAATGTAGTTTTGACAAATTATTAGCACGATTTAAGTTATGAATTGTTTTACTTATTTTTTCACATTTCTTTTATTCATTATGGATGGAGTGATTTATTTTAAAATGTGAAATAGTAATCACCTTCACTAGAGTGTCACTTTCATTTTGAAGTCAGTTCTTATCCTCTCTTTTACCGTAAAGCTTACTTGTACACAAACAAGTCATTCAAGATGAGGCTAGCATCTTTTATTACCATTACTGGTATCAAAATAATGAAACTCTTCTTTGGCTCAATTCAAGCTTTGTTCCCTGCTTGAGACGTGGAATAACTGAGTATTTTTGATGTATCGCCACCCCTTGAACTAGCACGTCATAATTATTGATACTTTATGTGTAGAAGACTCCTAAACGTGTATACTGTAGTTTAAATGTCCCTGTGATATGCTGTGTTTGTACATGTAGGTGTTCTCCAAGATGCTGAGAGGCAGGACCGTGATCGGAGTCGCAGCAGGAAGGTTCCACACGGTGCTGTGGACCAGGGAGGCCGTCTACACAATGGGACTCAATGGAGGCCAGCTGGGTGAGTCTCAACAGTGAAATGTCAGCAGAGCCAGTGTTAGCAGAGAAAATGGCCGGTCAGATACTGAATGTGACTGGACAGGAACATTGTGCAGACAAAAGCGAGACCAACACCCGCTGGCAGACTAAAGTCTAACCTTGCCAGCAAAAAACACAGATAAAGATAATATTTTTTATCATACAAGCATGTCAACAGCGTCAGTACGTCAGAGAAGTTGGGAAGCGGCTTTGATCTGCCCCTGATGACCGGACTTACTTTTCTGTTGTGCTGATTCTGGCTGGAGAGAGTTTATTTAGTGTTTTAGTTTCAACAGACAATTCAAGTCGTTTTTCCCCCAAATGTGTAGCTATAACTTCTACTTTAGATTCTCCCTGGTTAAAAGCCCTGTTTGAACACACACACACACACACACACACACACACACACACACACACACACACACACACACACACACACACACACACACACACACACACACACACACACACACACAGTGTATGGTCACCAAGAAATGCTAAAGTAAAGCTTATTTTTCTGTCTTATTGTGTGTTGATCTCCAGGTTACTTGCTGGATCCTAACGGGGAGAAGTGTGTGACAGCCCCCCGGCAGGTTTCTGCCCTGCACCACAAGGATGTCACCATAGCGATGGCAGCAGCCTGTGATGGAGCGACAGTAGTTGTGACTGAGAAGGGCGATGTCTACCTGTTGGCCGACTACCAGTGCAAGAAAATGGCTTCCAGGTAAGACTGAAACCACCCTTTATTACACTGAGAAAAATACTTAAGACTTAAACGGCCTTTAAGATTGCATTTGCTTAAAAAAACTGACTTCACAAGTTCAACATATTTTTCCCTTGCAGTTATTTTGCAGATGTAATCCAAGCAAAACCTTTTACAAACTGGTTCAAATGAAAAGAAACAAACATACTTCATTGATGTTGGGCACATTTATTTTCAGCATTTATATCTTACTAACAAAATAATGGTTATTCTGTTTCCCTTGTTGTCAACTCTCTATACTTTTTCATGCTCATAGACAGGGGTGCACATAGCTTTTTTAGTGAGTTACTCAGGTGAGTACCAGGAGATGGGGTTTGGTACTCGCCCCATATATAGCGTGGTCTTAATAAGTGCAGTCTTCCTTACTGTCCTCCTCAGTGTCGCCCCCACTGTCTTCCTCCCTGCTTTAAGCGCATCCATTCTGTCACAGTGGTGTCTTTGTCAAGTTGCAACTTGGTGGTCTCATATTTCTTTAGAATGCTGCAAACTGTTGTTTCCAAAGCTGTGGAGGTCTTGCATTTCCTGAGGCCATGTTGAAGGATCAAATACTAAGAAATGATCACATGACTTCAGGGAGTCATATCTGATTTCAAACTCTTGAATTAATCCCCTGAGTAAGTTTGTCTTGTCTCTGTCAGCATCAGCATTAGAAACAGTGTGTGCCCTGTGGCCTTCACCATTAAGCAGAACTGTCCAATGGCCACCATGAGTTCATCCTTACATTTTCCAATGGTCAGCATTTCCTTCTGAAACCTAATGGATGTGGTCCTCAAAATGTTGCCAATGTCAAGCATGTTTGACAGAAAGCACTGAAAAGGCTCTGTGCAGATACGCTGCAAGTCACTGTTATCACTCGTAGCCAGTTGCATTTTAATGACTGGCAATACTCTTGATATTTTTAACAGTATTTCATGCCTCCATGCAGACCATCTGATATTATGAAACGTACCCAGTTTCACAAAGGAGATCCCCTTTTCTTCACACAGCTTCTTCAGTGCAGCAGTTTTTTTTGCACCACCTTTTTTCTAAATAAAACTGCAGCAGCCTGACCACAGAGCGATTAAATGTCCACAACTTTGTTGTCCAGTCATCCAAGCCTGTGTCCTGGAAAAGTCTCACAAGTCCGTCTGTTATAGCCTGAGCGGTTCGGTCAGCACCCAGTTCAATCAGTCCAATAAAATCGGAGGTAAACTCTCCGTTGCTGGACACAGAAGGGTAAACGATTTCCTGCTAAGTTTTTGTGATGTCCTCAGATCCATCAAAAAGCAGCCCCCAAAATTCAGCAGACTGCAACTTGGCTCGTAACTCCCCGCTGATGGTGTGAGCGATGCTGTGCATGACCAGTGTGTCCCCTTCACGTGAATGATATGCACCTCTGACATTTACGACTAGCCGCTTCAGTAAAGGAACATCCTCAGAATAGGAAGACATGGGACATGCGTGTTTAGCTTTATGCAAATCTTGCACCACATTTGAGTGCGCTCATCACTAGCTTCAAGCCACTGCACATCTTGGAGCCACTTTTCAGAAAAAAGTCTTATTTTCTTCAGCTCTGGTTGGCATTTCTTTGTAGGTGGCAGAACGCCAAAGAAGCTGCTTAATGTCTGTTGCTTTTTGGGTATCTCTGACAGTATTTGACAAGCCACATGTGTAAGGTTAGATGAGATCAGTCAAGTACGCAAAGGCGTGTAGTAACACACGTGGCATTACGCATTCCTGATTTTTGTTGCGCGTGCGTACCAGTTATGTGCACCCCTGCTTATAGACTTGTTTGATACCCGAGGAACTGTCCTTTTCTGCATCACCTCCGCTATTCTAACCAGACCTCATTTGAATGGCAGCAGATAGAAAACTGGAAACTGTAATCTTTAACTCTGATTTGCATAGTGTTTGTAGTGCATACGGGTCTGTTAAAGAGGGATGACCCAACATTGGATTTACCTTAAGGCTGATGTTTAGATGATCAGCCCTTATAATTAAAGAGGCATCTTCTAAGAAAAACAAAAAAATGTATAAACTATATTAAACATATGCTTCAAATGTGACACTTCTTTCTCTGATCGTTGATTTTGATTCGTCTCCTTCAGGCAGCTGAACATCAGGAAGGTCCTGGTCAGCGGCGGCTGTCTGGACCACCGCGTGGTTCCTCAGATCCTGAATGAGGGAGGAGGAGAGAAGGTGGTCATCCTGGCGTTAGATGAAGCTGGAAGGGTAAGAGCATTCAAAGGAGTGTGATCAATTCACTTCTCCAGACTGAGAGTGAACACAGCTCGTCTTTAGCATTTAGGGGGCTTTGATTTTGAAGTTCCACAACAGCGTGTCCTGCTAGTGACATTTTGAGTTGGTCTGCTATTGCCCTCACTTATTATTGGTGTGTGGAAACAGAAGGATCTCAATGAAACTGTGATATGGTGGCTTCATTTTTTAAGTTAGATTAGTCTTTTGAAATGTAGATTTATTAATAATTTTAAATAAAATTAAAGAAATCTATTTTTTAAATACAGTTTGCAGGCAGTAGTTTAAAGACATTTTATTTATTCAATGAATAATAAAGAAATATTATTCTGTATTTTAATTCATTTTTATTGACATATTTATTGAATTAATGTATAACATGCCTATCATTTTCACCTCTAGATCGCTTTTAGTCTTACTTCTCCCATGTGCTGACATTCAGAAACTGCAGCAGGATGTATAACATGTTATTTTTACTTCCCCTGTTATCTAACCTATGGCGCATCAGAGACAATAATATATAATATAGTTATACAATCTCAAAGCAGAACTAGCCCATACCGGGTTCTATAGATTTCCATTGTGACTAAGACCTGTCTGTGTACCTTCCTTAAATTCCTCCAATTCCTCCGATCCCCTTTTCTCTATCAGGTGTTCTGCTGGCGGTCCTCTGGCAGCTCGGTGAGACAGTGCCGGTGGGCGTATGGGCGCCAGGTCTTCATGTCGGACATCGCTCTCAGCAAGAACGGCATGATGTTTGTGACTCAGGAGGGGGAGGGCTTCAGTGGCGTGTGGGCTGGAGAATATAAAAAGTACGAGGAGAAAAAAGGTGAGGAATTTAGGAACGAAGTGCGTTATATCATAATGTTTAGCAAATGTAGCTTTTGAAAAGGTTTATTTATTGATTAAAACCATTAAAAAGGGAATGGTTAAAAGTAATCATAAAACCAATGTTGTTAGTCTTTAAGTATTGTTCATTTAAAATGTTATTTATATGCTTCTTGTGATCAGAGGGCAGTGTGGAGGTCTGTGGCCACTCTGATGCCGGGACCTGGTATGAGAGAATCCGCCTGGAGAAACTCCCGTATGTCCACAGAGCCGTCAGCATCACCATGGACTCTAAGGGCCGCAACTTTGGAATACTTCAGTCAGACCCCAAAACAAGGTGGGATGTCTGCCTTGAATACTAATGGTGTCCTCATGTTCTGTCTATACAAGTCTGTAGAAAACCTAAAAACACCAAAAAGAATCTTAAATACATTTGTGTGAACCTGGTGTTCTAACTCTAATAACTCACAAAATCATTATGAGGTGATTTAATAAATAATAATAATACAGTGGTTAGGTGATTCGTGGAAAATGTGCTTTTTCTCCTCCTCTATGAACTTGTTGATTAATAAAAAAAACATTGATAATTATCTTTTTGCATTCCCCATGTTGATCCTTGTGTGCAATATAACTACAACATGAAACATGCTTTTTATTTTCCACAATGAGGTAAAAACCCTTTTAAGTTTAAACGGCTAAATAGTAAATGGCTAAAGAGCATTTAGAGATAACTACAAATCATTTCTAATAGATGCAAAACATGCTTTTTAAAGCTTTGTCTGCCTACCGACTTAGTAATGACTTACCACTCATTAAATGTAATGTTGCTACATTTAGCCAGTTGGACATAAGGCAAAAAAGGGTCTATAAATAGTATTTAGTCGAGGCTCATTTTATTTATTTTTAGATATTGCTTAAAGCACACACTGTTTTATTGGAACCAGTACAATAGCATTCCACTTCATTATTTGTTATTCTTTCTATTAATGACTGCTTTTAACCAAGTATTGCTTTAATATTTCTAAGCATTTGCTGGCAAATTTGTATAATCTTGTTTTTGAAAAGGTCTGTGCTCTATTTACATTTGTTCTTTGTATTTAAATACTGTAGGCTTTTTAAAAAATATATTCTGCCATCAGTTAAATTATCACTGAAAAAGGTTACCCTTTTGTGTTTGATTTAAATTTCTAAATCCCAAATAGTTATCTTTCATCTCTTAAGTGTTTCCTGTACATTGATACCCGCCTCTGTCTTTTATCCAGCTTGTATGAGATTCCCTGCGTCTCTCCGTCCTCCTTCTCCCAACACTTCCGGAGCCTCTTTGACGAGGCGGACGAAATGGACAGCATCCACGATGTGACGCTTCAGGCCGGCGACCGCACCTTCGCCGCCCACAAGTACATCCTGTCCATGAGGTCCGAGTTCTTCCGGAAGCTGTTCATGTCCGAGCACTGCGAGGACGATGAGGTGCTCGACGGAGAAGTGAGGAAGAGCGAGGATGCTGTGGGCTGCGATCTTATCCTTTTGGAGAAGATCCCAGCGGACATGCTGGAGTACGTCCTGCACTTCATCTACATGGACTCCTGTGAGCTGATGGTGCACGGGGCCCGGCCGAGGGTCTCCGGGTTCCTGACGGGACAAAAGCAGGTGAGGAAAAGAAAAAAGAGAATGGTTTATAACTTGTACTACAAACCAAATTGTAGTTTTTACTCTAATAAATGTAAGCGACGGCTTTATTAACTAGTTGCCTTGCAGATTTATTATTATTATAAAAATGTGTACAAACTACCCAGCAATATGTATTTATATATAAAACGTATATAAATACATAAAACCAGCTTTGCATTTACCAGCTGCACCATTAAAGCAATAAAGTCATTAATGCATCTATAATCATCAACTAATAAAATATATTAGTATGCAATGAAATGTTTTGTTTATCAAAGAAATGTTGTTTTTAAACTCCCCAAAATGTTTAATTATCATATTTAATTCACAGAAAATGTATTGGACAAACATACCTTATTTTTGTTGGTATTTTGTCGGCCTAATTTGTTGTGTATTATTACTTGAATCGAAACAAAACATTTGCATTAGCCTGCAATAACTGAGCCTCTGACTCAGCTGTGGTTTTTCTTGCTGCCCTTGCCAGGACTCGGAGCAGGAGAGGCTTATCAGCAGCCTGCAGGACCTGAGCCTGAGAGGTCGCTCCGCTCTCGACGTGTACTGCTCCCTCCCCCCCACCACCAATGGAGACGTAGACAAGGCCAAGAGCAAGTCGGCCAAGCCTGGCAAGAAGGGGAAAGGTGGCAAAGGAGACAAGGTCGGAGCCAACGAGGGAGGGGCCAACCCGGTGAAAACCTTACAGGGCGTTGCGAAAAAGCTGGGCCTGGGTAGCCTTTCTGCACGGTGAGAGACCTAGCATGCACTCATCCTAAGGCAACCTCACATGTGCTTTCATTGCCTATTAATAATAACTCTTTATTCCTCGACAGACTGGATGGAGTCAAGTACGAAAGTGGAAAGATCAATGTTACCAAGAAGAAAACCGCCAACAAACCCAAATTCTACCAGAAAAAGTGGTACGCATTTATATGTAACGGTTGAGCTACAGATTAGACGGCAATTATTGAATTTGACATCTGTATTTCTGTGTCTGTACAGCTCCTATCTCTGTGATGTCACTCTGAAATCTGAAGATGGTAAAGAGTTTCCATGCCACAAAAGTGTCCTCTGTGCGAGACTAGGTAAGGTCAGCCCTTCAAAGAAAGGAACACAATGCACACGTCTTTATTCATTCAATTTGATGAGGGGTGCACAGTTGTTATTCTGCACAAATGGGTATGTCATACATTTGAGTCTTAAATAAGAGCATCCTGTGTGAATGACAGTAACTTTTTATGGCTGTAATTTAGAGTTGCCATAAGCGAGTGGCACACTTAAACTTTTGTGTGCATCTTTTCTGCAGAATACTTCAACAGTATGCTTGGAAACCCCTGGATTGAGGTAAGCCATGTTTATATTTCATACTGCCTCATTCATAAACCAGTGGTTTAAATGCTTACAGTGGGGCAAAAAAGTATTTAGTCAGCCACCAATTGTGCAAGTTCTCCCATTTAAAAAGATGAGAGAGGCCTGTCATTTTCATCATAGGTACACTTCAACTATGAGAGACAGAATGGGGGAAACAATCCAGGAAATCACATTGTAGGATTTTTAATGAATTAATTGGTAAATTCCTCGGTAAAATAAGTATTTGGTCACCTACAAACAAGCAAGATTTCTGGCTCTCACAGACCTGTAACTTCTTCTTTAAGAGGCTCCTCTGTCCTCCACTCGTTACCTGTATTAATGGCACCTTTTTGAACTCGTTATATACAGTATAAAAGACACCTGTCCACAACCTCAAACAGTCATACTCGAAACTCCACTATGGCCAAGACCAAAGAGCTGTCAAAGGAGACCAGAGACTAAATTGTAGACCTGCACCAGGCTGGGAAAACTGCATCTGCAATAGGTAAGCAGCTTGGTGTGAAGAAATCAACTGTGGGAGCAATTATTAGAAAATGGAAGACATACAAGACCACTGCTAATCTCCCTCGATCTGGGGCTCCACGCAAGATCTCACCCCGTGGGGTCAAAATGATCACAAGAACGGTGAGCAAAAATCCCAGAACCACACGGGGGGACCTAGTGAATGACCTGCAGAGAGCTGGGACCAAAGTAACAGAGGCTACCATCAGTAACACACTACGCCGCCAGGGACTTAAATCCTGCTGTTCCAGACGTGTCCCCCTGCTTAAGCCAGTACATGTCTGAAGTTTGCTAGAGGGCATTTGGATGATCCAGAAGAGGATTGGGAGAATGTCATATGGTCAGATGAAACCAAAATATAACTTTTTGGTAAAAACTCAACTCGTCGTGTTTGGAGGAGAAAGAATGCAGAGTTGCATCCAAAGAACACCATACCTACTGTGAAGCATGGGGGTGGAAACATCATGCTTTGGGGCTGTTTTTCTGCAAAGGGACCAGGACGACTGATCCGTGTAAAGGAAAGAATGAATGGGGCCATGTATGGTGAGATTTTGAGTGAAAACCTCCTTCCATCAGCAAGGGCACTGAGGATGAAGCGTGGCTGGGTCTTTCAGCATGACAATGATCCCAAACACACCGCCAGGGCAACGAAGGAGTGGCTTCGTAAGAAGCATTTCAAGGTCCTGGAGTGGCCTAGCCAGTCTCCAGATCTCAACCCCATAGAAAATCTTTGGAGGGAGTTGAAAGTCCGTGTTGCCCAGCGACAGCCCCAAAACATCACTGCTTTAGAGGAGATCTGCATGGAGGAATGGGCCAAAATACCAGCAACAGTGTGTGGAAACCTTGTGAAGACTTACAGAAAACGTTTCACCTCTGTCATTGCCAACAAAGGGTATATAACAAAGTATTGAGATGAACTTTTGTTATTGACCAAATACTTATTTTCCACAATCATTTGAAAAGAAATTCTTTAAAAATCCTACAATGTGATTTTCTGGATTTCTTTTCTCATTTTGTCTCTCATAGTTGAGGTATACCTATGATGAAAATTACAGGCCTCTCTCATCTTTTTAAATGGGAGAACTTGCACAATTGGTGGCTGACTAAATACTTTTTTGCCCCACTGTATGATGCACTTTCATGGGTTTAACCATACTGGTACTAGTCATAATAAGCATGGAAGTGCCTTAAATCTAAAACTGGTTGCAAAAGATGTCAGATTGTGTAAAAGTCTATAAGAAAATGTACCCACTCCTCCCTCTATCATTTCTTAGTTAACAGTTTCCTTATTAATGTATGCCACTGATCAGGCCAGCACAATATATATTTTCACCATCTCAACAGGGACATTCCAGGTCAATTAACACACATTTATTGCAACATGATTCTTCAGCTTTTTTGACATTTTTGATGACTTACCTGCACGAGATGTCTTGTCTGATTTAATAATTCAGATCTACTCAGACTTTGTCAATAGTGAGTGTAGCGGCCAAAATCATAGAAAATTAAACAGAAATGTAACTTTAAAGTAAACTGCCGCTGAGGAAACCAGAGAGCGAATCTTACGCAGGGAAGGATCCAAGTCCAGACAAGATCGTCAGTTCTGTGCATTTTATTCCTATTACAAAAGTGCAATGAACAGGTTTCTCATTGCTTTTGCTGAATCCTTTCCTATGGCGTTCCTTCTTTAGTCCTGCCTGAATCACCCTGCTAGAAAACCGTATGCCTACTAGTGCTCCCACCACCACCTGTCTCCAATATATACTGTACAATTAACCCAGCGCCCAAAAGTGCATTCAAAATAAAAGCATAAAACTTCTTTAACTTACTTAAATAATATACTGTATGGACAATAATATACTATACACAAAAACAAGAAAATAAATGTTAAACTATTACATAATATAAAGCAGTATATAGCTCCAACAGTGAGTAATATGCCATCTCTGCAAGCACAGCCAACCACCAATCACAATCAACCAAAGCAGGCACTGTAACGGAGGATTTAGTTGCAAAAAGAAACCCAACATCAATTTTATTTTGGCTACAGAAGAAATGGATGTTGTGCTGTATTTCTTCATAACGCTATACTGTATACTGAAAAAAATATTTGAAGTGATGGTATTTCTAGATATAATGCAGCCCTAGTCTCAATCACTTGTTCTAATTCGTCTTCAACACAGAAGGATTTTGAAAATGTTGGTCACCTTTTTATAGGAAACGAGTCTGTAAGGCAGTGTACGCTTTAGGGCGGGGCTACCTCAGGATTGACAGATCACCACCGCAGTGAGGTGTGGACGTTGAAAGGGTTTTTTAGCGTATAACTTTAACAATTTTTTCAGCGTGTTTAGAGTTCAAAAAGGTGAATTTAAACATGCCATATTATAGTTTGGTTAACCTTCTAATGTCACTTCTACTTCCTAAAAAAACAAAAATGACAATGGCCTAAATGCTTAACAAACCAGTTAATGACAGTGACTTCATATCCACTCTTTTAAATTATTTTTATAATAATAAAGGTTTATTTATATATAGCACTTTTCATACAGCACAAACAAACAACAAGAAATTCCCCTCCGATCAGAAGTCAAGACCTTTTCAGATTCATGCAACATAGCAACAAAATATAACATTTTAACGGGTTAAGAGACACATTGAGGTAAAAGGTATGATAATAAAAGTAAAAATAAATAAGGATTCCTCTCGGCAAAATAAGACACACACTAAATGAATCCATGCCAAAATATAAAACCCTATAAAATAAAAATAAACATATGTACAACAAAAATAAAATAAGTAATAAAAACTTCATAATCATAATAAAGGTTAAAAGATTTAAAGGAAATGTTGCTATTAAAACTGTTGAATAAATAATCTAACCCCTTTCTAAAACCTATAAAACAAAATACAAGTAGGTAAATAATAAAGACTAAAAGACCATTTAAAGGGTGCTAATAAAAAGCTAATGATGTCTCTCAGGCCACATCCTGCACAGCACTGGAGTTGCCTACCAGCTCTGAGATTCTGCAGGTCATTCTCGAGTATATCTACACGGACGAGTCTCCGACCATTAAAGGTAGCTTTACGATCTTTTATTGTGACGGCACATTTAGAATGTTGTGCTATGTTGCGCAGTGAAGACGCTCGTATGAACAGGACCTCTCTTTGTTCCACAGAGGGTTTGAATGTAGAGTTTGTCTGCAATGTGCTGGTTGTGGCCGACCAGCTGCTCATCACACGACTGAAGGAGATGTGCGAGGTCGTCATCACGGAGAACTGTGAGCTGCTTTTGTCTTTTCCTTTAGCGTCATTCCCCTTGCCCTTAGCTTTTTTCCTTCTTCTTTTTATAATGTTGAAATAATGCTGTATTCATGTCCTGTGAAATCAAAATTTGATGGATGTTAAGTTCAGAAGCAACAATTAGTTAAACATAGCTGGATCATCATGCATTCTTGGGGTTATTTCCAGACTGCTGTCCCTTCTTTATGTTATTCAGTTTCTGGAGATATTGCTTCTCTTAAATGTATTTTGGCCTTATGTTGGGTTCCATTTTTAACCGGGCTTACATCAAATTGTGTATGATGTGAAAGCAGCACAGTTTTACAAATGGATGTTATGCAAATCATTAGGGTCAGTAACTAACAATTATTTTATTACTGAATTATTTGAAGATTTTTTTCTAGATTAATCAATTAATTGTTGGTCAAAAGCTTATCCCAGTTGAATTGGGAAGTTGTGAAATTGTTTTGTGAGTTTAAAAGCCAACAATATGTACTTTAATGTTATAGTAACAGGGGGAAATAGGACCTCTACAAACAAAAGAAACTGAACGGCATTTTCTGACTTTTTAAAGGAAAATTACTTTAATGGCTTTATTGTTTGTCAAAATGGCTGCTGATAAAAATGTTTTAATTGTTCAAAAAGCTCTTTATTTTTCTCATACTGCCTGTAATGGACCTACCTTTTTTCACCCTCTGTCTGAAACTAGAGCCCAGTCTGCTCAGATTGGTTAGCTGGCCGTTCTGTTGAGATTTGTCAACTGTTCAAAGATGTCCCGCCCCTAACCATATCACGTACAATGTGTTGTAACGCTAGCTAATAGAAGCGCGAGTGGGAAAACCCCCAAAAGCATAATAGGGCCTCTTTAACTTATAGAAAAGCCGACTAGTTGCAGCTATTGAAAACATTACCAGACTCATTTGCTTTTTTGAAACTATATCGTATGAATTGGATTGTCGCTGTTTTGCTTTCCTCTTAGTGACCCTAAAGAACGGGGCAGAGCTTCTGGAGTTTGCCACCATGTACAACGCAGAGCAGCTCAAGCTCTCCTGCCTTCAGTTCATCGTGCTCAACATGGCTGCCCTGCTGGAGTCACGGTGAGCATCACAAGCAGTAACCTGGATAAGACATTTTATCAATAGATTAAGAGCATTTCAGCATTTTATGTTGATGTTTTCCTATTGTAGAACAATTAAAACAGTGCTAAAATGAATCTGGTTGGTCCATACTAGATGATCCCTATGTTTTCTGTAAGGTTGTGGATATTCTGATGTACAGCAGAACAAATACTCCCTCCCCAGCAGGAGAGCCAGACATATCTCTTCTCATCTGTGTGTATGTCTGCTCCTTTGTGTTTTGTGTTACCCCCAGAGCTCTGGATATTCTTAGTGATGAAGTGCTCGTGGAGCTTTCTGCAGCCTACAGGAGGATGGTGAGTCACCTCTCCTCCACCCATAGAAACTCCCCAAACTGCATCCTCTTTATAATTGTTTCAATACGTGCTCAAAGTTAGTTTTTTGTGTTTTTTAAATCTTACAGTAGTAACTGTTTGTCATTTTGCTTTGACCTAAAAATAAATCAAATTGCCAACAGTGGTTGTCTCAGTTTAATGTAGTCACATAACCATTCTGTTTTGAGACGAGGCACTTTAGGAAAACTACTGGGACTGTTTTAACCTCCGGTACTGTGTATGGATAGTTCACCCTAAAAAATGAATATTCATATTTCTTGAATACGTTTGAATGAGATTGCACTTATAAGTTAGCTAGCTCGTGATAGCCTCTAGCCCATTAGTAAACTAGTCAAACTTTCTTCTGCGCAGTGATTTGGTGTGGGGGTGTACTCCGGAAGAAGGAAAATAAATCGACATAAGACATAATACTAAGTTTTGCGGATTACCCGCAGTAACTGTGTCATGATTTCTGAAAGGATATACAGATGTAGCGCGTCATTTTGGGTGTTCCCTCCTTGGCGGGGCCTTTAGCAGGTATGCTACAGTCCCTCGCCAAAAGGAAAACCCCCCACGGTAACGTAGTGAATGAATGTCAGACTTGTTACGCCCCTTTGATAAATGAAATAGAAACAGGCTGGAATGGCTCATCGATCCACCAGGTGGAGCAGTGATGGAAGCTGCCACAATGGAACTCGATAAATAAACAGCAGGTTAGAGGTAGCATGCTTCTGGCACAGACACAGAACACAGCACTTTTAAAACCTTTTTGTGTCCTTGAGGATGCAATATTGGATGTATTTTCAAATGTGTACAGCTTTTAGTAATAAATAAATGTCCGTATTTTCCCTTTGATTCAATGGTGCAAAAGTCCGAATTGTTTCTAATATCGAAAACGTAAATTTGAAATGAATGATAATTGTTTTTTTTCTCCATTTCAGATCCCAGCCATGGAAAGGAGGATTATCACTCCATATCCTGACGCCCCAGATCTCAGTGTGTATGAGGATGAGGATTTGGACTCAGCATTTAGCCCCAAACCAGAAGCAGAACTAGATCACTCGTGCAGGTAAACAAACACAAATGTATATTTACTTTACTATATATATATACATTAGGGGTGGCACGGATCACAAAACTCACGGTTCACGGTGTATCACGGTTTGAGGTCCACGGTTTACGGTTTAGTACGGTTCTTGGTGTTTTTTTTACTTTTTTATCGTAGCCCCATAATACACGCCGTTACACCAGTGGAACACTGTAATAGTCACTGAAAAGATTTTACTACCACAGCACAACACTTCTATGACATTACACAGTGCCTTTAGCAATGCATTACAACTTGGTCCTTGCCATTCTGGTAACAGCCAGTTTATAACAGGAGCCCTGTCTCTGAGAATATTCTTAGGCAGATGCTATTACTAACCATAGTTTAGGATACAGCATTTAAAAGGGTATAAAATTATAGTTATAATGTAACAATAATGCACAAACTTGAATTTCAATTGACTCTAAGCACACTGTTTTAACAATCTCAGAAAGGTAGTATTTTGATAGAGCAAGAGGGAAGACATGTATGATTTCAACATGTTTTACTTTATTACTCAAAATAAGTGTCAGGAATGTTTGCTGTCCTTTGAACAGGCGAACACAATTGCCTATGAGAACATGAGGCCGTAAACATAATATGAGCCCACCATCCAACCAGCGTAACAGAAAACAAAATCAACAACTCTTCTAATCCCTGAGAGTGAGGATGTATTTTTTTCACTTGAAATTAAAGTGCAGTGCTTTGAAACATATGGCTGGATTTGGTATCTAAACTTAAAGTGCCAGTGCCACTGTTATATTAACAAAATTTCGAACAAAATACACACAGACACAATCAGTATAAAATATTGCAATAGAACCAAACACTGCACTGTTTAAAACAGCCTTCCCCCTTTCACTTAATTCTCATATTCTTCTGCATGAAAATGAGTTTGTCAACATTTTCTGGCAAGAGACGAGACCTACTTGCAGTTACAATGTCCCCTGCTGTGGAAAAAACCCGCTCAGTCGGCACAGATGTACCTGGGACAGCCAGGTCACGTTGTGCCAACTTTGCTACATGGGGATACGTGCGTTGGTCTTCCACCATGCGAGGGGATTTTCATCCACAGAGATGCAGCCTGTTTCCTTGTATGAAGTGACCTCTTCACGAATTATATCTTGGAAAGGCTTTGTGCTTCTTGCCTGTGTTGTAAAAAAATCGTAGCTTTTTGTAAAGAAATTCGCTTGTGTGGCTGTCGTATATTGGGCGCGTTTGTAATACGCAGCTTCGTAACTCCCATTGGGGATTAATGTGGTGGGCAGTCACTGTCAGGTAACTTTCCGTGGACCTAGAAGTCCATCCATCCGTCGTCAGAGCTACGTGGCATGCCAAAGACAACTCCGTCACTATTTCCTCCCTTGTCTCGTCATATAACTTGGGTATCACATTGGTGCCAAAGTATCTGCGAGAGGGCATGACGTACCGCGGCTCCCGGAGCATCCTCTATCTCCGGCCTGGGCGGCCCGCCTTCTCCACTCCCACTTGCCATGTTTGTACACGCTGACACACCTCGACCTCTCAGCTTTCGCTTCTTTCGCGCGAATGAAAACCACGTGGTAACATACGGGCATTAGGCTACAATACAACGTCGAACGTCTGGAGAAAAAAAAACAAAAAAAAAAAACCGTGGACTCCGGCAAGCAAACCGTACGGTTCGGTTTTTTCACCAAAACCGTGCCATGCCTAATATACATATATATATATATATATATATACTATGCCAGGCCTGTCCAAAGTCCGGCCTGGGGGCCAATCACAGCCCGCGCTGTCAGATTTATTACGGCCCTCAGCTTCGGTCGTATAATGTGTGTTTTATGGTCGCCATCACTGTCAAACAGAATAAATCTTCAAAATGTAATTCCTCCTTTCACCACACGGTAACAGCACCACTGTAAGGGGCCTTACCCAGCCACAATTAAAGCCATGGTAGTTCTCTTTGTTTCAAGGTTCAGGGCTTCTTATCATCATATGCACAGTAGCTACAGTGTAGTTATGGCAATGAAAATGTTTGGTCCCGAGCTCCACCAACAATGCAACATATAGTATATAGCAGTAGGATAAATTAGAATAAAATAGTGCAGGAAGTTAATTTAACTATGTACATGTCAGAAAAAATAAATAAATACAATAAGCCAAATTATGCAGAGAATGTTGAAAGTGACCACGTGATGGGATTCCATGTACATGTAAATAGAATTAAATATAAGAACGGAAGGTAAGATTAAATATTGTACAGTGAAATATAATGTATTACTGTTCGATCTGTGAGACCATGAACTGGATTGAACTTAAGTAAGGGACCCTTAAATTGTTATATAAGTGGGGCCCCTCATCGAAAAAATTAGTTTTGGACATAAAAAGGGACCCTTATATAAAAATGAGTTCTGGCAGAATGGAGTACCCTTATCTAAAAAGTTATTTTTTGTCTAGAAGGGGGGACCCTCATCTAAAAATGTTGTTCTGGACATAAGGGGGAACCTTACCTAATGAATGACTTTTGGACATAAGTGGGGACCATTATCTAAAAAGTAGAAATGTTTACATTGCCATTTGAAAAATAAAGATAATAGTGACAATGAGATTTTTTAGATAATGGTATGTAACTTTTATGTTTGAAAAATGTCAGAATGGGACTATAGGCCCCCGGGCATATTCACATGATCAAATCTGGCTAGACGGTTACACACCCCTGTTCTATGCTCTTTGGCCCTTTTTTGTTTTCAAATTGTTGTAAAAACCTCTGGTCATGTGGTTACCTACCAGAAAAAAGCTTCCGTTGTGACCACTGAATGTATAAGCTTGAAGTGAAGCAGGAGCGATCCCTTTAAACATCTTACAGGCACAGCCCCAAATTGATTTCCGCTAATTATTGTACTTCTTTTTCCCCCCTCCAGGGAAATCCTGTTAAAGAAAGCCAAGATTAAGGCTAAAAAGAAACCAAGGAGACGCTCTGACAGCTCCGGAGGCTACACCCTGTCTGATATCATCCACAGCCCCCCCGCTGCAGGTAACTCCTTTTGTAATGCATCAGGTTGTTTTTCTTAATGATATTTAATTCCTAACACCCTATTTCTGCTTTCTAGTGGTTTCCCCGTGCCTGGTGAAGTCAGGCAGGGCCAACTCCACAGAGTCCCTGCAGGAGATGCTCACATCCGACTCGGAGGGGAGCTACGTGGGGGTGGGCAGCCCCCGAGAAATTCAGTCACCAGTCTTCCGGGACAGAACTGAGGTTAATGTCCGACCCAAACACGATTAGTAAAACATTTAAAACATAACAAAACAGATGATGAGTTTTTAAAATATTTTACATCTCTAATACCACTCGTCATTTTGCTGCATACTGTGAATGCTTCACAAACACACCTCACATGTCATTCTACCTCAATTATAATGTTTATTTATACATTATATAAATGAAGGAATGTGGCTTCATCACATGGAATGGTGTATATAATACCAAATATGACTTGATTTTCATTTATTTTCTGCAGGATGATAAGGCTCTCAGGCTAAAGACCCCACCCAGCACCCCTACCTCCTTAAGGGACAGCCTCTTAACCCCCCCACCCTCTGCTCCACAAACCATCCCTAAGGTCCTTCCATGGTAAGATTGGTGCCGTGATCCTGTATTCTTGCTGAGAGGAAATGTTTTCATCCCTGGTCAGCTCTGAAGTGTTCGAGGCTGTCCGTGTGACTCTGCTTTTACAATCTACAGTCCCACTCGTCCGGCCCCGGTCTTGGATCTGAGAACCATCATGGACATGCAGGCCAATTCTGTGCAGCCATTAGGAGCAACCCCGAAAAGCCCTGGAAGGTACAAGACATCTACTTTATTTAACTGACTGAGGACTAGGGATGGGTATCGTTTGGATTTCAACGATTCCGGTTCTTTGAGAGGGTAAAAGTAATTCCCATGCCAATTTCACTGGGAGGAAAATATATTTATGAAAACATTTAGTCAAATCTATGTTCATATTCAAAAATCATTTCATGCTGTTTAATTTGGTCGCTGTTATGCAATACAATCATATAGAAATCATCTCTGCATTCACAAGTTAGTTCTAAGTGGTGAAATTTGTACAATCCCCCAGTCTGTGTCCAACACATGTCCTGCAGTACATATTCTACAGCTGCCCAACTGGTTCACTGTTAAAGTAAATAAATAGTATTTTCAATGAAGAAAAATGTACTTTCTATAGCCTGCTTCATAACCAATACTGACTTCCCTCTGCTCCCCCGAGTCTGTCTCACAGTCCGCGGATGTGAGGACAGCGAGGCTGGTTGACTTCATAGAGGAAATGGCGGTCAATATTAACAACATAAGAGCTAAAACGCTTAATGACTTTCATTATGTGATGCATTTCCTTAGGAATCGATAAGCAGAACCAAAATTAACTTTTCTAAACGATACCGATGGAATCCAAATGTTCCGAATTGGAACCGGATTTCAGTACCCAACCCTACTGAGGACATTATCTATAACAAATATTATCCAATAATGACACAGTTCTGTTAGTACAGTACAGTTTACTGTTGCTTTATCCATATATCCTTTTGCCAAGGAGAGACAAAACAAAACAGAATATTGGGGCAGAATATTAAAACAAAGATGTGCAAAAAATACAAAAATATTCAAAAGTACCAACAAAAAATGCAAGGAACCAAAGTTGGACTGAAAAAGAGAAAAAATAAGAGAAAAACTGAATTAATCATAAGTTGGATGATTGGGCACCACTTGTCTTCTCCTCCGTCATTGCGTTTCTCCACGAGTAATCATTATTTCCTGACTGTGATTCACTTCAGCTACATGTGTTCCCTTCCAGCAGCAGCGTGAGCTCCAGCCTTAAGCACTCTCCTGTTCCCGCTAAACTGTCCCAGAAGCAGAGGAAGATGTTAGCCATGGCCAACAAAGAGGCCAGTGTGGAGCCCACTGCATCCAAACCCAACCCCACAGTCACCCCCTCCAAGAGCAGTGTGAAGGCCTGGTGAGTGAGCCTATATATGAAGACCACTACTCACAACCTTTGAGAAAAGACTTCCTGATGATGAATTTGTAAACCTTTACTGGTGTGATTTATCGTTTATCACCTAAATGCAGTTCTGCAAGTCTCAGGAGGGTTTTAGAGCCTTACAGCGCTTTGTTTCTGTTTTACACAACTGTAAGTTATCACCATGTGAGACCATGTCATTCAGCATAACTCAATTACCTACAAATAGGAAGAAGATGCTCAACAGGGAATAAGAATTTGGGTTTTTAAGTGATTTGAGACTTGATGTCACAGAAACGGCAAACTGGTTTTAGATTGTTTACTTAAAGCAAACACTGCAACCAGGAAGTCATCTGATCTGCAAAAGCACCTGCAGAAGGAGTCAGATTACTTCCACGATTCCGAAGTCCATATGTAATATTTCTATTAGTGCCAAAGTGTACCAAGTCATAATTTCGTTGTCTGAGGTTGTCATTTTGAGAAGAAAAATCCCAATAAAATGTTGGCGTAAAAAAAGAAAGGGTTATAAAACATCAAACCCTTACAAAATAGTACTTTATGATGACAGGTAATCCTCCCTACCCACATACCTGCTTAACATTATGAATTTAAAACAGATATCGTGACAATGTATCATGGTTTAAGACTTTATTTGATGTCTTAAACCATATAAACCACCATTATTTTGGCAATATGAGTCTCCACGACCCTGAACTCACGTGTCATACATGCTCTCTTTTTCGGTGTCTTTTATGTCCTTCTGCAGGGCAACAACAGTCCAGTCCCCGCCCTCCTCGTGCTCATTTCGAGCGTTGCTGGAGGAAGAGGAGAACCGCTTGGTCAGAGTGGGTCAAACAGGAGCCATGGGAGGCCAAGGGGCCCCTGTGTCCCCCGTCACCACTGCTCCTACTGCAACCAGGAGAGTCTCGTTCAAATGTGCTGACAGCAGTGAGCTGGAGCGTCCCACGCGGTGAGCATCTATACATCAACACTGCAGCGCAAAACACAGGAGAGAAAGATCTTCTGTTGAGTGCGGCGGTGTCCACTTGGTGGCACTGTTGAATTGTCTGCAAAACACTGATGTTATTTTGTTTCTTTTTCAATGGAAAAGCCCTGACACTCGATATACACGACACAGGATACCCTACTACTTTAATACTTACTAACCCTTTTTACAATACCTAACCTAAAGTTAGATTAAAGGATATCCAATTTAATTCTTATTTTTCATCAACCACTTGGATATTGGAAATAATAATAAGTATCATTTTCTTTACTTAACTATAAGGCAATAAAAAGAAGAGAATAATAAAACATATCATCAATAAATATTTAAAATCAAATAATAAATATGAATTATTATTATTTAATGTAAATTATTCAGATTTGTTCATAGTTAAATAAAAAACTGAAGTAAAAGTAAATATTGAACTCTTAAACAGTGGAAGATATAATAGTAATAAAACTGATAAACCTTGCAACTTTACTCGTCACTCTTTCCATATTATATTCTCCCCCTTTCACTATTTCCCGCAGCCAACCCCTGCAAAACAACATGCCTATCAGATAAAATTATCAATAAATATATATATATATATATATGCATTTAATAAAGGTAAAATAAAAAATGTAAAAACTTGAAATTGTTTATACATGTCCATAGTGTTGTGGATTATCCAGATGATTCAAATCAGATGTGACACAGAAATGAAAAGGGGAAGTGACGATGATTTTTCTAAGACTGATTCTCCAGGGGGGGCAGGATGTGAGTGTGAATGGAGAACTTGTTGAACGTAAGTGCTGACTGACAGGATGTCCTCGAGCTGGAAGGATAACGGCCTGATGCTGTGGTCTGAGCGAGCTGAACAGCTCTCAATGACCCAGGTACAGCTGCGGTGACCTGCCTGCAGACACTCCGACCTTTGCAACAGCTGGACAAACACACACACAGATACACACACACACACACACACACACACACACACACACACACACACACACACACACACACACACACACACACACACACACACACACAATACACAAACAAAAAAACAGAGCAGTGTGAGCTCCGGTCTGTAAATATGCATTTGTAGTTAATCTAGGAAAGTGTGCCCGTTAGAGTGCAGATCAAATTCAAATAGCTTTATTGGCTTGACCATAATGACGTGTTTTTTTTTTACAACGAAAACAATCAACCCCTTTCATTTTTAACCCCTTTTTAAGATATCATAAAAGTAAAATAAAGCAGGAGATTAATTACTGATTATTTTTGCAGGATATAACTGATAATATAAATATATAATGCATCAAATAAAAAGACTTGAGAGATTTGAGGCAGTTTACAGCTGATCTCTTTTGTCTCTAACAAAGCCAAGGTGTATCTCTCTCACACAAGCAAAATGAGTTGAATACAACAAAGCAGGGATTTATTCATCATGTATTGGCCCTAATTTAGTGGATCATGACCTGTACAATATGGAATTAATCTGCAGGTGCTCTGGTTAAATTTTTAAAATTCTCTAGAGGTCATAGAGCTTACAGTGCTGGGTCCAGCGAGGTACAAGGACACAGACAGGTAAATATTTGTATTTTGTGCGTCTCCTGGGACATGTCTCAATGCTTTAACGTTATAAAAAGTTCTTTATTCTTCTCATTCTGCCTGTGCTGCAGCACCTCTTTTCACCCTCCGTCTGAAACCAGAGCGCAGTCTGCTCTGATCTGTGGAGATTGGTCAACTGCTTATAGATGTCCCACCCTTTAGCCTATGATGTACACTGAGTTGTAGCTAGTGATGTCAATATCTTAAAAATGCAGACCATTTACGTGCACATAAACCTATACAACACACTATAGGAAATGGAAAACCCCAAAAAGCATAATAGGGCGTCTTTAAAAGTTAACTTCCCTACCTTTCATAAGCGCGTCTCTTCATCTGATATCATACTTCCTTCGCTTAATCTTAGCAGCATGCAGTGTGGGTAATCTTTAGAGCAGACTTGTAGATATTGAACAGCTGTGTGAGTCACTCTGGGGAAGCGAGTGATGTTGATCATTGTTGATAAGGGCAGCCCCTCATGTCACAGTGCATCATACAGAACAGGGAGCAGGTTTCAGGTTCCTCTCTGTATTTGGACGAGACGCAAGACTGAAGGCTTCAAGGATTAGAAAGCAACCTGGTAAACTCTCCGCACTGCCTTCTGGGACCCTTTTTCCGTATTACCAGTCAGAATGATTAGAGATGCTTCTGTTTTCTATGAATATTTCCAGCGGTGTCTCTTGGCGAGATTAATATGCGCACAAACACAGACTTTCCATAAAACTTTAGCATGTATCATAGTGAGTGATAAGGAATGTTTGGCAGCATTTATGACAAAGTATGAATGCAATTTGTTTCCCAGCATCGCCTGGTGGATGTGGGGTTAGAAATCATACAAAGCACACACAAATCAGGCTGCAGCGAGAAACCGTCTTCTGTGTGACGTGTCATATTTTACATGTCATGTCTAATAGATGTTCAGGATGCTTGCGGCATAGGAAAAAATAAGACCGGTTGTGTACTCTCTAAAGAATATAGATAAGACAATAAATAATATATTCTGCCAGTGCAAACTTATTGGTAGATTCAAATTGCCTTCCAAACATTTCAGCTTTGAAATGAAATGGGAACAACATTTAAGATATAGGATGTAGAAAACATGAGCTATTATACAAATTCAAACCTGTGGTTATAAAGCAAAACAAAGGAACATTCAACACAGCTGAAGGCAGCAGAAAATTGTGATTTGTTCCACATGTGTGGCACATCTCAGCAGCAAGCAAATGTTTTGCAGAGGATCTGAGAGGCTGCTTCATGTTGCACAAGCAGGTCAGAAATACATTACAGGGCTTAGATGGTTCGGGCAGAGCTGCATGGGAAAGTCGGCTGTTTATTTTTTTTCTATGGACAGAAACTAGTCTTCAAAAACGTTGATAATAGATCACTGTTGTCAGTGTTATGGGCTGCTGTATAGCTCAGCTGGTAGAGCTATACAGGCTAGGTGTGGACGACCTGGGTTCTTACCGGCCTGACCATTTAACGCGTGTTGTGCCCTCCTGGTTGCCCCCCCCAAAAATATTGAAAAAATAGTATCTTTGGAGTTTGGAAACAAATATAAAACCTAAACGTGGATATAGAGAAACTGGGATGTACATTGTTATTTTTTGACAATTTATAGACCTATTTAGTTATCTACAAAATGATCAACAAATTAATAGAGGTTTTAAATAAAAATAATGTATTATTTGCAGCCCTATCTAGGATATCAAGTTATTTGATATACAAAATCATAAACCAATATTATAGAAAAATGTAATATTTGAATCCAAATAATTAAAAAAAAACCACATCAGTTTTATACCAGAACCAATTTAGACTGATGCTGCAGTTCTGTAATCTGACCATCAATACATTGTAATCCACTGTATCAAATGCAACACTTGGGTAAGAGAAGAAGAATAAAAGGCTTATATAAAGGTCATTTTAGACTTGTTGCCTCAGTTCTGTGACTCTAACGGAGCCGACTGTATGTGACAGATGTATCTTTACTTCAGTCCCGTTCCACAGTCATACAGGTGCTTTGTGAGAGCCAGGTGGACAGCTGGCCTTTCACACACTGGAGCGTGTCAACAGTGGTCAACTCAACCTGTGCTCTAAAACACTCCTGTTGCTTTCACTATCTCAGCACCAGGCGCTTATACCCATCTTCTCTCTGTATCTGTGTCACCCGTCTCTCCCTTCAGGCCCTGGGTGCTCGGAGCAGTGGGCAGCCCCCCCATCTCCTCCCTGGTGACCTTTGCCACCATCGTGGAAGAGGAGAAGGAGCAGGAAGCCGCGCTGATCCGCAGCCGGGAGAAGCCGCTGGCGCTTATCCAGGTAACTAGGTCTTGATGTTGTGCGTTAATGCTCACACCCACACACATAGGTAGTACGCACTCTGTCATGACTGAGGGTGTAGCTTGTGTTTGTAGCAGAGATGGACAAAGATGCACTTAAGTAGCACAGAAAGTGAGGTGAGACTCAACGTGAGATTTAGGACTTAAGGTAGATTTACAGCTGACGCATCATTCCCTCCCGAGTAACCATTATGCTATCAGATGCTTCAGAACACAAATTTGAGTAAAAGATGAATACATACATACAGTGCAGTTTTATTTCTCTCCTGCTGAAGAGGCTCGCCAATATCCCAAACACAAATAAAAAGGTAAAAAGAAATACATAGTTGTTTGTTTCCTTAGCACATTGTCCTGGGCGGGATTCAAACCCAGGTCAACTGTTTGGGGACTCAGCCAAGTAAGCCCCCAGTACATGGGCTGTCAGCTCGACCAACTGAGCTATACATAGAATGCTTTAACAATTCACTTATTTTGGGCTTTCTAATCAATCATGAACTTAAGACTTGAATCATGTGATGAACTTAAGACTTGATGCCTCCAAGAGGGAAACATTGTGTTGGTGTTTCAGGGTGGTATTGCCATAGCGTGCGTCATGTATCTAATGAACTCCAACTTGTGTTCAGTGCCGGGTAGAAATGAGGTGCCTCCTGTTTTACTATATTTTCGACAACCCTCCCTGCTTCTATTTATCGGCCAGCCTTCTGTCAGCGCCTCCAATAAAACCCTTTTCCCCGTGTGGCTTTCTGGTTGCCATTATGTAAAACCCCCATTATTATTGCTAAGCTCCCAGTGTCAGCGTTTTCTCTCTAAGCCTCAAATGAAGTGTGGTTTTGTTCCCTTTCAATGTCGCGGAAACTATCCTTTTTTCTTGTCTCTTTCTGTAATTGTAGATTGAAGAGCGGGCAATCCAAGACCTTTTGTTCCACTATAAAGCGCGTGACAACCCTGACGAGCTGATAGTGGTGGAGAGGTCTTCCAGAGGTCCCATGGCAATCCCGACCTGGAACAAACACTGATGTTTAACAGCACAGCCGCTACATACCGAGGAAGTGAGAACATCCCCTGCAGTTTTCACAGATTCCTCCTCAGATCCATCGCTCCGTGTTGCACCTCAAACTCCAGCCCAGTGTAGCGATTGGTCTGATGCAGATTTCTGCTTGTGTCCGCAGTTAGAGTTCCTTTTTTTGCTGCTCAAGATTTCTTTGCATGAATGAGAGAGAATGTTTTTCCTAACTGAATGTTGTCCCAAAGATATGTTTTTGGACTTCATGCATGTTGTTTTTTCTTTCTTTTTTGAGGTTCTTTACTTGGCAACCAATGATAACATTAGAAAAACTTCCCCAAGTAAATATGTGAAGTTAAAGTTGCCAAAGAAAAGAAAAGAAAATGGAGATGCTCAAGCCATGAAATGGGACCAAGCTTGAGAGCGTTGTGTGTCGAATCATTAACAGCTCTCTATGTGTTTGAGAGTACCAATGATCAGCCATGGCAGAGCATATTTATACCAAGGCAGTGTGTTTAGTTTCTTTAAATAGTTCTGTTTTGTTTTTACTTCAGCGGTATTGCAGTGACATGCTAATCTTGCTGCACCTGGTAAAACACATCATGTGATGCAGTTATATTGAATAGGGATTGTGTGAAACTGGCTCTTTAGCCTTTGAACTTATCACTAGTTTGCTCTACAGAAGGTGGTGTGCCTTTTTATCAAATACAAAAATAATAATACAGCAGCTAATATACCATCAATGTCTCCCTCTTCAATAATTTAGCTGTTTCTTTTCTCCAGCTGGGTAGGTACATCTGATCCGCATCATGTAATCTCGTCTTCAGATGCCATTTGTGTGAGAGACATAAGGACGAGAAGAGAAAATGGCATGTAATAAAATAACTCAACTGTGCAATGATGCCGTCTCCAGTGTCAATTTTAATTTATGAATTGCAGTGGACACAATTATGGACAAGATTACATTTTCTTGATTATTTTCTTTGCCTTTTCCTGTCTTCTAATATATCAGAAACTTGATCCTTAACTCATAAATGTGGCTCTTACTGCATCTAATAAAGATTTAATGTGCCTGACACTTTAGCTGCCCTGCATGAGCAACCGAACATTATCAAGTCTCAGCCTGTGATTAACTGTGATGACCCTGATCTAAACAGCGAGTGTGGAGAGTTAGGGATTTTATAGGCTGTAATTACAGGTAGAGCATCACATCGGAAGTCAGAGAGAGACGGCTCGTGGGGGTAATAGTAATTACACATTAAGATCTCTTAGTCGGGGCAGAGATGAATCGTGTATCAAACCCTTGGAGGAAAAGGCTGCTGCTTAACATCACTCCAAAATGAGCTGGGTTGATACCACAGGCATGGAAATGTGGATTTTTCTAAAAAGGACTGCTCAACCTGAGCATCTGTGCTCAGAATAAAAATGTGTGTTTCTGTAGGTCGTTGAGTGCCACGTTATATGGTTTCAAATTAGACCTTGAAGCAACAAAAGCAGCTAACATACAGTAACATACTTGAACATGTGTTTTCCCTATGAATGCATTTACTTGTGCATAAGTATCTTAGTTTTGATCTTATTTTGGGTCTAATTTTTACATGTGCCATGTCAAAAATTCTTCTTAAATATTGAGAGTTGATAGTTCTTTTAAGAAGTAAAGGCTTGGTGTGATATGTCAAAACTCTTTCTTCATGGAGAATGGAAATAAGAGCCATAAGGTTGTTATAGCACTTTCAGAATGGCTGGCCTTGTATATCATCAACATCATGGCAAGGGTGACTATCATTTAACTTAACCTGTCCTCAGTACGGAAATAAAAGCTATAAAACAACATTTAACATCTTCTTTGATCATTTATTTAAACTGTAAGCCATCCGTTTCAGCTGTAGGCTATCCTTTAATTTCTGGTATAACCATTTCATAGCGTTTTTCTTTTTTAACCATTTATCCTTTTTAAACACAATTATTTCAAACAAATCTGCATGCCACAATTATTTAGCCATCATTTTAGCTAACCACTAATCTGTTATTAAACATAGGCTTAGCCATTTAGCTATAACCATTTAGCCATTAGCTAACTGTTAGCTACAACAATTTAGCTATGAGCTATTTCACCCATGTATCCACTACGTTGAGCTATTCATTTCAAACATTCCTCAATTACTTTTATCTTTGAACATTAATCTTTTACAGGTCCTTTTTTTAATCTCTAGTTTGGCTTCTATTTTAAAAGCATGCTAGTTTTTTTGGGAAACATGTTTAGGTGTTAGCTAACTCAGTAGCCTATGTGGACTATAAAAGGAAATAGTTTTTGTAAATCATCTTTTTTTCCCCAGTCAGTTGACCTACTCCACAATTCCTGGCAAATAACTACCCCTGGCGTGGTCTAAAAGTAGGCCTTCCCCTGGTTAGTATAATAACTAATCACTATTGCAAAGCATATAATTTTGCAGACAACCCGTGTCAGAGCATATATTGCAGTTTAACGTATTTGGGTCCGGTTCAGTCTTCATGTGGAGAGCTGGTGGAGGATAGTCCCTAGCCAAAGAGTCTTCCTGCCAGGCAGATGGGAAAGCCATAGGACCGCACTCCAGACAGTGAGGATACCTTCAGGATTAAATTGTTTATACAGAAAAGCTAGGTTAGACACTCGTGGAATACTTCCTACATTCCCAACCTGCTTTGACTGGATAATGCCAGGTCTAAGTGAAGTGAGCGAGATACAAATTCACATTTATCAATGTCAATGTCATCAGTTTGGGTCTAATGATTGTAAATGACTCCTAAGTAGTTTTCCAACTTCTTTTACTCTAGCTTATGCTGGCATTTGCTTTTCAAGAGCTTTTTTTTAAGGTCACATTTTTAAGGAAACAGCAAACTCTGCACAATCACTTTTTTATTTCTTAATAGGAAGTAAGTATAAAGTCAAGATAAAAATAAAAGGAAGTTAATGAAAGTGGCAACACACATCTCAGTCTTTGTAACCTTCTCTGCCCTGTAGTAAAATGCAGAATAACCAGTGCCAGATCAGTAAATGCAATAACTTTAATGACATGCTCACATTTTTTTTGTTCAGCGTTTGTGTGTCAGTGTTTTTAAGGACACAAAAGTATATGAAAATTTGTTTTGCCGCTATAGTCATTTCCTCAGTCATAACAAACTCATGCTGTACAGCCACACTTTGTTTAAAACCACATAGGGCTGTCAGGCAGAATTTAGGTAAAACGTTTAAAAAATGATGCACAACACATGTAGAATCGTTCCTTTTGATGCGTGGTGCCATACAAAGAAGAAAACACAATGAATTTGGTTTAAATATTGTGCTAAGTTAAACATCTTCAAGGATGTGCATGAAAAACATGATATGAATTTAACTGTATCTGTATATTCAAAGAATGGATTGTAGGCTATGGAGTCTGGAAGTTGTCAGAGAAAAACAAATATTACAAATATTTTTGTGCAGAATAAACTATTTGTGCTCTACAAATGAATAAATTGGCAACTTACTTGTCCCCCCCCCGCCCCATGACATCTCTCAGGTTCTGTAAGAATGAAATAATTAAAACTGTGAAACTAAAAAACCTGACGGCAGTGACGGCAATTGTGGTGGAGACAACTACTCCCATGATCCTAAGATATTTTGTTATTGTTTGGATTGACAGTCCCATAATGGAAACCTTAATTTGCAATTGAAGACATTGATTCCAGACTAAGCTGACGTTTGTTTTTCCTTCCCACTAAATACAAAAGCATCACATGCAGCAATTTGTGGGGACACATGACAATTTATATCATGAGATGCTTGAGAGGAATTTGCATGAGCTACTTGTACTTGTTATGTTTTAACAAACATTATGTTTTAAAGATGCATTTATAGATGTCACCTAAAACAAGATATTGAGGAGGAAGTGCAGATCTGGAATAGTAGGTCATTAAGGAACCGTACGAACAGTGCCCTTTAATACCTTCAGAGATACTTAGGAGTTATTCATATTCCTCTTTTGGCTTGAATGCTGACCTGTAGCTCAGAGAGGGGTTAAGGTTTGACTAGCCCTTTCAATCCTATTTAGTGGACATGGAGCCAGTTAGCCCTGGATTACTTGTCGTCTCCACAGCCGTCACTCTGCTGGCAGCTTTACAGAGATCATCAGGGCCTCAGGAAGTGTTTCACTCTCAGTGTGACCAGAACGTGACAAACCTGCTGTCTTGGTTGTTGTCCAGGACTTCATTACCACTCTCATGTCTGCACAGTGAAGCTACAGCTAGCAGCCACTTTAGTTTAGCATACAGACAGGAAACAGGGTGAAAATGGTACAATGCTTAGCAATGTTGTATAGTTTTTACTAATTCTTCAGTGTAAAAGAAGATCAGATTTTAAGTCCTTATTTGATTGCTGGATTTCGAAGCACTGACGCTACTAACTGAACATTTGACGTAGTCACAGTGACCCATTGGTTTGTGGACTATGGTTTTTGGTCATTGCCAACAAACTGAAAACATAGTGTTTTTTGCCTTAAGTTCTAGGATGAACACACGTACAACACCCAGCATGGACTACACTGTGGTTACTACCTGTCAATCACAAGCTAGCCACGCCCTAAATCACACCATGCTTTATCGTCTATATATACTCTAAATAGGACTTTAGTTACGAAATGAACAGTATTGCAACTAGCAATGGATTCATTAAAATTATAGTTACTTAGGTAATACATCAAGTGAGACTTCTATACAACCCGTGCTGTCGTCCCTTGCGGCTCATTTGAAAGCATTCAGGTTTAAGGTTTTTACGCTTTAGTCTCAATTTTCAAATCCTGACGTTGATGGTTGTTATTTTCCCAGAATGTCCAATATTACTCTGCTGAATAAAGATCAGCATCTTTCCCCTTATCTTTTGTTTCATTGCCTCCTTTCGAAAAATGCTTTTTGAAGTGTACACACCTTTAAAAGCAGTAGAGTGATCTTAAGCGTGCAGCGAAAATGACAAAGATTAGAAAACCACGCTTTCGTTAAAGGTGTGACTGTTTGATGTCATACCAATAAGGTGAATTCAATGAAAGCAAGCCACCAGAGAGAGCACATACAGTAGGCTACAGAGATCACAGCTTATCTGTAGCATCTATTAGTCTCCCAAGTGCTTCAGCAGCAGCATTCAGCTTCTTTTAAGCTGTTAGATCTCAAAGACATATAATAAAGCAGATTAGAGAGATGGGTTGCTTTATCTCCACGTGAAACAAGACCCCCCTTTGTAACCTTCAGCATTAATCTGCCAGGATAATTTCAAAGCAGGCTCACCACACACACCAGCCCTTTGGGATAAGAAATAAAAGAATCCTCTGTACTGAAGTGATTGCTGCTGCTTCTTCTCCCAACAGAACCTGAATAACCCACGTTATTTTCTCTTGACGGCGGAGCGATTCTCCAGCTTATTTTTTGTCACTAGGGGTCAGAAGCATTTGGATTGAAAAGGATTGGAAATCCCATTTTCTGTCCTCGTGCCTCTGATCCACGACCAAAGCTAACTCTGCCGACAGCACTGGGAATATCTCCGTGATGACAAACTAATGTGACTCTCTTGGAAATCCAGTTATCCCTTCGAAAGATGGGCGAGGAGACACAGAGGAGATTTGCCAAATGACTGGGACTTTTTTTTCTACGTTATGTCATCGCTCACGTTTTCTCGAGGAACTTGCAAAGTGCTCGCCCATATGTGAAGCCATCTTCATGCCGCATAGTTTCTGAGGTCAAGTGTTTCAGATTGAATTTAACACCCTGTTATTCTATCTTTTTTATTCCTCTTGTGTGACACTAACAGCAAAAAGTTCTGTTGGAGTTTCAGAATGAAAATGTCTAATTTAACATTGCATTTAAAACCCTTGCTGTCATCTCAACAGACTCGGAGCTTTTGTGCACCTTGCATGCATTGTCTCGTCGCTCGTCGTGGCTCATAAGCCTGTTTTTCCTCTGCTGAATTTGAGGTTGATATAAAAAAAGGTCAGGTTTTTCTGGGTTGCTCCTAATGAGACAGAATTCTAACAATCACAGGAACCTGAACGTCAGCATCTCTTTTAGCTGATTTTGTAAACAAACAAAATTCCACAAAAAACACTCCTTTACAATGATTGTAATTAGAATATTGGTATAGTGCAAGGATTTTTTAATAGCCCTTATTGGAGGACCATAATATAATCCCTAAAATGTAGGGTTCTACCAATAGGCCCATTGAATTTCAACTAATACATTATTTTTTATTTTGAGGCTAATGCTTGAACAGTTCATATTACATTTGTCACAGTGTTGCTGGAATTTAGTGGTTCCTCTAAACTTTTTTTCTAAACTAAAAGGGGACATAATTTTCAGGTTCATATTTGTATTTTGCGCCTCTGCTGTGACATGTTCACATGCTTTAATGTTGAAAAAGCTCTGTATTTTACTCATACTGTGCTGCAGCACCTCTTTCACCCTCTGTCTGAAACCAGAGCCCAGTCCCGGCTCTGTTGTGATTGGTCAACTGCTTAGAGATGTATGGCCCTTAGCCTACCATGTACAATGTGTTAGACCTAGCTAATAGAAGTTAAGGTCTAACATAGTGATGGCACTATGTTATGGAAGTAAATGAAGGAGTCCAATCGAGGCATTTCCGGGGATTTTAGGCTCTGCAGACCATGCACCAAAGCCTGTATGACACTCTACAGGGAAGGCAAAACTCAAAAGCTTAATAATTGCTTTAATTATTTGATCAACTTAGCAGCTGCACCTCTCCGCTTTGATCTTAAGTATAAATGTGTATACTGTAGAGTCTGCGGCAACTTGGACAATCGGACACCCCTTACACAAAGCTTGGTAAAAAAAAAAGTTTGATATTAGATTTTGGATGTGCATTCCTGGCCTGAAGGAAAAAGCTCAAAGGCTTCAGGGCTATGTAACATTAATGATAAATAAATCCAAGTCATCCAGGCAGTAATATGGCACGGGGAAAACTAAAAATCTCTCTTTTTCTCTTTTATTATGCTGAATTTTCCAGAAAATGTTTCAGAGAAAAACACTGTGCTTGTTAAACATTGATTTATGGGGAATAGCAAAAGAAGGAAACAACATTCATTACAACCATATTTTACTGTGAGATGCTGAATGTTTTTTGAAAGATGAAGAGACAAGAAGAGACATGGAAAATCGCCACGGGGAAAAGCTGTGTTTTTGAATTTTCTGACAGCATAATGTCATTCATGCCTTTCAATAACCTCCACCCCATGAATCATCCATTTAAAATGAGTATTGACACGCCAGTTTGCATTAACACAAAGGGTGCTGGTTTGGAAGCGTTTACTGTATGCATATACCTGCTGTTAGCCTCTGACAGAGCCTTTGATTTAGCTTTGCATCGTGCACGGGCAAAAGAGACTGGGCCCGATCCATAGCAACCATCCTTCCACGCCTGGGAAACACATTGTCCATTGTAGTTCCACATACATTTCCAGATGTGGGGATTCAATTTCAGAGACCTGCGATAAACCTGTCTGACATGTGCCAAAGCAAAGCATGAAAATAAAACAAAATATATGTTTAGCAAATAAACCGGGACTCCAATCTTACAAAACTACAAATCCAAAGCCATCCTTAAATTTTCCTTCTCAGCTCTTCATTGTAATTTTGGTGATATATGAGCTTATTTTTCAGCTGTTTGCAATGGAAATCTGCACAATGTGATTGTAAACTTGAATTAAACTGCCTGTGTGGGAGTGACACTGTGCAGAGGCAGAGCTCCTGTGTGGGCCTTGGACTTAAGAGGCAGTGCAATAGATAAATGGGATAATCAGGGTTTACAGATCTTGGTGGCTGTGGTGACGCAGGGCTTTGTGCTGCCAAATAGAGCACCTGTGACAGCGGCACCACCCTCACATAGCCCCGGCCTGTCCCTTAACCTTACTGACCCTAAATCGCCACTTTCATCCGTCCCCTGAAAGACTTCAGCCTGCACCAGGGAATGTCAGCTGGAAAAAATAGCAGTGTATTTCTCAATAGATTTACCAAGGAACGACTGAACAAGATTCAATATAAAAATTAAAAACTGAAATAAAACAAAACAACATATTTTAAGTATTGGAGGGAGTATTAATTAAAAATGTGCACAATCATTTCCTCACGTTATTTAAAAGCATTCTGGCAACTAAATGTTACCTTTATTTGATTGTGTGTGTGTGTGTGTGTGTGTGTGTGTGTGTGTGTGTGTGTGTGTGTGTGTGTGTGTGTGTGTGTGTGTGTGTGTGTGTGTGTGTGTGTGTGTGTGTGTGTGTGTGTGTGTGTGAATCTATGTATTTATGTGGTATATATTTGTCAGTATGTGCTTCCTCACTCTGGTCTACTTAATGTTTTAGTTTCTCAATGCTTTCCTATTTAAGTCCTATTATCATTTTCTTTATATCTTTCTTCTTATGATTTGTGTTCCCTTTTAAATGTACCAACATTGTCAAATTACTATGTGCTAAGTCAGTACAACAGTATATGTTAGCAAATATAAAATATACTAATGCATTTCTTCAAAAATTTCAAATAAGAAAAAATGAAAACTGATCTATACAGAAAATAAGGTACGTAATATTGTATGGAGCAGGGGTGTCCAAACTACGGCCCGTGGTCCATTTTCTTTATTGGCCTGCAGCAAATTCTAAAAGTATAATATAATATGGCCTCCATATGAAGCTTGTGCTTTCCTTATATTGTACTTCTTAAATATATGTCCAAATAGAGTACACAATAGTCCTTGTTGTTGTTGTTGTTTCATTGTGTATAAGGCCAACTTTCACAAAAAACAATTCAGTCAATTGAAGTTGAAAACCTTTTTCAAACAAATCTTAGTTTATAAAAAAAGCCAAATAACTTATTTGTATAAGTACACTTATACAGGGCTGTGAAGGGAGAGCACCAGCTTCTGTTTTAAGGAATGAACTGCCAACACTTTTTGCAACAAAATAAATGAAACACTATTAATGTAGGCACTCCTGTTATAGAGTTGCATCATGCAGTAGTACTGATCATAACAAATAACCTTAATGACCCCTGAAAGCACCCATACTGTACAAAGCAAGATTTGTTCAGTTAATTGAGTTTTTAATACTGTAATTTATTCAAAATGCTCAATCCACGAAGAACTGCACATAGCCTGTACTCATGAACGGTGCCTTTAAAAGTTGTGATGTCACAAGTATACAATGTATAGGTTGAAAATAAAACTACAATAATGGACAAGTCATTCCCCGGATGCAATGACACGCAGAGACCCTAATACTGAAGACAAATGACCTGGAGACACTGACCAATCAGAGCAGTATTTTTCAGGAAGGCGGTCTTAAAGAGACACACACTAAAACGGAGCATTTGAAATAGAAAGTGAATATAGGTGAATTAAGATGGACAGTATGAGAAAAAGCATGTATTTTACTAACATTAAAGCATGTAAACATGTTCGGGTAGAATCCCTAGAATACCAGTGTGAACCTGTTAATGAGTATTATGTTGTGTATTTTAGGATGTGTGCTACAGGTGACACACCAGGTGTACATATGGACTAATCTGAAGTCAATTTAAGAGTCTGCACAGCATGACCCAGCGGGCATTAATGGTCTTGGGGTAACTGGCTTATGGGATTACAGAGAAAATATTTCCTGTCTGTTTTAAACAGTAAGTTCATCTATGGCTTTTTGGCACAAGTGTAACGTATACAGCACAATAGCACTGTAGTGACATTTAAATCTTTTAGGGCTGTTACCTAATGCCAAAACCTAAAGCAGCCCACAGAGGGCGACATGGCAACGCTGAGTGAGCTTTATAGGCAGATCATAACCAGCTGAACTTTACATAGATTAAACAACAACTTTATATGTCTTTGTTTTACTTTTACTACAAACATTTTAAATTCGTTCAAAAGTGGTGAGGACACCTGCTTCTAAATCTCTTGTAATTTATGAATGAATTCAGGTGCATCAATTAGCAGGACGTATTTTAGGCGGTAATAATCTTGTTAATGAGCACTTCAATGACTTCAGATTAAAACTATTGTAATAATATGATTAAAGATGGCCTGGGGAGCAGGTTCCTGCAGAGGAGTTGTACAGTGCTCGTGCAGAGCAGCAGGGCTCGCAGTGAGCAGCAGGCTGTCAGAGGGGGGCGGGGTGAAGCACAGCTGACATCCCCACACTACCGAGCTGCTTGATGCAGAAGGAGTCAGCATGTAAAGCGGGCAGGTAATGGTTAACTTCTCCACAAGTGGGAAAAAATATGTCGAACTAAAAAGGGAAAGAAATCTGGATTTCCGGAGCGCATTCATACTGCTTCAACGGGATTATTTATTGGCGACAAGAGGAGAAATGTGCAGGAGCTGTGCGTAAGAAATCCACAAGATTCCTGAGAGGGGTTGATATCGACGGAGGAAGGATTGAGCCAAGTGCGACTTCAGTTGCTGCGTATTCATGCAAATTCATAAAATTATAGGCGTGCCTTTGGGCGATGGAGTCACGGCCGGAAAAGCAAACCCCCCTCCTGGATCACCAGCAACCTTCAAAGACTGATGCGCAGCGCCCGGACTCACTGACAGTGGCACCGGAGCAAATGTTTTAAAAGCACAAGAGAAAGAGAGGAGAAAGTTAGCTGTCTTTTATCTACACGCTTCTTGACTGGCTTCGTCAACACAACGGCTGCTACGCCACTGGATCTCCAACACGGGCTTATTGTGCAAACCAAAACGCACCGCTGCACTATTTGCATTGGGTTTTCAATATTTTTGTTTATTTTTACAATCAAAACGGACGGCTTAAGATCCTGATGCAGATGAAGTTAGAGGTACTTCCTAGAACTTGTGCGTAAATACGCACTCATTTGTTCACAATTTGAGAAAAATTAAATAATTTTTTAATTTTATATTGAGGACCTTTCAAGCTTCACCATGTCAGAGGACGATAGTAGCTCCACCACCAGCAGTATGTCCGACGCCGAAGCCAGCAACGTCAGCGTCCTCAACTGGGAGCAAGTGCAGCGGCTGGACGCCATCCTGTCGGAGACCATCCCGATCCACGGCCGGGGGAACTTCCCCACTCTGGAGATGCAGCCGCGGCAGATAGTAAAAGTAGTGCGTAGTCGGATGGAGGAGAAAAAGATCCACGTCCGGGATGTTCGGTTAAACGGCTCTGCAGCCAGCCACATTCTGCACGGAGACAGCGGACTGGGCTTTAAGGATCTTGACCTGATATTTTGCGCAGATATGAAAGGGGAAAGTGATTTCCAGATTGTGAAGGACATAGTTTTGGACTGTCTCCTGGATTTTTTACCCGACTGTGTGAATAAGGAGAAAATAAGCCCGTTAACGTTAAAGGTACATGAACCCTTTGTCCACTTCCTAATTGTTTACTTTTGGATATATGATAAGAATGGTTTGCATTTGTGCCAATTCGGTTTAACGTCCATTACGCACAGTTTAAATTTAGATTAGTTTAGTGATAGTAAAATATTAGTTTTCTGTAGTTAAGAGGATTGAGTTAAACCAATTTACTATGGATCCTGAGCTCAGCCACATACATCCCATATATATATATATATATATATATATATATATATATAGTACATTATATTCTATATATTCTATGGTCTTATATATTTGTGTCAATAGCTGTATTAAAACACACACATGTGCAGCTATAACCTTTTCTTATAGATATTTTAACATGAAATCTAGATGCACTATGCTCAATTAGGCCAAATGTGCATGTTGAACAATTTATTGTTCTTTTAAGGCTATCTACCTAATATAATGCTCCTTTCCCCCCCCTCCCACACACTTAGGAGGCCTATGTTCAGAAGATGGTGAAGGTGTGTAATGACTCAGATCGCTGGAGTCTCATCTCCCTCTCCAACAACCGAGGAAAGAATGTGGAGCTGAAGTTCGTGGACTCTCTCCGGCGACAGTTTGAGTTCAGCGTGGACTCCTTCCAGATCAAACTGGACTCCCTGCTGCTGTTCTACGAGTGCTCAGAGAACCCCATGGCCGAGACCTTCCACCCCACCATCATGGGTGAGAGTGTGTACGGGGACTTCGGCGAGGCCCTGGACCACCTACGCCACAAATTAATCTGCACCAGGAACCCCGAGGAGATCCGAGGCGGGGGTCTGCTGAAGTACTGTCACCTGCTGGTGAGGGGTTTCCGGGCCGCCTCTGAGACGGAGATGAAGTCCCTGCAGCGATACATGTGCTCACGTTTCTTCATCGACTTCCCTGATATCGGTGAGCAGCAACGCAAGCTGGAATCCTACCTTCAGAACCACTTTGTGGGCCTGGAGGACCGCAAGTACGACTACCTGATGACCCTGCACGGGGTCGTCAACGAGAGCACGGTGTGCCTGATGGGACACGAGAGGCGGCAGACCTTGGGCCTCATAGCCATGCTCGCGGTGCGCGTTCTCGCCGAGCAGAACGTCATCCCAAACGTGGCCAACGTCACATGTTACTACCAACCTGCTCCTTACGTGGCAGATGGCAACTTCAGTAACTACTACATAGCGCAGGTACAGCCGGTGTTTGCTTGCCAGCAGCATGCATACTCCACCTGGCTGCCCTGTAACTGAGTCAGCCACAGGTGAAGGTGGAGGGAGAGATTTGTTTAAACAGGAGCGGAGCAGCAGACCTGCCCAGTGTTTGACAGAAAAAAGAGGCTTCTTTTTAACGTTTTGCATCAAAGCTTGTGTTTTGGCTTTCACTCCTATTTGATGTGAATATCTCACATTTCCTTGAAATGCCAACGTCATCTGATCCTGCCCAGGCCCAGCAGGTTGGGGAGAGACTCATTTGTTTAGCTTGGAAATAAAAGGCTATAAGTGCGACGGCCTCTCAGCAGAACTGTCATCAGAACTGATCGAATCTGTCAAGAACTGATTATTCAGCACGCTCCAACAGCAGACCACAAACGGCTGCATCAGTGCCCTGAAGCTGACAGTTTCTCCACACACACACACTGGCACACTCAAGGTGAAATCAGATGTGTGTGTGCAGGGCTCCAACACCTGCACCCTAGACTCAGCTTGACTTAAGCCTAAACTGAGGTGAGATGCTGGTTCAACTAGTTTCGATAACAAACCGGCATCTGCGCCCACGCATTTGGATATAATTATGGTTGTTTACAGACCAAAGATTTTATTTTGATTGTTTCTAACATTAAAACCCCATTTTCATTGGGGGTTAACTAAACAAAATCTGAAGCTATGTCTATTTGTATATGTGAACAAAATGTGTTTTTAAGTGCCTACAAAAGAATGAGCAGTCCATATGATTTTTTTGTGAATTAGCCCCCACTCTGTTTATAGTCAGGCACACACAAGACAACAGCACCCCAGAGGCTTGTGAATGTACATGTGAAACCATAAAGTCAGTGTTTGTGTATGTGTGGACGAAACCATGCCTTAGTGGGGATTTTGCAGTAAAGTAGCAGTCATATGTGCGATTAATGGATTGTTGCAAGATTCATATTTTTCATGCCGGTGTTAAAAATACTCCAAACATGCTTTAACATGTCCCAAATGGATACAGGTGTTGCATATTCTAAAAGTTTATATGCAAAAACAGATAAAAGCCATACTTATGAATCAAACCTTTCTTGGTGATGCACAATAATTATAAAAATTGAAGAAAATAAAGAAATTCAGAAAAAAATATTGAAACAACCCAACACCGGTTTTATTTACATTCTCTGGATTGCTCACATAGTACAAAAAACAAAAACTAGAATAAACCGATATCTGTTTTTGCAAATGAACACTTCACTGTACAGAATTCCTGACACTTTTTTTCCCACATAAATGCAGCAAAAAAAGGCCCACTCACACACAATGACCCTGTATATTTAGTACAGCGACGCTTTTCTTTTTCTCACGTAAGACAGAAAAAGTTCACAAGAAATAGATAGGAAACTGAGAGCGAGGAAAGGACTGCATTGAGAGAGCGCTGCTGTCTTTCCCCTATGCTTCCTCCTACAGTAGATATTTGCAGAGACAGATGATGAGACACTGTTTGCTGTAGCACCCCGGCAGGGAATTCCTCAGCTGCTGCTGAAGAGCTTGAACTATAAGCGTGGGGTTGTGTCTGCAGACACTGTGTTCAGGGTTCAGGAAAATGTCGTGCCAAACCTTTGAATGCCCCGCTGATAGTCCTGAAATTTAATGGGGCAATATGTGGATGTAGAAAAATATATAAAAGACAGTGGAGGAAGAAATATTTAGTGGTGAAAACGCAGGAAGGAGAGATAGGTGCAGCTGGTGATGGGGTTTATCTCTTGGCCTACCAATCTTTACTGTACTCTGTTGAGGTCAGACTAATGGGTGGTCCAAAACATTCTGGGGAAACCATTTGCTCATCGTTAAAAAGTGGAAACAGAAGAAATATCGCATGCCTTCACACCAGCTTCAAAATCTTTATGAGTTGCAACCTAGTTTCACGATTTAAGAATGCTTATTAATGTTTTTTATGCTTCATTCCACACCGTGTACATATATGATTACATTTATCAGCTCACTTACTACTTATACCGCAGCCTTTCTGGATTGCAGATTTACAATTACAAGCATAGAACTTAGTCCCAGAAGACCTGCATTAACTCAATTTCTCTTGCTGGAAAACCTTTCCCATCTTCTAATTCTGATAATTCACAACTGCTCTGTTCATCTTTTTAATGTCTGTCCACATGGATGGCACCCTTTGGATTGTGCAGGCAATGTATTTTCATTTTATTCTCAGTGAAATCCTAACAGCTCCTGTCTGTTAGAGATCGTGGGTTACTGCATTGTCTTGTATCTCAAATATCTGTTTCTTTACATGCAGTCTTTTACAAATCACACTTTGAAAAAAAAAGACAGAAAAAAGATCCTTGTCTTGTATGTTTTTTTTTTAATGATTGTTATTTTTATAAGTGTTTGAGACACTGCGTTATTTCGCAGTGCTTTTGAATCTGTGATCAGGCTTCAAAGGATATGTGCTCAATAGCTTTTTTTGCTATATTATGTTATGTGTCCATTGGGTCAAAAGGTTGAATATGTTTTCGTCAATAAAATATCGGAAATCCAGGATTCTCACGTCTCTTTGTTATTGGTTTTGAATTGAGATAACTGCACCCAAATGAAAATGCTAATGCTAATTTGTCAATGAACTTTAGATTTATTTTCAACTAAAGATCAGTGAGAGTGTCTCTTTTCACTGACGTCAGCCTTTCAGTTGCTTTCCCTGCCCCGCATACTCAGAGAGGAAAATCCCTGCCATGGCCTGCGGGGCCTGACAGGCCCAGCCAGAAAAACGTCCAGAACTGCCAGAAAGAGCTGTTGTTGAATGTGAAGGGGATTTGCATCCACCCCAAAAAAGACTTCAATGCTTTTGTGGAATGAATATCTTTGCCTGCTCATCAAATTCTCTCTGTGACAGCAATGCAATGTCTCATTATGGAAACAAAACTCTCCACAACAGGCTGTCACACATGTCACATGACACACTGTCCTAGATAGAGAGGGATATGGAGGAGACACAGTAAGAGATGCATGTGCTATATATAGCAGACATGATAAGGATTTATTCACAGCTCATTAATCCGAGCCATTGAAGGATGATCGACAGGTGGAGGCTCAATGGTTGTTTGGTTAGCGTAGCATTTTGAATGTTAGTAAAGTATTGAGATGCTTAACTGAAGCAAAAGCAGTAATATGGCACTGTGAATATTCACCGCTACAAGGAAAAGCCCTGCATTGAAAACCTCATGTAAGCGGATGTATGATGAGAAGAATGGAGAGTGAAATGTACGGAAGAGGATTAGCGCCACTCGTGAAACTGTTCTTGAGTTCTGACCAAAGGCGAAGAAAGACAGACTTCTGAGTTTAAAGTCAAAAATATAAAATACACTTTTGGTCAGATCTCAATTTGTGGCCCTGATCTTCTTCTGTAGAAATACACTTCTTCACAAATAGTACTTACATGGACAACTGAGACTGTAATGTATTCTAAAGTAAGGTTTTAGTCTAAATCCTTAGTGACAATATGTCTAGACAAATGAGACTTGAATAACACTGCACGTTTTGTGTGAGAGTTGGTATTATCTTTTTTTCTCCCACATCCTCCATCTCCGCCAGTTTTGACACAATCATCAGCGCTTGATGTGCGCCCTCCGCGACCCCATCATCCTCTGTCTCCGCAGTCTGATAAGGTTGTGTGTGCACAAAATGCATAAATCTTTACTGATATGACCTAAATCCAGGCTGTGAGGCTACTGGCATTCATGACAATTTGACCCTGTGTGCGTATAGCTTCCCATAATTCTGTTTTGATAGGTAATATAAAAAGTATGGTGAACTCTTCTGAGAAACAGGAAGCATTTGACTGATTCCTTCAAATATATCAAATTCTGAATCAGCCACAGCACATCTTTAAAATGTGGGAAGATAATGCTTTCAACACACTAAAACTAGCTTTATAAATATAATAAATAATAATTCCTGTTAATGCAAGCAGATATCTCTTTGTTTTAATATTTGGCTCTAATGACGAATTCCTCCATCCAAACTATGTTCCTTAGAGGCCACCTAAAATACCTTTACTAAATAGCTGTCTACATTCTGTATTGAATTTGAGGATGTACTCACTGTTAGTGATTTTTCTGTGTCGACAAGATAGAAGTGCAAATGGACTGCTGTGTTCTTGATAACTGTGGATTGACTCAGGCTGTGATGAAGCCAAAATGCAACAAAAGCTCACTGATGTTGCTCTGATCATTTCTATCACACAGTCTCTTAAAAATGTGTTCAATCTTTCTTTTCCATGCTTCTCTTCAGTCACAGTCAATGAGCTTTTTAATATTTTCAATTCTAAAATTGCAATCGATGACACTGCACCCGCTCAGGTAAAGGCTGTCTTGGTTATGAAACACATCTATTAGGGGGGACTATGCATTTATAATTTGGAACTGAGAAATTGCACTGCAAATTATTGCAAATTACCTCTGTATGGCCTCTGAACTTCTGTCCACCAGGGCCTGAGATTAATGTGCATCCTTCTACTATACTTAGAGTTATTTTTACGGAAGTTTTTGATATCCTATACTATGAGGTTTGTGATATTCCCCACATATTATAATACATCTTTTTATATTATTTTGGACATACTATATACCTTGTCATTTTTTATTCTCCACCGAATATACTAGGTTCTTGAAAGTTTCAATATATTGTTATGTTTTCAAAAATGTTCAACATACTTCTACTAGTTATTGTTCTAATATTTTCTAGATACTATAGGCCTACTATGGAGTATTTTTTTTTTTTTTTTTGCAACACATTATACCATGTAATTTGTTTTATTTTTTCAGGTGGTGAGCAGCCATCCACTGAGAGATGTCAGCCAGACACGCAGAGATGCGAGCGACCGCCTCGGTCTCAGACCGGGGAAAAGAGAGAATTAGGTGTGTGTCATCTGTGTAGCTGCAGTAGGAGAACTCATTAAAGAGAATGAGAGAACCAAGAGAGTTTGTGTACAGAGGGAAGAGGAAGGGACCCAGGATAGACCCCTGGGGGAACCCAGTTGAGAGTCGGACCCAGAACCTCTCAACGTTACCCGTTAGCTGCGATCCTTGAGGTAGGATAAGAGCGCAGACCCTGAGACTCCAAGTCATGCTTTATCGCATTTTTTATTTTTTAAGCACACTATGCTCTGTTTGTTGAAAAATATAGGATGAATATCGTGGCGCTGTTGTATAAGAAATATCAATTCTCGTGAGAACATGACAGCTGTATACAAGATGGCGCCACAGACATAAACCACAGAGCTCCGTAAAAACAAAGCTGTCTGTGCAGACGGTCTATTTGACACGATTTTCATATTTTTTTTAGAAGTATACCATTTTTGACAAACTGACATTTTTCTGTCATCACTTTAACATTTTATGAGGAAAATCGACATTTTTGTTATGAGGGTTTGTTATGATAAAATGTAAACTTAAAACGCTTGTTCAATTCAAGCGTGAACAATGCTTTTGTCTCATACCTGGTGGTGTTTCTAGTCTCAGTCTTAATTTCAAGCATGATTTTTCCTTAATCTCTTCTTAAGATCCCTTCTCATTTGTGGTTTTTCTGTAAAGAAGTCATGTCACATCGAAATTGATGTAACAACGGCGCCAAAGGGCCTAAATCCCAGGTCCTTAATTTGAGATGAGGCATCAAACAAAATAGCCCTCTTAATTTAAGGGAGCTTTGACTTGAAAGTTTAAAGAGTGAGTTGTGAAAGTGTCTTCCCGAAGTAGCCAGCTGGCAGAGGCTGATAGCTGACTACAGAGTGAATCCAGAGTGAAGAAATTACCAGTGAATATCTTTATAGTGACCTGTTTAGCTTTGAATAAAAGCTTAGACACTTGTCATTCATCCTCTCAGTGCCTCGTCCCTTATGCTGCCGGTGTAAGTGCTCAGCTCTCCAACGGCAGGTACAGCATTTCGGAAGAAACTGACAAGTCCAGTCTGGTGCTAACACACTGTTTTAATGTATCATTTGGCCTGGTCTCAGTAATAAGAACATTTCATTGGTATGTTTTTAAACTTAAGAAGGAGTGTGGGATACTAGTGAGCAGACTGCATGAGAGCAGAACTCCCAACCCCCCCCCCCCCCTTACTGTACAAACAGTAAGGACACATCCATCATGCATGCTAACAGCCATGAGGGAGAGTCAGCTGTGGGTCACATACAGCTGGATCCACAGCACACTACTGTTCTTGCTTAAACATCGTCAGAATCGGGCTGGGGTTCGGCTCGAGACATCACAATCCCACAGGCTTTTCACGCTGAGCTGTACAGAGGTAGGCTAATATATCTATCTGAGATTACTGGCGCGGTGATATCTTCTGGTTTCAAAACTTCTACCATACAACATAATATTCACAAATGAGATAGTCACATTAAGAGGAAAAAAGGCTATAAAGCAGGGTATGGCTATCTTGCGATTATACAGCTGCTATAATTCTGATGTTGCTACCAAACTGTCTCTACATGTGTGTGTTCACCGTTCTGTCAGAACCGGGCCTTGCATTTCACACCTAGGCCTTCAGTAGTTTCCTAACCTAATAGATTCACCTCTTAATAGCCTTATTATGTCGTCACATCTAAAAAAAACACTGATATTGGACATAAACGCAGTACACAGGGCGTTGCATCACAGGTATCTAATGTAGCGCCATTACTAAAGCAACAAACTCAAATAAAACACTTCAACAAGTCTCCTTTCACTGCAACCACAGCCACGCCACATACATCATCTCCAGCAGAAGCGTCAATATTTACTTTAAAATGACAAGAAAATATCAAAAAATGTAAAAAAGTCATATCCGATACTCACCAATACTTTACGACCTGACGGCCCACCACTGCGTTCTGTTCTGCGACAGTCTTAGGAGTTGGCTATTATACAGTAAGCACATTTAAAAAGCATGTTTTTAGATTAGCATACCAATAAATAGGATTTTCTTTTAATACAGGATGCACCTAGCCAGCTAAGCTAGCTAACATGCGTAATTGTTAGCTCACTCAGCAGTCTTTGTTTCTCGCCAGCTCCTGTCTTGAGTCCAATTATGATCACTTCTGTCCCACAACACTAAGATTACAACAGTTTACAGGGATAGAAAGAATTACAAATTCAAGTTTCCATTGTTCATAGAGAGCTGTACTTGGTTATTAACGTGTTTTCAAATGAGACTATAACTTTATGGAGCGACACTAACATTACTCCTTCACAAAAAGTCCAGAACAGAATGTTGAATAAAGTCCACGGTAAGTAATGGAAAACAGAGAATAGTACTTACAGCATCTGACAGTTCTTATGTTGTAAGGTGTTTTACGGCCTGTTTGGAGCAAATATGCAACCTGGAAAAGTTTTGTAGCAGAAATTTCAGACAAACTGTTATACAAGAAACCTGTGTGTCAAACTATGTTAGCCTGGACCTGTATGTAATCACTTATGAGTAATCAAATAAACCAGAGTGTTACAGAGAGGTCAACAACAGGTGTCAGCTGGAGCGACAGGGAGCTAATGGCTGTTATGGCTGATGTTCCGCCATTTATCGACTATTTTATTGAAAATGCGGAGCTGAAATGCAGAGTGGAGCTGAGTGACTCATTGACCCTAAATGAGGTGTAAGAAAGAAGGAGCTGGTAAAGTAGGAAAAGCGTACAGACAGAAAAAGCAAGGAACAGAAATAGAAAAGAGATGTTTGTGTGGAGAGAGAGAGAGAGAGAGAGAGAGAGAGAGAGAGAGAGAGAGAGAAATTGACGGGAGGAGAGGGAGGGCAGGGGAGGAAGGTGATCCTCTCTTCTCTGAGATTAGGGACATAGAGGTTAGCAGGTATTAGTCTCAGGACCTGCTTCCTCTCTTACTCAGGAATGTGGCAGAAAAAAAGAGACAATGAGGAGATGGAAAATCTCAAAGACTTTATTTAGCATGATAAGGAAAATTGTACAACATTTGCTCTGATTGGTCTAAAATCTTAAACCATTGTATAGCCATACTTTGGGAAGAGTCAAGATTTTTGAAAAATTAGGAATAGTATGCTTGTGGTGGAAATTCCACACTTTATCACCTGGTAAGAAAATAACAGATCTATAAGCTTCAAATCAAGTTGTGTTATTCAATGAAGATTAGAGCATTTAACAATATCAAGAGGAGGAGGAGGTGGCTGAGGGGAGGACAAGGTGGAAACTGGACAGTATCCTGGATAACCCCTCCCACCCCCTCCATGCAGCGCTAGTGAAGATGAGAAGTATGTTCAGCCACAGACTCATCCCACCCCGGCACTGCTATAAGCGCCTGGGAAACTCCTTTGTGCCTGTAGCCATCAGGCTGCACAACAAGGGGTTAACCATGTGACTCACTGACAATAACCCGGACTGCACATAAAGCCTGCACTGCACAATGACTTGCCCTGCACTTCTTTCTGCACACATACTTATCAATATGTTTAACAATACGCACTACAAATGTATATATGCCCACTTAATTTCTAATTCTTGTTTGTTCTAACAGTTTGTTTTAAAACTGTTACTTACCTGTATATAATTTTTATTTTTATTTCATATCCTTGTGTGAATCTGTGCTGTTTTTCTTCTCAATCTGTTGCTGCATAAACTCTTGAATTTCCCCACGGAGACTGATAAAGGTACGTCTGGTACAAGGATCTGAGCACCGTCTACCAGAAATCAAAACATCATTTATATAGAGGAGCAGGTAACAAAAGGGACATAAGACATGCTAATTATAACAGGTAACTTGTATGATAATTTGCCTGACAATGGTCCAGTGGCAACCTCCAGTCTGTGGAATGCTGGAGAAGAAGGTTGCCAGTCTTTTGTATTAAAGGTCTTTAAAAAAATGACAGCCGTAGTAACATACTTTATTCATTCAAACTGTGGGAAATCACACCAGGAAAGTTAGTTACATGACCTAAATATATAATTAAATAAGACTTATGATACATTTCTGATACTGTAGTAGATCAAAATCATTTTCTACATGGACATAAACATAATTCACTTTGATTATCACTGAAAGCTGTCATAAAAATGTTTTTTATAAGAGTTCTCTGAAATGGATCTATAAGGAGGCATAGATCCTCCTTATAGATCCATTTGGGACTCAATTTTGTGAATATAATTGTTTGGTAATTATTAGCCTTAATGTCGGCTAAGTTTACATTCTAAAGTGATAATGACACTACCATTACAGGATTCAAAAATATATATAAATGTAATGTTTGCCTGATAACATTTTGACTTACCGTATTTCATTTTCTTTTTGAATGTCTCTTATATATCTCCATGTAACTAAACTATGTGTTGATAACTATTTTATGTAACTGTAATTATAACTTAGTATATGTACAATATACAGATAATAAACTTTTAATAGCCTTATAAAAATAAACATGCAGATTATTTCAAATCCGAAAAACTATGTAGTATTATTATATTCTCTACTGTAGCATGGCTGGTCATGCGAGTTGTTAGTGTATAATCAGACCAGATGTTTCTAGTGTGTTGGGTGTGTTGTGGTTTTACACTACGCAGGTCCTTCATATGATGACTGCATGTGCGGTCTATTTGAACTGCTGTTGACAGGAGAGTATAAAATGACTCCCTGTCATGCAGCCAGAGTAAACAACATTACATTTACATCAGCATGGTGGGTGTGCAGGAAGTGTGTTTCTGTCCATAATCTGTATGTTTATGTGGAAGATATTTAGGGATGGAGAGAAATGGGGTAATCAGGTTTTAGTTTGTGGTAAAACGTGATGCATGCTCAGATATATTCTGCAAGACTGCAACTTAATGAGTTATTTCTCCTGGTCATATTGCATATTTAAAGCCAGTCAGGGAGCAAGTCCATGCAGAGTTCAAACTAAAGTGACACAGAGGGATCCTTCATTGAGGTTGTAAGAAAACCTGTTGCTGGCATGAAGCCATCTCTCTTTGGATACTCTAATGGAAGGTGTTCGCTCATTAAAAGTAGTTTGAAATGCCCTAAATTGTGCATGGACAACTGTTCCTCTTAACTGAACCTTAACGTCACTTGCCATGGTTTATTATCATCCAAGAGTAAATCATTTTAAAGTGTGCTCCCAGTTTACCCTTCTGCATCCAATCCACCAGTCTCAGGAACCACAATGGATTGTGGACTGTTGAGTATGTCCATCGAACTCATACAGCAGTGTATATCTCATGCACATAAATACACATACTCACATTTGGAAGACACTTCATACTCAATATAACGTCATACTTAGATTCTATGATCGTATGCAATTTCAAACACAGCCCGAGTTAACTATCTAGTTAAGCTACCATGGAAACATTAGCTATTTAGAATTAAACATGTTATCAGATTAGAGTTAATGGAAAGTAATTCTTGTTTTAAGTCAAACTGATATTAAATAAAAAAAGATCTCTAACTAACTCTTCCTCAGTTTTCCCTTGTTGAAATATCTGAAAGAAAGTCTATACTTTTTGGTGTTCGGATAGCTTTCTCTGGTTTGGCTTTAATTTGACGGTGTACGCTTCTGTTACGTAGTTAAACCGGCAATGAAGCTTTGTTCACAATGAATAATAATCGGACAGAAACTGCTACACAACACAAGAACCACACTGCAACAAAAAAACATTAGCTTTCCTAGAGTCTCAATCTTTCAGTCTCCACTTTGACATGCCATTTGAGGCAAAACATATAGTTTGACTTGGGAAAAGAGATAACTTATTCTTGGTCTACAACTAACATGCTAACATCTCTGTTTGGCTTTCTGTTGTTCAAATTGGTTGACCTACAGAAAGCCTTTAGTTTGAACTAAAATCGCTGTTCATATAATTGTCATGATCCCATAAAAGCTAGCAGAATTGAGATATGAAATGTTTATCTTTGATTTGTTTATTCCATTGTATTGGAATATTGCTGACGTGGTTGGCATCAAGCCAAGAAAAGTTATTGTGACTGGCTGTCATGTTTGCTTGCTTGTTGCTCTGGCCCTTTGACCCCCCTTCTGTAAATGTCTTTCCCCCAAAACAGATCCCTTTCTTGGCCCTAACGCAAGACATTGCTTTCAACCAGCTGCTTCATATAAATATGCTTTCTTCACACCACTAATAGCAGCCTTAGAGCTTTTTATTTATATACTCGACTGCAATTTCCCAAACTCTGATAAAATATACCACAATCTCCATGTTAAGGATTTGAAAGACATTATCGTTTAAAAATAGTGTTTTACTCAAATCCAGCCCCAATCCTATGTGAATCGCTATGCATTACATAACATAGAATACTATAATATCAGTGTTATCTAAATCAACATACGTAGGTCTTTAAAGAGCCTGACATTTATGACTTGGGAACTATAAGAATAAATGGGATCCAACCATTTTGGAGAGTGGTTCAGCTGCTACCCCCACATGACGTTTGTTGGGTAAACTGCAATATTCTTTTCTTAGAGACAATTGAAACCATTTTAGGCTATCTCATCAGTTGCCGAGGTAATAGGACCCAGATGGTAGAGCAGATATAAAAGCAAGGTAATTTCATACAAGGGGATTGTGAAAGGAATAGACACTTCTCCTAAAACCAAACCGAGATAAGACTTTCCTCTTTCTCCCCAATGACATGATCCTCGTAAACTTGTATCATTTCCTTAAAAAGAAATTTCATTACTTTCCAATCAAATATGATTGGTAGGAGGAGAGTCTTGCAAGTGAGGAGAAATGTAGAGAACTCTCTGGCAGGAGAGATTGATTTTCTTTGAAAGCTGCATTGCAACTAAATGAGGTTGCCTGAAACTGAGTGCTGATTTGATTACTACTGTTTAATACAATTCTTACATGCAGACACACACAACTTATAGAACGTACACACAGACAGATGTCATAATGCTCATACTCAAGATGCAGGGTTTGAGGAGTTTAATAAACAAGAAAAAACTATTAATTTACAAAACACTCAAAGGGTGGCGTTACTAATGTTTTTTGTTAAGACCCACGGAGCCCGGCTGGGCACAGCCCGAATAAGCAACGTGGGCAACACCTCCGCTTCCCCGTCCCGCGGGCCCACCACCTACGGGAAACAGCGATGGGGTCGGGTGCGCTGCCAGAAGGGTGGCAGTGAAAGCAGAGGGTCTCGACGGACCAGACTCAGACGACAGAAGCTGGCTTTTGGGACGTGGAACGTCACCTCTCTGGGGGGGAAGGAGCCGGAGCTTTTGCGGGAGGTGGAGCGTTACCAGTTGGATCTGGTGGAGCTCACCTCTACGCACAGCGTCGGCTCTGGAACCTTATTTCTTGGTAGGGGTTGGACTCTATTCTTCTCCGGAGTTGCCCAAGGTGTGAGGCGCCGAGCGGGTGTGGGGATACTCACAAACCCCAGGTTGAGTGCCGCTTTGTTGGAGTTTACCCTAGTGGACGAGAGGGTCGCCTCCCTACGCCTGCGGGTTATGGGGGGGAAAACTCTGACTGTTGTGTGTGCTTATGCACCAAATGAAGAGTTTATTGCCGGCCACTAGAGGGCAGTGTCACTGCTGTCGCTGCCCGGTTATGCCGTGCTCTGACCCGGTAGTGCCGAGCGGCCATTTTAGTTTCAACATTGTTCATTCACTCCGCCTCGAGTTGAGACGTTCGTCCACTCATTCATGTAAGACTGTTTCCACTATTATATTATACTATATATATATATATATATATATATATATATATTATACTGTTATACTACTATACTCTGTTTCGTGGTATATATTTGTGTTGAGTAAATTGCATGGATGTAATACTTTGTCAGCTTATCTTGCTGCATTACTCTGTTTCAGGGTGTCGTTATCCTTGTCAATAAATTACGGAAACTGACATTGAGGAGTGTGTTTCTTCACCAAACAGCAGTTCAGAGTATTCGGCCTTCTTGGAGACCCTGAAAAAAGTCCTGTAAGGGGCTCCCGAAGGGGACCCCTTAGTCAACGCACACGTGGGCAATGATGGAGACACTTGGAAGGGCGTGATTGGGAGGTACGGCCCCCCATCTGAACCAGAGTGGTGGTTTGTTACTGGACTTCTGTGCTAGTCATGGATTGGCCATAACAAACACCATGTTCGAACATAAGGATGCTCATAAGTGTACGTGGTACCAGAGCACCCTTGGCAGAAGGTCCATGATCGATTTTGTTATCGTATCATCGGACCTGAGGCCGCATGTTTTGGACACTCGGGTGAAGAGAGGGGCGGAGTTGTCAACTGATCACCATCTGGTGGTGAGTTGGGTCGAGTGGCAGGGGAAGCATCTGGACAGACCTGGTAAGCCCGAACGTGTAGTGCGGGTGAACTGGGAACATCTGGAGGAATCCCAAGTTCAGGAGGCATTCGACTCACACCTCCGGCGGAGCTTTTCAGGCTTCCCTGTGGAGGCTGGGGACATTGAACCTGAGTGGGCGGTGTTCAAAGCCTCTATTGCTGAAGCTGCGGCGGGGAGCTGCGGTCTCAAAGTCTTAGGGGCCTCAAGGGGCGGTAACCCTCGAACCTCCTGGTGGACACCGGTGGTCAGGGAAGCCGTCCGACTGAAGAAGGAGGCCTTTTGGGATATGTTATCCCTGGGTACTCCTGACGCAGTTGCAAGGTATCGACAGGCCCGAAGGGCAGCAGCCTCAGCCGTGGCCGAGGCAAAGCAGCGGGTGTGGGAGAAGTTCGGAGAAGCCATGGAGAAGGACTTTCGGTAGGCACCAAAGTTGTTCTGGAACACCGTCTGACACCTCAGGAAGGGGAAGCAGGGAACCATACAAGCTGTGTACAGTAAGGATGGGACGCTGTGGACCTCAACTGATAGTGTGTTAGGGTGGTGGAAGGAGCACTTTGAGGAACTCCTGAACCTGACAACTCCGCCCTCTATGTAAGAGGCGGAGCTGGAGTATGAAGGGGGATCAACTCCAATCTCACAGGGGGAAGTCACTGATGAAGTCAAACAGCTCCACAGTGGCAAAGCCCCGGGGGTGGATGAGATCCGCCCAGAAATGCTGAAGGCTCTGGGTGTTGAGGGACTGTCATGGTTGACACGTCTCATCAACATTGCGTGGAAGAGGGTGTGTGCCAATTATAGAGGCATCACATTACTCAGCCTCCCCGGGAAAGTTTACTCTCAGGTGCTGGAAAGGAAGGTCCGGCCGATTGTCGAACCTCAGATTGAGGAGGAACAATGTGGATTTCGTCCTGGTCGTGGAATGACGAACCAGCTTTTTACTCTTGCAAGGATCCTGGAGGGGGCCTGGGAGTACGCTCATCCGGTCTACATGGGCTTTGTGGATTTGGAGAATGCGTATGACCGGGTTCCCAGGGAGATACTGTGGGAGGTGCTGCGGGAGTCTGGGGTGAGTGGGTCTCTACTCAGGGCCATCCAATCTCTGTACTCCCAAAGCGAGAGCTGTGTCCGGGTCCTCGGTAGCACGTCGGAACGATTTCCGGCGAGGGTTGGCCTCCGCCAGGACAGGATTTTGAGGCGTAGTCATGGGGGAGGGGGTTTGCAGTTTGGTGGGCTTAGGATTGCACCGCTGCTTTTTGCAGATGATGTGGATGGCTTCGTCGGTCTGTGACCTTCAGCACTCACTGGATCGGTTCGCGGCCGAGTGTGAAGCGGCTGGGATGAGGATCAGCACCTCCAAATCTGAGGCCATGGTTCTCAGCAGGAAACCGATGGACTGTCCACTCCAGGTAGGGAATGAAGCCTTACCCCAAGTGAAGGAGTTCAAGTATCTCGGGGTCTTGTTCTCGAGTGAGGGAACAATGGAACGTGAGATGGGCCGGAGAATCGGAGCAGCAGGAGCGGTACTGCAGGTCGCTTTACCGCACCATTGTGACGAAAAGAGAGCTGAGCCAGAAGGCAAAGCTCTGTCTACCGGGCCATCTTCGTTCCTACCCTCACCTATGGTCATGAAGGGTGGGTCATGACCGAAAGAACGAGATTGCGGATACAAGCGGCCGAAATGGGATTTCTCCGCAGGGTGGCTGGCATCTCCCTTAGGGATAAGGTGAGAAGTTCAGTCATCCGGGAGGGACTCGGAGTATAACCACTGCTCCTTCGCGTTGAAAGGAGCCAGTTGAGGTGGTTCGGGCACCTAGTAAGGATGCCACCTGGGCGCCTCCCTAGGGAAGTGTTACAGGCACGTCCAGCTGGGAGGAGACCGAGAGGCAGACCTAGGACCAGGTAGAGGGATTATATCTCTTTGCTGGCCTGGGAGCGCCTTGGAATCCCCCAGTCGGAGCTGGTTGATGTGGCCAGGGAAAGAGAAGTTTGGGGCTCTCTGCTGGAGCTGTTACCTCCGCGACTTTGACGGAAAAGCGGGAGAAGATGGATGGATGGATGGATGGATGAATTCGTCCATTTTTAAAACGCTGCGATGTTTAGAGCTACGGTGAATAACGTTAGCTCAGCTGTAGCTAATTAGTTTCTATAGCAACCACACAAGGCTGCATCTGATCACTAATTTAATAACGTAGCTGCTACATTGTATCTCGCTTGTGAAACTATGTATCGACTGACCCTCCGATAGATTTCCGACACATTTTAGAAACTTTTTTAAACAAGGTTTATTTTTACAATGGACCTCATGTTTGAAATTTCTGTGATAGAAAAAATACAAGTGGCGTATTGATCTATTATTTGATGACGCTGTGCTCAGTCAGCAGCAAGAACCGACAAGTCAGCGGGCAACCTGCCGGGTTAATGCCCTCCTCCCAACCAATCAGAATCAAGCATTCTTAAAGACCTCATGACACGTGGAAAATAAAGTAATATACATACACACATTGAAAGTACACATACAAAATAGTCACTTGAAGTTGGTTTTAATCATTATGATAGAGAAATTGAGTTTGTACGGTCTTTTAAAAGTGCGATTTTTGCGATCTGCTACCGACCTTCCTATTAGTCAGTCACATGACCTATGACGTACACTCCGGAACGGCTCCTTGGTCAAGACACTATCCCACCTGTCACTCACGACTATCCTGACACCTGTCAACAACATGGATTCTGACAACTCCGATTCATCCTCGGATCCTGACACATTTTTCGAAGTGGCAGAGTCCGACCCAATGCTGGAGGACAATGTGAGGGGCGTTATGCCCTATAGATACGAGCCATACTTGGATGAGTTGGAGCCACAGGGTTCTACGGAAAGTTCGGATGGCGAGGCAGAAGGCGCTGTTGGTGGTGCTGCTGTGGCAGACGGTCGGATGCCTATGGATTTTGGCAGACTACAGCACGTGGAATGGTAACTTCCTTCTTGTTCACTTTTCTGACAATGAACACTCCGTAAGATATTGTACTTTGTAATATCCACCACAACCAGCGTTTGCACCAGCGAGCATGTGTGTGTGCAGTCTGCCTCCTCACCTCCCAGAATTAGCCAAATAGTCACCATTACTAGCCTACAGATCGCAAAGGGCCATTGTTGTTTCCCGGTGCTTGTCATAGTCTTAATCTTTATTTAGTTATGTTATTTTTTTTGAGAGCGATGAAAATACCAATTAGGTCTACTATATTAGTTTGCCCTGCGTCATACTCATACAGTAGCCTATGCTATAACCCAGTAGTAGCCTATGCTATAACCTAGCTCCTGACCAGTGGCCATCCTTCCGCGATTAGGCTAGTTCTACGTCGGCTTTTCACGCGAATCAACCCATGACATTGACACTTTGTAAAGTTCTGTGACAATTGTAAGATTGTTTCAAGCCCCTTGCCTTTATCTGTTATATTTTAGGTGTTCTTGTGGGAGATGTGAGCCAATGCCACTGGTAGTGGAGTCGGTGTGCTGCCGCGAACAGTCAAGAGTGTGCGAGAGGAGAGAGGAGGAGGGAGCAGACACCCGCTGCATCACAGAACATTCTGGCTTTGAGCCAGTTTGTCTGAATCTGCATGTTCTGCGCACCGCACATTTCCACTATCGGCAAGAATACGGGGATGTAGAGGGAAACGAGTGAGTATACAATCCTATTGTAAAATCATTTGTATGGACTAGTAGGAATTGTATGATTTGATATCACCAATGACGTAAATGTATGCGTAAAACGAACTGTCATGTAGGTTACAGTAGGCCTAGGCCTACATCTAAAACACCTGTGTTTTTCTTCTGATTTTCTTTCAACTTTTAGGTGGAAGAGGTACACTGGATACAGACAGTTTGTGCGATGGTGCTACGAGTACCTGGGAAGACATGTCAGGGTCCCCATACCTTCCTGTGTGGTGTGGTGTATCCGGAGAACTTTTCCCTCCATTGATTACAGGGGGTTCCAGGACACCAACAGCCCGTGATGATACATGTATGCTGTTAACTTGTTAATTTTGTTTTTTTAGTTTAAATACATGAGTTTGTAAATACATGAAAATGAATGTCAATACATGATACCTCTGGCTTCACATGAATGTGTCTTCATTTTTACAACTTACAACAGCTTACAACAAATAGGCCTAGCAAATCAATTTACACCTTCACCATGGAAGGGTAGCTGATATTTTTGATCATACGGTGTCTAAGATGTGCTGTACTTCAGGGACAATGCAATACAAGCCCACATGGATAAGGGGGGAAAACTGTAGCAACACAGACATACTACACACCCTGTAATGACACTTTTCAGAACACCAAGGTGAGGATGGAGCAGGAGGTTCCCAACACAGTAAATCAAAGCACTCACGGCAAAGATGAAATTAAGTTTGTGTTTATTCCATTCAGTCCGGTTCTCATGTGTACATTTAGGTGTTATTTGTAATGCTAAAGCGGGTCATATGTGCATTGACTGCTGCCCTCTTATCCGGCTTTTCGAATGATGCATTGAGTGGCTCTGTAACAGGGGACGGGTCTGGGATGTCAAAGTCATCACCGTTGTAGTCCTCACCTCGACACATGGCCTCCACCATCCGCATCAGCTCTTCAGCATAGCCTGTTGCAGAGGAATATGGGACAAGGTTCAAATTAATCCAACCATAGATATGACACACGACTATGTACATCTCAAAATACAAATCATATCTGCAATCAACTTTCTATTATGCTTACCAAAAGATGGCTCCTGTAAGACTTTCCTCACAATGTAGCCGCCCTTCTTATACTTTGGATACCGCAGGTTGAACATCATCTCGCCATCGTGTCTGCTCCGCTGCTCCCTGTTGGCATTCTCGTTGAAATGCAAAGCAGCCAGGATCCCTCTAAGAACAGAACACAAACAGAATAATCAGGAACAAGATGACCATTCTTAACAGCGAAACATAAACAAGTCAACCCAAAAGAGCCCATGTTACCCCTCTATTTATCAGGTTGCACTGCCTAACAGTGGCTGCCCAAACCAGGCACAAGGCCCTGACCCTTGCCTACAAAACCACTTCAGGACATGTACATTTCCTGTGCACTGCAAATGTTGCAAGCTGTGATTTTGTCCTCGATTGTAAGTCGCTCTGGATAAAAGCGTCTGGCAAGTGTAATGTAATAGAATGTAATAATGTCCTAAAAGAATGTTTCACGGAATATTTCTTTGATTACCTGCTCTCCATCCCTTTGTATGAAAAGTGGCACATCTTTGGCGCAAAGTGGGTAATCACGCTATGGAATGCTTCGAGGTAGGATGTCTGGTGTGACGGGGACAGGCGTTGTATATCTGCACACAGCCTCTTGTTCCGGATGATCTTCTCCACTTCAATAGACACCTTCGTATCTGAAGAACATTGTACAAAATACATGTAAATTATGCAACATGATGCAACATGATACTGTGATCACAATCTCTGTAAAATAAACATTAGGAGTATACTAACGACAACTCAGCCACGGTTTACGCTGTTCCCTGCCTTCCAGGACTCCGTGCGCACAAGAAGAGAACAGTCCCTCGAACCCGGTGTGCCTGTTGTGGATGTGATCGATGACTGATGTCCATTTGTCCACCACAAGTTGTCCACTGCCAGGAGGCGTCGAGACCACGGACCAGTACAGATGGTTTATAATACTTCCCACCCAGGGTTTGAGGTCCTGGCAACCTCTAGTTTGTCCAAGGCTCTGCAGCTTCTTCTTGACACCTGAGTAAACATGTGTAGATGAATAAATAAATAGAAATCTAATGTACTGCTTGAAGGTCTTGACTCCAAGGGCATAACTAAAACCCTTTTTAGATACATGAACAGCCTGTAATAGCCTGAAATAGGCCCTGTCCTCCACACACACAAGGATTTCACACATAAAATTTGTCCAAACCCAAAAAATCATATCTTTCAAAAAGGAATGTCAAGGTAGTGCTTCAAGTCTCTCTTAAAAATTACATTAAACAGGTTTAAACATGTTGCACTTACTCTTGGCTACATGCCATATGTCAAACTGGTGCGTGATGTCTGGATGGTCCTCTCTAATCATCATGTTGATGCCTATGTGTCTGTCTGTCACGAGAGTTCCGACATCCACAAAGCCCTGGACTTTCTCAAGGGATCGCTGCAGTCCCACTTTCTCCATGTGGTAGGACCCTCCAACCTCATTGCTCTAAAACATAAAAAGCAGGAGATTTTGATGAGCATAACATTGACTAGTATAAAATTGTCCTTACTACGACAGAAGAGTGTGTTTTCTATACTGGGCAGGACTCACATAGAGGCATAATACATCTGAAATGTACCTGTACAAGTTGTACGTCAATAACAGCTGTTTTCCGGAGCTCCATTGTTGAGTAGGTGCCGTACTTAGCGCAATGCCCTGGGGTGTCGGCACGCCCGTCACCACCACACACGATGGGTTCCCCTTCTGCCTGTAGCAGACAGAGCATGGCAAACTGCTGCTCGCCCCAAACTCGCTTCACAGCTTTGAAAAGCACCTGGTCCTGATGTCTGAAGAACGATCTTTCCGACATCACAGCAACGCCCAATCTGGATAGGACACGCAGCACCTTGGTGACAGTGGCCCCACTGAAGAGAATGGCAGCGGACAACAACACATTCCCAGCTGCTGTTCTGCCGAAGAAAGGTTGACTGTTCCATAGTCCTTGGTTCCCACATCCCCCGCACTGGATGGTGACCTGCAACTGTGTTCCTACTTCTTTACACTGCCAGGACAGTGACCTGCTCCCACAAAGTCCACAGCTGCACCATGTTGACAACAGCGTCACCAGGCATTCCCAGAACACAAGAAAAACGCTACCTGCTGGCGCCTCAGGTGGCGGCACTGGTGGAGTATTGTGTTCAGGACTCTCTTCAGCTGAATCATCAGAGGACGGCAGCTTGTAGTCGGGATCATCTGTCGACATGTTGTCATCTGAGTCAGAGCCACAAGAGGTTGAGTTGTCGGTGTTGTGAAAGCAAAAGCAGTCATCCTCAGTCTGAGTCCCAACAGTGACCATTGATGTAGTAGCCTGCACACCTGGGGAAAAAACAATGTTTAGTATATAGAAATCAGTGTCAGCTTGAAGGAAATCTTCATTCAATACACACAACTTTTTGTGAAGCTTGCTCGCACTAGTAAATTTGTAGATTGTAAAATAGTCTTTTCCTAAGACAGATAGTTTTTCCAACATTCTTGTGTAGATGTGAAAATAGATGTTTGACATAGAAAAGGATTGTCATTAGTGATGTATCTATCTACACAAGATGCAATGCTGAAAAGACCCGTTTCCCCGGACATCTGTTTGGCTAAAATACGTACATAAATGATAAAATACCTTTAGTCCGTCCCCTTCCTTTGAACTGCATAGCCACCGTCCTTGTTGGTGGCCTCAGACACACTTGAACGGAAAAGTCACTGTGCTGATCTTCTGTTGAATTCACCTGAATAAATAAGTAAGTAAATAAATAAATGTGTGTATACATATGTGTGTGTGTGTAAAAGTTAAAAAAAAAACTAAAAAATAGAGTTTCCTTCCAACACAGGTAACCTAGTAAAAAGTAGACCAGTGTATTTGTCTTACAATCAGCTGATTCTGCACTGGTTGAATTGAGTTTGTGGTGGGTCCTTGTTAGGTTTTTAGTGTTTTTCAGTAATGACAGTCCATCTATCTAGTTAGGTACAATGGAGTAAATGGTGTAACGGTTATGTTATATGTGCTACTGTTGTAATTACACCACAAAAGTACTTTTACTTTTAACACCTCTGGAGATGGTGAGGGTGAAGGTCTGAGAGAGGGGGCACTGGCACTTGATATACTGTAATGCTGTGTGTAGTTAGTCAAATAAAATCTTTAGTCAGTAACTTAGTTGACCTGAACGCTTTCCGAAAACTTACATCAGTAGATGGGTCCCCGTCAGGAAAGTCATCGCTTTCCTCTTCAGCAACATACTCAGACTGGCATTCCTGTAGTACCTGAAACATAAATAAATAAATCACAAGATTTAGCGTGAGTTGGAGGGGGAAAAAAACGCTACCGCAAACCTAAAACAAACACTTGAGACTTGACTTTTTGCTAACACTCTGAGGTGAACTTAGCTGAATAGCTAAAGCACTTAGCACTAGTAGCCAGCTGAGCTGAAGTGTTCAGAGCTAGCGCCAACTTCAACTATGAAGAACCACCGCAAGCTGTTTACACAGTGCCAAACACTCATTCCTTTGCATTTCATTTCCCTTCCATTATTAAAATATAGTCCAAAATAAGAAGGTACGTACCTCCAATCTCTGCCTTTTCTCCAGAGCATGAGACCTCCGGCTCTTGACGTCGCCGTTCGCCCCCGGGGCTAACCTCGAGCTTGTCCCTCGATGAAATATACGCGGAACCGAATTGGGCAGCAAAACCTTCTTCAGACGAACATCAATACCAAGCTGCTCCTTCAGAGCGGGGATCGAGTCGTAGCACTCCTCTTCAAAATGCGCTGAGCAAAGTACAGACGACGAGCTTGGCTTCCATACTGTTCCTTTCGGACCAGCTCTTGTCCTACAAACTTGTTGCGTCCAGAGTTCACACAAAGCAGGGTCTTTCGGAAACCGATGAAGGGTAAAACCGTTCTCCCTGGTGTTTGAACAATACGCTGCAACACACCGCTCAGGCATGTTCTCAACAAAAATATTAAGAACAAAACTTTAAAGATGCTAAAACTGCGAGTACGACTTACTGTGACTAGAAATGATCAAGGTCAAGGGTGGCAGCAGGTGCAATCAGGTCTAAAAGCGTTCCGGAGCATACGTCATCTTTATGTTGGAACGTTGTCAAGACACTGGCCTGTGGATTTCAGTGGCTTGCGTACAAATTTCGAAAATAACAGAGAACCGGGCATATTTATCACAATTATGTATTTCAAATCGAAAATAAAAGTTATTTTAGACTAAATAAAAAAAGGTAGTCTCTAGGTGTCATGAGGTCTTTAAGCGAAGTAGAATACATATGGGATAAAATGGTCACTTATCATCTATTCACATTGCTGATCATGGATATGATACAAGACAATGGCTGGGCAACTTGGGTTAAAAACAATCACCCAACACTTGGAAAACTATGAACAACCCACTCTACATCGATTACATTTTTAAAGTATTTTCTTTATTTTGTATACCTTTGTATAACATTTCCTATTTATTCACCCCACGTTTATTTTTTCCTCAGTTTAATTTATTGTAGATAGTTATTTGTAGATTATTTTGTTACACATTTCTTTAAACATCACATCTCTAGTATGGAAATGTATTTAAAATGGGTGTCAGCAATGTGTATTTGAGGTAAACTTGTTTCATGAAATCTGGTTTGTTATGAATATGAAAACATGAACAAGATACTGGGAACTTATTGTAATAACATTCAGTTCCTGGTGCTCGAGCTTTTGCATCAGGCTGCCTACAACTTCCAATTGGTATCAATTGGTATTGTATGTTGGCATCGATTTGTAATGGAATTTAAAGATTCTGAAATGTTCCAATGGAGAAGCCAGTATTGTAAGTAGTTTTATAGTAAAGACGTAAACTTCAAACTGCATAATATCCACATCTGGCTGACTATTATGCCCATATTCCTGCAGTTTGTTTAATCCCATAACACACACATGTACTACACTTTGAGCCTTCGACTCCTCTAAGAGCCTCCTCTGTGCCATGAGACCGTTGAGCCCCTCACAGTAATGTGTGAGACTGAGGCGGCATTGAGCTCCGCAGGCTCTGAGGTGGTTGTGCGGTGCTGCTGGCTGGGTTCACAGGGGTCAGTCTGAGGATGTGCGCTGTTGGTATTGCAAAGCCGCGCTGCTGCCAAAGTGAGACGATAGACTTAAAAGAAGTCTAGAAAAACAAAAACATTTTTAGAAAGTCTGACATTTTTTTCTTCCTCTCTACAGGATCTGACTGTAGCATGCAACATGTTACTGTATATATCCAGTAGGGGATTCGGTGGAGTTTATGTTGGCTCAGTAAAATATTTAACACTGTGAAGTATGAAATATTGTAGGTATGACAGATTTAGTCCGAGCAGGAAAAGAGGTTGACACTTGTAAATGAGTTTCTCTATGTGTGTAGCCTCATGAGCGTTCGGATATACAGTAAGTGCAAATATGCATAAAGTGTGTGCCTATATACATATGCACGTGAGAGATTGTGTGTATGTGGGATTCTGGATGCGTCCCAACTTCCTCATCTACTCCTCAGGAAAGCCACTTATCTGGTCACAGAACAGTGATTCATTGTCTGACAGCTGTTTTCTTTTCTGTGTGCCGGCCCTGCTTGGATCCTAGGGTGTAATTCCACACACAGAGCCAGCTGGAAGATTTCCTGAAAAAAAAGAAGAGAGGAAAAGGCCATGAGCCCAGTGCTGACACATACGCCAGAAAGTAAAACCTATAAAGCATCAATTGGCCAGAAATCCACACACGTCTCCTCTAGTTATTTTGTATCCACCTGTTTCAAGCTTGAGCAGACTTATAATTGATTTCAACATTTAAAACAAGTATTTGGACATCTTTATGAAAATGTGAATCTTTCTTTTAGTTTTATATACAAAGTCATAGGGAAACTAGGGTTCGATCGGAGTCCTATTGATATATATTTCAGTCTTGATTTGTACAAGCTGTACACACAAAGATATTGGTCGTGACTAAATGCACTTCACTGAAGCATGAATCATCATCTAAAATGTCATCCATCAATTAAGTCAGTATTGGCCACAATCATTTCATTTAAGACAGTGATAATGACTTTCATCATGTTAGTTTTAACGGGTCAAATCTGGAATGTTTCACTAACCTGTTAGCATTTAAGCTAACATCTGCTAATTCTTTCAAAAATAAACTTCCCATAAAAAAGAAAACAAATTCAGTATACACAATATAACTTGGTCTTTTTGGATAAAAAAAAGTTCCTTATACAAAATAACAGAATTTATTTTTTATTGTTCTAACTTGTTTTAAGAACTTAAGCTAGCTAAAGGTCAAATAACAAAAAAAAAAGGTTATCGTCAACGTTGTTTCGCACGGGACACCGTTTTTGGACCCAGCCTTAATCCAACTCCCATCAGCCTTGAGGTGGAATATTTTGGTGTTTATGAATTCCCGTTGATCTGACCATCTACAGTAGAGATATCGTGTAAGGGTTTCCATTGGTGTTAGCTGAAAGCTTACATCTCATAAAAAGATGCTAAAGGATGGCTTGTCCTCACACAGCAAGGAGCACTAACCAAACTTCACTGTTTGATCACTTCTGAGTGGGACCACATTTAAATGTTTTTTTCTTTTATGTTCCAAACCTACCTCATAAGGTGTGCATTTGTTCATGTGTGCTCCACTGCAATACATGGTAACTCGTCAAAATATTTAAAAGAGGTTTGCGTCTATCTTTGGAAAACCTCAACTCATAAACACCCATGTTATTATCCTGTGTTGTCACATAGTCAAACCCAACTTAGAATTTGAAGCTTATTGAAAGCAGACCTTTGACATTTCCTGTTACAAATGTTTTTTCGATATGTGGATTAAAGTAATGGCACTACAACACAGTCCAGGTCAGGACAAGCTGACGGACAAGCTCCAGACTGTTACTCTGTGAGTGCCAGGTCTCCTGATGAGTCATGTGCACAACCCGTTTTACAACCGTTTTCCATTTCATTTCCTGTCTCGATGACCCAAAACCTCTCTGGAGGGTAGCTTGTAACACAGCCCCAGTTTCGATTTGGACAACATCTCCGCCCATCAATTGTAGACTGGGATGTTTAACCAGACCGCCTGGAGAGGTCATCAGGGGCCAGCCATAGCGTAATTATCCCCCAGATGGTGTATCACCATCAGTGAATTCGCCTCGGTGTTGACACAATAAAAACTGCTCACCATAATGCTTAGGTGATTTTCATGGCTTCACTGCAGCTGAAGGATTACATGTTCCTCTGTGGGTCAAGGGAATACTCCGGCCTGTGAGCCCTATGAAAAAGTGATCTGACTTACTGGGGTAACATAAAAACATAAAAACAGTTTATATATGCTGCTGAAGAAGATCATATTCTAGAGATGCAAGGTTTGGCAGCCAACAGCTACAGTATAGTATGCCATTGCTTCCGCTAAAGGAGGGCCTCCATGTTTTTGCTCTCATAAACCTTTAATATAAAACAACTCTTCACAGTTGTTTCAAAGTTTCTTGAAAGAATGGAAATAATATTTATTATTTTGCTCTGTAAATGCTCAGTAATACCACAATACATTTGTAGCCGATATTAAAGGAATTATATTTGAAAAGCATACAGGTGGAGCAATAACAGACACTTTAAGAGACAAGGCTTCCAGGAGTATCGTTTTAATGTTTTATTGGCACAGAGTACCAATTTTCAACATACCTCTCTCCTCAAGTACTCATTAAAGCTACAATTACACCAGTTAAAGGCTTATAAACCGCCATATAGCAGCAGCTTGACAGTGAAAGCCATTCCTGTTTCCCTGGACAAGCCTCATTGCTCCGGTGATGGAGCAACACTCAGATCTAGAAGCGCCGAGCCACGTCTATACTTACCACGGATAAAGATGACAGTAATTATCAGGTTTTCCGTCGTCATACCTGTGCTTGCGGAATCCCTATCACACCGTACACACCTGCCCCAGTGCAGGTAAGTACATCCCTCCTGCAATGCAACAACTCTTGCTGTAAATGACAGATGCTTTCAGGCCATAAACAAGTTTTGGGTATTTGACATATTCCTATATTATTTTATTTAAGTATAACTGTTTGGGTAAATATAATACAATTATATAGACTATTTCTTTATTATGTTTACGGAACATGGACCTTCCCAAAATTGAATTTTTTTTTCAACAATGCTTTGACTAGAACAGTTTACAACTGAGGCAATGGAACCTTTTATTACATTTTAATTTCTTTTGAGGGAACATGAGGCTGTTTCCAACAATGAGGGGACTTATGGTTGTTGGAATATATGGCCTGTTTTAGATTCAATAAAATATTTGAGGGAACATAGGGCTAACCCCCCCAGTTTCCTACTAATTGCAGAAAAGAGAGTAGTTTCAATCTTCTCATCAAACTCAAAAAATAGTTTCCCCCAAAATGTCAAACTATCCCTTGAGTTCTTGTTAACGGACAGAATTGACACATTAAATCTCAGCATCATGCAACCAGGACGCCAATTATACATTCAGTTTTGACTGCAAATGAAATGCTTTCAGAGGATGCAGTGTATGCCTGGTGCTGTAAGGGGTTTGTTTTGCCTGAGAACAGGCCTTCTCCCCTGTGCTTCATGAGGTCATTGTATCTGAGTTACAGTCCCTCTCCGGGTCATGGGCCGGTCCAGTTCACGCTGAGGGCCCTCATGTGACTGTTGCTGTTGTTCTGGGATCCAGCCGTGCCGGTCCTCAACTGCTCAAATGTTGACAACTCCAGAGAAAAATCTGGAAACCAAAACATGAGGAGTGGGAGGGAGACAGAAAGAGATTACTGGACTCTACACAGAGAGAGAAATAGAGAGAGGACAGAAAAAGAAAAAGCCAGCGGTGTGTAAATCCTGTCCGGTTGCGGTTGCTATGCCAAGAGCTAAACAAGCGTTTTATCAGTTTCTGGGGTTAAGACTTATTCTGGTGTCTGGAATTTCTGCCTCACAAATCAATGCATGATACAGCCTGTGAGGCCTGGCTAACAGGCCTATTGATTTGAGAAGGCCCAGAATAAAGGCCATGAAAAGTATTTTTTATGTAAACAGATTTAGTGTTTACTTACAAAGCTTGAGAATTTCTAAGAAACTGAGCGAAAATAATGACTAAAGACAATATTTGGCCTTTTGTTTTATTAGGCTCTAACTTTTTCTTGGAATAAACTTCTTTATCTTTGGCAATTTGCCTTGAGTTCACCGAATCACCTCATATGTATTTTGAAAACGTGCCGGTGGACACACATCAACCGGCTGCTTTAACCACGATGGGGTGTGAACAGGCGTCGACTGACTGCTTCCTAGTGCAGTGATAATACCTGCAATAACCACAGGCACATAAAACTGACAGAGGAAGGATGCTACACTGTACTCATCACTCCTGACATGTGTAACCACGCATACAAATCTCACCTCTTTTATGATGCGAGGCTATAATTGTAGACACTTATCCCTACCACAGAGCTTTTGTCTTTATCTTCTTGGCTCGATCGCTCCTCAGCTGAAACAATAAAGGGATCAATGCCTCCCTTTTCTTCTCTTCTTCATGCCAATATTTGTAGTTTCTTTTCATCCTTTCCTGTGTTGTTATCCTCCTCCCTATGTTGTGTGACTCCTTAATTCGCTGCTTTTCCACACATGAGGGATCTAATTCTGCTTTTTATTAGGAATGACCTCAACAACCCTGCACTGTGATGGAGCCAGCATTTCCCTTCCAACAACAGGAAGACAACTACACCATCAACTACAATTAGGCGAACAATATAGAATCTCCAATCAAAACCTTCATCCGCACCGATCAAATTCTGTTAAAAATGGAAGCAGCTTGGAGAATGAGCCCGTGGAGACGTAACGTAAAAGCAAAAGGATTTCCCAGTTCTATAAAGAGTCTTGGTTTCTAAGTTTGTAACATTGTGTAGCCCATTGGCCAGAGAAATCGGACAGGGAGATCCAGCCAACAGGAGACTTCCAAGCAGAGGAACAATAATACTCGCAATCAGCCAATCAAGACAGCTTCTTGGTTTTCCGTCAGGTACTTTCAGACTATAAAATGGTGCAATATGAATCCTGGCACCAAAAACAGAAGCTTTCAAGTGGAACTCATCAGAGGGTAGGGAGTTAGGGTTACATGGGAAAACAAACCATGTCTGTGTCCTTAAAGGGATAGCTTGGATTTTTTAAAAGTTGGGTTGTACAAGGTATCTAGATGGTGGTTGGCACAACCCTGGCACAGAAGCTGAGCAAAGTGCAGCTGTGGATGGGATAGGACTAAAACATATTTATTCTGTGACTCATTGGCATTATTCAGTGACCTACCAACTAACCATCCAGGCAGCAACAGACCAGCACATGTTATATAATGCTTTAAATACTGTTGGCTTGTATATCTCCCCTTGTGGACCAAAGAGGACCTATTTATACAACAATATCCTGATTGGTTTATAGTTTATATTCAGAGGTGGAATGCAGTGAAGTGCATTTAAGTACAATTTTGAGCTACTTTACCTGAGTGTTTGTATACTATACTTTATACTATCTCCTCTATTTGTAAGCAAATATTCAGTCAGTTTATCTGAAAATGTAAGTTCCTTCACAGGTTCAGATTATAAACTCATATAAATGAATGAACATTTACAAATAATTTCAGGTTATTATATCCAGCAGCTGTATATAAAGTTATTAAATCTTTATTCAGTGGTAGAACGTAATTAAGTAAATGAAGTGGTATAAAGTAGCTAAGTACATTTACTCAAGTACTGTACTTATGTACAATGTTGAGGTACTTGTGCTTTACTTGAGTATTTATATTGTTTGCTACTTTGTACTTTTAATCCACTACATTTATTGTGTACCCTTAGTTACTTTACAGACTTGGATTAGTGCAGTATACAAAGTCATTAAAACTAGCTGCACCTTTACCAGCTTTGAGAACACTTTAATGATCAATAATTACAAAACATATCAGATATATTATTCTGAAATGGACCAATCAAACAATGACTATTTTTACTTTTGGTACTTTAAGTATATTTTGATGTTAATGCTTTTGTAACTTGATTCACTTTTTGATTGAAGGACTTTAACTTATTCCTACGCTCTGGTACTTCTGCTTTTACGTCCAAGATCTGAGTACTTTTTCCACCAGGGAGTAAATGTACTCAGGTACTGTACTTAAGTAAATGTTTAAAGGTGGTTAGACTTTACTATCATTTTATGTTACTTCATACTATATTGTCCTTTTTACTGCAGTAACCGTATTGAAGAACACAAGTTAATATCATTAATACAACTATTATATCAACTATTACAAGGAGATAACAGTTTCAAAAGTTATCAATGTAATCTCATCCTTTAACAGCTGCACAACTCAAATGATAGACACATGTATACATCACTTATTATAGACCAGTGATATCATGTATGTTATTCAGAATATGCCACTTTGGATAATGAGTACTTGGTTCTTAAGTATATTTTGCAGTACTTTTACTTAGGTAACATTTGGATCGCAGGACTTTTACTTATAACAGAGTATTTTTACACTACGGTATTAGTTCTTTTACTTTAGTATGAGAGTCCTTCTCCACCACTGGTTTTAGTAAATAATGTGTTTACTATTAATATTACTTCCATTTGGAGTGCAATAAAGGTCATAAGTTTAGTTCATAAATCACCTTGATAGCACAGGTCCACACTCACATGCCCGTGCACATTATATCACTGGTGTGCACATACCAACATACGCATGAATTAACTTAGGCACACACACACAGACTCCTGTACAGTTTAAACACTATCATTCTTGTTCAAGTGGATACCTGTCTGTCTTGGCTGTGTCAAAAATATTTAATAATGGAACATGTGGAAGGCTGTCTAGTTGTTTACCATGATGATCTGTGGGTTGGATTACACTGATTGCATGCTCTGTGCAGAGATCCTTGGTGTATAGGGAGTTATATCATTTGCAAAAGAAAATATGAGAATGTGAGGATGGCAAGTAAGAGTAAAAAGGAGACAGATGTGCACAGTTTTTCCGTAAACATTAGAGCTTGGTGAAAGACTCCCTCAAAGATTTTGATGTTAGAGCTGCACTCTTAGTTTTGCCTTCTCCCTGAGACAGAACTTACATATTACTGCACAGAATTTCTTTGTTTTTGCTGTTGACCATACAAAACATATGAATCCTCCAGCTAAAATTCAACTGAGGTGATCTTGAATTTCTTAAGTAATAATGTGACATCTCCCTGTTGCACTGTTGAGACTAAAACGAGCTACAGGAGGAATAATCTTATTTATTCTGTAGCATAATCAGACTTAACCTTTGCACCACTTTACTGACATGATAGAGTAGGTGAAGGAAGAAATACATTTACACGAGTCAAGCGCCCAGGAGAACACAGCAACATGAAGGCCAACTTACTAAAGTCACTCCCCATGCTTTTGGAGGACTAGAGATGCAGATTTCAGAAGTGGCTGCTGCCAGAAAGCAAGATGGATGTGGAAAGTTATTGTGGCCAAAGGTGTTTGACTATCGAAGCTCAACCGGGTCACCAAAGGAAAAGCTTTCGATCACTTTCTTAAAGTGATATTTGAGTTCAAATGAACTCAAATCAGCTTCAGCCAAAGTAACATGCCTAAAATATTCCACTTTCATAAGGGTCCTTTAAAAAGCACATTTCGTGTGGATATTCCAAATGAGTACCAATTCTTAATGCTTTTTTTAGATAATTTAATTAGGATGAAGATGAATTTGTGGTTTAGGAGCATTCTTCTTCTGAGGACTTGTTTCTGCTAACTGTCCTTTAAGTCCGCATGGAACTGGGGAAAAGGGCAATAACTTACACTGATCCATCAGTCCCTCCAAACAAGTTCAAAGTCCTTCTTGATGACTATTCAACTCAGTTTGTAGATGCTTTTTTATGTTCTGATTGTGACCTTACATGTTGTCCTTTATTGTTTTTTTTTCTTCTGTAATTGTGCTGCTGCCTTTCTTGGTGAGGACTCAATCGAAAAATATATTTTTTATCTCAATCAGACTTTTCGGGTTCATTAAAAATATTTTAAAATACATGTATGCGTCTCCATTTATTTCACCCATGTTTGAGCAACACAGCCTCTTGAAAACACTTGGATATCAACAGGTGTTTTTGGATTGGTTTGGTTTGTGCTGTTTCTGTAATTAATTAATTAACTCTTTCTGATTTTAGATGTATTCATAATGTCAATAATTTATGTTTAGTGGCCATGCCCTTGTTTACAAGCTTCGAAATAGCTCCACATTATGTCAAATGATTGTACTTTTATCACTGTTATTTTTGTTTTTATTTGTGAATAAATAAATGGTGATGATGATATGCACAAATATTGCACTGCCAACCTTTTAAGAAGTTTGTTGAAGAAATGAAAGGCTGTGTTCCCACAATTGAACCAATGGAAAAATTGTATTATGTATAAATATAAGTTAAGTATCCCTTTTTATTATTCCATGTGAACAGCTCAGTAGGAATTTTATCTTTTTTGTTATAAGGGACCAAACAAAGGTGTCTCATCGTTAATCAAAGTCAGGGAACAAGCTTCTCCAAGGGCAACCCTGAAACAGAGATAAAGATAGTGGAGTCAATTGTTAAAGGCAGGGAGCACTCAGGGAATTAAAAAGGCCATCCTCATACTTGATTTTAAACCCAGAGGTGCTGGAGTGCAGCTGTCTGTCTGCATTTTTAAAAGCTGGAAGAAAAATGGGGGACTGAGACGATTTTCCATAAAGTACAGAGGCAAGCGAAGCTGCATTTGGAGACAAGGTAGAGGCTAAACTGTGTGAGAAAAGGGATAAATCCATGAAGAGAAAAGCCATTGATCACGTAGGTCATTTTGTCTGCACAAAACCTCTCATTTTCTTTTCTTTCTTGTCTTTGTACTTACTCAGCAAACTGTCCCCTGTGTGCCATGTATATTGTTGTCTTGAAAGGTTGCATCATTTACTGTCACATGGAGTTAATAAAAGTTCCCTCCATTAATTTGCACTGATTAAATTGGCAGATTATTCATGCTTTTTATAAAGGGACCTAAGTCTTCCACAGTTGTATTTCTCAAATAATAAAACAAGACACCGCGCCTAATGCCAAAAATGAAAATGTGGTTATAATATTACATTGTAGACATGTCATTATAATGTTACATGCTTTTGTGTTTAGGGGAACATGCTGCCCCTTTATGCAGAAGGACGGAGCTAGCAGTCCCCCTTTCAAATTAGAAAAACAGACAGCAGTATCAAAGGTTTTTCATAAGAGTAGAAATGACATGCTATTATTCAAATAGCTGGCACAGAACAGTGAGAGAGAGCAGACCTGCTAACCTTTGGAAATAAAAAGCAAGTGGCTGTCCAAGAAAATATTAAACTACACACATTTGTGAAGAAAGGTGTGTTACATTTCAAACTATATTTGAAAATTACTTAGAAAACAATCGAAAACATTAACATAAAACATAATTATAGCAGAACATAAAAAAATTCAAATATTAAAATGTTACGATGGCTGGTTGTTTTTCAGTGGTTTCAGTATGACCTGGTAATTTGGAAATTATGCAAATATGGTTATGGGTTTGTCTGGCGCCACCATGATGGAAATGGGCTTTTGTTTTTTAAAATGTTCCCACAAATATTAGCTGTTCAATTTGGTACAGAAATTCATGGTCCCCGAAACGACAATCCTCTTTTATCCAACAGCGACATCAGGTCACTATTTATATTTTTTGAAATAACTGCAAATATTAAGATCCTGCCATCGACATCATCTGTAGGCTACTTGTGCTAATTAGTTAGCGAATGTTAGCATACATACGTCTTAAAATAAGAGGTCGAACATGGGTAACATTGTAATGTCAGTATGTTAGCATTGCCGTTTCAATTTCAACAATTTCCCAATATGGGATGAATGTTGATCTAATATAATTAGCATGCTAAAGTTAGCCTTTAGCTTAAAGTATACTGGACACCCTCAGACAGCCACTACAATGCCATCTTGGCTGCAGTATCAGCGGCCACAGAGCATTACTGACACGACACTTTTTATGTGGGTGTCGAATGAGTGTTGATAGTAAATGTTGTCAATTGAAGTAATACATTTAGCATTAAACTAAAACCAAAGCTAGATTCAAGGAAGAACTACAGTGTATTTGAGCTTGGATTTTCAGTCACCTCCTCTGGATAGCCAGGGTCTGCGATAGATATGCTGCACAAAATCAGAATTTCCCTTTTCTCTTCACTTGTATTGTGAACTGCCGATGTTTCAAAAAGCCAGAACATCATCCAACAATTTAAGTGGCAGATTGTGGATACACTTCAACATTATTCGCCATCTCTGATACTAAGACATATTTATTTGAGCCAGCGCATACTTTCGAAGAAATTAATGCAACAGAGAGAGTCAGAATTTGTACAAGAGGATATGGGTCAATATTATTGACTCGATAATTGACATCAATGTTGATTTGACATCTGTACATTTTGGCACATTTTCCCTGAAGGTAAAGACAATCCTATTAGGGATTTCACATCCTTTTTTCTAACTATGCTTTCCCAGAAGATAAGGTGATGGTAAGAGTGAGGACCCATTAAGCGCCTCAGCAGCTGTCTTTCTGGGCTCTGAGGACGAAGCATTAAGAGTCCAGCTGAGGCCTGCTGGCTGCTCCACTGACAGACAGATAATGCCTACCCTTAGCAACAAACTTGGGAGTCATCCCCTGCCAGATATATCTTGGCAATTCTAAAGGTCATTGCTCAATAAATAGAAGTACATAATTGTTTGTGAAGCAGCAAAATTTGTTATTCCGGTGATTGTTTTTTATCCATCCTGAAATCTATCGCTAACTGTTGCGCAAAGCTTGATTCAACTAATTGATTTGGATTAAATCTGCTCTTAGGAGGTGTAGTGATCAAAACTCATTCAAAGTCTGTATTGTACATTAGGTAAACATAACAAGTTCAGAAAAAAAGGAGAACTTATCCTTGCAAATATCTTTTTTCCACCTCAATTTAGATCAGAATAACAAAATTAAGATTTTGGGGTTTTTCACTTGCCTGCTATATAAAAAGTGAACAGGTGTAGACCACGCTGTATAATCTCCCTCAGCCATCACAGAAACATGGAAACCCCTCTGGGCTCTTTGCCAGTCAACCGGAACCAAGTGTTTCCCAGGATTCCTCACACTCTCCAAACTCTCTGTGTGTGTTTAGTCTGGGTAATGTGCGGAGTAGGAATCACTCATGACTCATTGGTGAAGTAAAAAAGTTAACTACATCTGACTTGCCACAATTCATCCACTCTGAGGGTGTCATTAATCCGGCACCGTGAAACTGCAAAGAGTACTCGGTTCTTAAAGCATGATTGATGGTAAACACAGAAAGACATGCCCTTACCTGGACAGACGGAGGGAAGTGTGGGGGAGGTGCAGAGAGGTAAATAACGGGAGGGAAAGACAGAAGGTAAAGGAAGGGTTTCATTCTCAGAGCATCTGTCTGTTAGAGGTTTGAGCATGCCAGACCGTAAATCGCTTAACCGCTGTCACAAGACTGGGGATTTATTATAATGTGACAAGGGGTGACAAGTTATGACAATTTGTCTCATGTATTTAATGTTGAACCGCAGACACAAACATTGACATTTAAATGATCACAAAGGTGTACTGTTTGTTAGGTTTATTTTCTGATACGGTATGGACAAAACAGACAAAATGGAAATGCTGTCCCTCCTATAATTAATATTATACATTTCAAAGCATTATTCTAGTGTCAAGGTGATACTTATTCTTACTTCTAAAAGTAACACAGGTCTGATAACATGAGGTTAGCCTGTATCACATTTAATTGTGCATTTCATAAGATTTGTGAAATCTGTTTTAAAACAATTAACTCTATTCACCCAAAATAATGGGTTATGATGCAACGCAGCCTCCTATTGCCAAACAATTAACATTTAACATAGTGACATCACTATGTAACGCTCGTGTTTCATTTTGCTAGCACTCCAACACATTTTACATGATATGGGTTAGGGAAGGGACATCTGTTAGCCGTTGACCAATCTCAACAGAGCGGCCAGCTAACCGATCAGAGCAGACTGGGCTCTGGTTTCAGACAGAGGGTGAAAAAAGCTGCTGCAGTATAAGAAAAATAAAGAGCTTTTTGAACATCAAAGCATTGAGACATGTCACAGTAGAGGCCCAAAATATAAATATGAACCACCGGTGTGCATGAAAGCATGAACTCGTACATGCATGCCCATACATAGTCAGGTAAGGGGAGTTTGTGCTTGTGGAATAAATAATAGCAACAGGTGGGAGCTCTATTTACCTTTCAGTGCCACTTGCAGCCTTAAAAAGGACCATGGTGTTTAATAAGCACCGGTAACAATCTTTAAAAACTAAATATCACAAGTGTCAATAACTTTCTAACTTCCTAACTTATTTGCTCTGTATTGCATTGTAAAGTCTTTCTGTTATTTATTGTACCTTCAGTCACTTGACAATTGATGCATTTAACAATATCCCACCAGTGATGTCACCTGAAAGAACAATACACCAACAAGAGAGCAGGATATCTACAATATGACACCGCAACAGTACATTTTAAGGACATAAAGTTACAAAAGGCCACACTGGCTTACTCTGCCACCCAGCAAGTCATCAATAATGTAACACAGCAGAGGGTTTCAGCAGGAAAGGAAGAATTATCTCTCCTAATAATCAACAGACAAACAAAGCCGTGGCAGTAATTCGATGTTTATGACTGTGTGTCTGGCACTCCAGCGAAAGTGTGAAATATGACAGTGTGTAGCTTCGGGTTTGTAATTCTGTCTGCTCGTATTTAGGCGTCACTGAATCTCCCTACAAGGCTGGTGGTGGCAGACAGTGTGTGTTGTAGTCAGTTTGCATGTCAGCATGGCCTTGCACACACACAGCAAGGTTTTCCAGACTCGGGGGGCTCAGCCAGTACAGACACTTTACACAGCATATATACCCAAGGTCGTCAGCTTGACGTCAGCCGCTGCTTTCCTTTCCGCTGCCTGGAAACACAGACGTACACACGGCCATGCATAGTAATCACTTGGTCATATATGTGTACATACACGACACACTGTAAATAAGCTCTCTAATGCTCCCTCCCTGTGATTTTCTATTTCTCGCACTCACCCTCTCATATAAACACATTATCTGCCCGGCATTATAAATGTGATAAATGGCATTGTTCTGTCTGTCCTCGATGGCTGATGTAAGCAAGCAGGTTGCCATAGAAATCAATAGACAGCTTTTGTAGATTTGGAGTAACAAAGCAGAAATCAAAGCCATGCATTTCTGTGAAACTGAAAAAGGAACTGATTCCAGATAGCCAATGTTGTTTTGCTATTGATTTGATTGATTTCGGTATAATGAAGATGTCTCATTAAATCTAAGATTTATTGGAAGTTCCAGATGTAATTACTGATTGAGTCCAGATGTTGATGCTTTACCCTGAGTAGACTGTTTTACCTTACTCTACTCCAAATGATATCCTTTAGATCTTCCTATTCTTGATACCACCCATGGCTCTCATTTGTCCTCTGGTAGCCATGCCAATTGTTTCAGTACATGCTTCTCTGCATTTTCAGTGTAATCTGATTTTGAAATGAAAGATCATTTTTATAAATAAATAATTTAATAATACCTGTATGACATGTTGCTGTGTCACAACATTTTCATACATACTTTTTTTAGTGTGGGTCTATTGAGAGAATGCGACTAACTCAGTCATGAAGTCAGAATAGTTTAACGCCAGTGTAAGACAGCAATGCCATTATCAACTCTCCTTAAATGTGTCAATTGTAGCATTTTTTCTTGAAATAATCATGCAACAACATTGTCAAACTTTAAGCCAGTGTAGTTGACATTGAGGTAAGGACATGCTAATGAATTAGCTTAGTGCTGCCTCGGCTACAGCTGGGACTCTCGCCCTGTGGGTTGAAGAGCTCATCTAGTTTCCCGCCAACATTTGGCCATGATTTGAGTATTATCATGTCGACAGCATACAGTAAGGGCAATGATGACATCATTTTGTAGGCAGACTAGGAAGTTAGCATCGCATAGCTACTCAAGAGATGTACGCTGCCCCTAGTGGTTGATACATGGATCATTTCGAACAAAACTGTGACCTTAATCACTACAATGAAAAGACGGTTTTCAAATCCAAAGGACTGAAATCCAGAGGATTATGACTTTAAAGTATGAATAAATAAGGCCCGTGTGGGCTTGAAAAGTGTCTTTGAAATGTTTATGTGGGCTGTGTCAGCTTGAATTCAAAGTAGTAACAATGGATTGACCCAGTTTATTGCTGAACAATTGGCCGAATAAGATCCATAGAAACTTCTCAAAACCTCTCCTTTATCATAATACACTTCACCTCTGTCCATCCACATGGCAAATGTGTTCCAGACACTCATTCATTGCTTATATTTTAATCCTTTGCACAACACTTTTGGTTTACAGTTGATGATACAATACAAGAAAAATGTTGAAGATTGCATGTGAAAAAAAAACTTTAAGACAAAGAAAACTCAAAAAAGTGGCAGAGTTTAATGACACTTAATACATCCTACTTTTTGCGCTATTGTTAAAATCCACAGATAAATATGTATATGTATGTAGGCTCCATGTATCTACAGATTACTGCCACACTGCATCCCAGAAGCTTTTTCAGAGTGTGCAGTGTGGTGTGATGCTAAATTGTTTTCTTTCATCATGCACAAACAAATAATCTGTAGTTAAAGAAGAAAAAAAAACTCTGAGCTTTCTGGAAACACTTTTTAACTTCATGAAAACTGGGCCAGTAGTTTCTATGTAATCCTGCTTACAAACAGACAAACAAAACTATAAAACAAACAAACCAATAAAATGTTTTTGGCTGAAGTCATAAACACTGGCGAAAGCTTTAATTCTTTCCTTTATCATCTGGCTTAACATCGCCATCATCTGCTTACCAGAACTGATAACTTTTTAACAGATGCCAACTTACTTAATGTAAGAATGTTTCCATTTCCTAGAAACACTTCTGATAATGGGCCAAGTCATTGGTGGCAATTATTGGGTAAATAAAACAAGGTTTAAGAATGCAAGCTTGCTGAGCCTCTTTATACATTTTAGACCTTGTCAGATGTAAATGAAACAGCACACTCATTCAGTAATCATTAAGCCTCTTCCTAAGGTCTGTTGGTTGGACCATTTGGCTGATTTGGTGTGGAAAAAATTCAAATTGGTAATAGGCAACAATAAAATGAGTAATGGCAAAGAACTTCATCCAAGTCCAGAGCAGTCATTGGCGGAGAAAGTTCAAAGTCATTGTGCTTTCTGACAAACATGTTCCTTTTCTGGCTCGTAAAGATACATGAAAACCAGATGAGTGGTTGCTCTGTGGCCATTTAATCCCAGAATTCATCTGTGCAGCATCCATGCCCACTGATTCACCCCTGCTGTACCGCACATTTAGGGACTGAATCAGACAAGATGTAAACAATCTGGTCAGCATTTATCAATGTTACAGTGTCACATTTGCTCATCCTCACATCAGAGTGTGTATCTATTACTTTCACGATTCTCTATGCTTACGAAATGCATGCCTTTGTTGAGCAAGAATACGATCCCACGACTCATTGGTGTTACTTTCAGACTGAGAGTATTGATGAGATCTGGCAGCGTCGAACCCAACAAGGCACAAACAGTTCTTCAAATTGGCTTTACTGAATAAAGCCGTTATAAACAAAGCCCCGGCTCTCCTACCATTCCAGCATTCCAGAGCAAAACAAGATGCTCAAGCTGCAGAAAACACTTACCAGATGTTTGTCATGAAGAGTAAAGGACCGGCTATATGGTACAATTGCTTTACTGATGAGAACAAGAACCAAAAAAACTCATATTGGTTTCCATTGAGTCATGAATAAGAATGACTCATGTATGAATCAAAATAATTACAAACTAATAATGGAATCTAAATCTAAGTTCCACTGAGTGCATGCAAAGATGATGTACACCAACACATTCTTAAAGGTTTATCCATTAAAATGTCCATGTGAAAACAATTTACACTTGCAGGAAACACATTCTAGTGTTTAAATATATGTATTTGTTCATATTTTTGGGGCAATAATTCTTGTATTATTTGAAGGTTTCTTAAATAAAAATGTGTTGTGGAACAGTGACAGATGGAGTTTTTTTAAAAAAATCTGTCTGTCTTGTAACACGGCGTCCAGGAACCCAGAACGAGCACTGGGAGTATTACTGGTTTCCAGTGTGCAAGGACCCCCTAATCATTTCTGACAAGCAGAGAAAATGAGAGGATGTACCACACTTCCTGTAACGCTGTTCCAGGTAGGGAATGTTCAGGCTGTTGTTCCTTCATGGCCATTTGCTGATGGGTCTCTGGATGTCATGAGGTATCTGCAAAACCTTGAGGGGCTTCACTACACTGGCCTCTCTGCTGTTTGCTGGCTATGCAGTAAGGAACCAAATCCTCTGAGACAAATGAATATGACACACAGGGGTGTGAGGACAGCTGCTGAAAAGCTGCTTTTACTTACAGGCCAGCCAAAGAAAACAAAACAACACAATGCACTGTCCCATACTGTATGCAAGAATAGAGTGAAGTCAGATGTTTCTCTTATGAAATATGATCTTCTGACCATCATCTGTTTTTCAATCAATGCCATGTGGTTTAGGAAAATAAAGAATGTAAAGTTTCCAGTTGAAGCTGTGGTAAAAGCTACATGGATCAAAGTTTAGGATTGTGATTCCTTTTTTCTGCTGTTCTACACAGCAGTGGTAATATAGCAGGAAACATGTAATGTCTTCCTAGACAGAGAATGAAGTAACTCTCACTTTGTGTAGGTTGTATTCAGAACATACGACCAACTATAGGGATTAGTGATTGGTTGATCTATCACATACACTTATTCTAATGCTTATCGGTGAACTGATTGCTTGTGGGCACACTGACTGAACACCATCAGTACAGAGAGCACAATTAGTGACAAGTATTGGCGACTCTCTTTAAAGGAAGGGAGGGTAAGGTCTGCCAAACAGTTGCTTGGCGCTATTTGAAGAACAAATGCGGTATCAAAAGTTCCTAAATCTAGCAAGGAAGCTGCTAAATTTTTGTAATGCTAGAAAAGATTCTATACAGCATACAGAATGTTAATACAGTAGCAAACATGTAATGAATTCCTTAGCAGAAGGAAATGACTCTGTGTGTGTTGTAATCAGAACATAACACTAACATTGAGGATCAGCGATTGGTTGATCGACAAATCTAGCAAGGATGTTGCTAAATTGTCAATGCTGGCAACATGTTGGGATATAACCATTACATTTTTTTTTAAATAAACAAAAGCAAATGGATTAGAAAAAGACAAATCTAACTTAAATGTCTGTAAGATTGGCAATTTGTACTTCTGGTCAGCATCTCAGCGTTGTATTGTCTATTCGATAGTTATTTTCCTATTTGTGGATATTTCTTTAAAAGTAAAATATATATTTTTTTGTTTGGGTTGAACTAATCCCCTGGCCTGTTGATGATTACGGTCTGAGGTAAAACTACGCCTGCTTGGGTATAACTGAAGACAAAAGGAAATGTTTACAGGTCTCAATGGCCAAATGTGTCCATAACTAAAAGCATATTCTACTTTAAACCAAGCACAACATGTCATCCTTTGAAGCGCAGCTGTGAACCAATGTTTTTTTAAATAGGGAGGAGGAAGACTTGCCCCGAGCCATGAGGTCCATCATGGGGTTCCAAATTTACCATGCAGGAAACGTCTACTGCCAAAGCCTGCAGTATGTTTACCCTATGGCCGCTTAAACATGCTTAGTGAATATCATCCTTTACATGTGGACATATAGAACATTCTTCTGATAATGTACGCAAACACACAGAAGAGCAGGTGCGTGTACACTCACAGACACTCGTGTACACACACACACTTGTGAATAAACTAACATTTGGGCCTGAGAGCAACAGTCGGGTCTCTGTATTTAGGTGTGGGGCTAACAGATTGCTCCTTGTGGACCCACACATCAAACATTACCATAAAGGCAAAATCTGGGGAATGCTTCATGAAACATCAACGGCACGTTTCCAAGTGTGTTTGAGCCTGCCTGCGGTGGGGAAAGGATGACAGGATGTGGGCTTCACAGGGCTGGCTCGAGGCTGAGGTTTACTGTTGAATTTATGTGTGTGTGTGTGTGTGTGTGTGTGTGTGTGTGTGTGTGTGTGTGTGTGTGTGTGTGTGTGTGTGTGTGTGTGTGTGTGTGTGTGTGAATGTTGCAAGGTGTGGGCAATAATATGCACCTTTGCTGAGTGTAAATGTTTTAGAGGCATCTTGTGAAGCTTTGACATAATTACACAGTCTGTCAAAGCTAAAGAGGAGGTTCAAAATGAAAAGGGGACTGGCAGGTCAGTGTGAAGAGTGGAAACCAGACTGCCAAAAAAAGGGAAGTTGTTCGCTAAACATCTGTGAGTGTGAGCATCAGTGTGTGTGTGCTGGCAGGTTTGCATGTGTTGGGAGTTTTTGTTTTACAGCAGGCAGCACTTCATCAGCGGGGTCAACGATTGATGAGCTGATGGAAATCTTTTGCAAATATAAGTGCAAGGTTTGGTCAAGAATTAAAAACACATCCTGTTGTATTTCAACACACACTGACCTCTATGTGCTTTTCTTTCTCTTCACCTTTCATGACATGTGAACCCAATGATACCGTTTCACCACAGATCCCCAAAAGTCTCTGATCTTATTGCTGGCCTTTTGATATTTGCCAACAAAAATTGTTGCATTTACAATCTGCTGCTCTGTGAAGACAAAAACATCACATACTTGACAAGAATGGCACAGAGATCTCCGCCAAGGCCATTGGAGTACTCATATGATCCTTGTTTGCTCCAATTTCCCATGTTTGTAAGATTTTCTTCCAACTGTGGGGCATTCATAAGCTTGAAGCCATAATGTGGAATAAACATGGGCGCTACAAGGAAGATGTATTGTACTTTATAAAGAAAAAGTCAAACACGCGTGAATTAGTTAGAATTTTAGCACTGTGGTTTCTGTTTTCTCAAAGTCAATGGGGTTTCTATGTTGAAACGAGGTACGGGTTTACACATGCTGAAGAGATATGTTCAGTTCCTCAACATAAATTCAAGGAAATACCCAAGTTGTGAATTTTCTAATGGAAAATGTCTATTGGATTTTTTTTCAATGCACCCTGTGCTATGCTAACTTTTGGAGTTAGCCAACTAAAACAAGTCATCCCTGAAGAACTCATCAACTAGAAAGTATGAAGTGGAGTATTTGGGATGCACTGACAGCATGCAATGACAGTTGTTTAAAGAAAAATGAATTATTGAAGCCACCCTTCATGTTTTTCTGAAAATATATAAGAACATTTTTTTAAAAAAGTTGTTAACTTCCTCATACACTGCAAAAAAAAGGTTGAATCTCTCTGTTTATCACTGTATCAACATTTCTTTTAGAACGTACCTCAAGACGGGTAAGATTTTTGGCAACACTGCATTTTTTTTCATTTCATGAGTCTAAGAAAATTGTTCTCTCTTTAACATGTTTTCCCTGGAGTCAATGTGTTCTATAAAATGATTTCTAATAAAATGATTTCTAATGGGAATAAAATCTATTGAATTTTTTAAAATTTAAATGTATTATATTTTTAGTAATAAACCTGTTAAAAGGCCAATAAAAACAAGAACATCTGAAGTATTTTACATGTTTTATATTATATTATTAATCTTTCTCCAATGAAACTTTTGCCCTACCATACCTTTCAAATTCATGATTACTTTGGGCTATTATTTCATACACGTCCAAAGAAAAGTCAGCGACTCAGCTGAGACCTTGGTGGAGCTGCCTTCAGGGGACTGGCAAGTAAATCAATTTCAACACTGTGGGTTACTCTGTGAGCAGAGGCAACATCCATGTATTACTCATGAGCCCCGAGGTGATGAATAATGAAACGCAGACTGCGTGCAGATGCTAAGAAGATCCTGCAGTTCAACTGGACAGATCAGGGCATGACACTGTCGCGGTTGTAAAATGCGTGCGATATTTGGAAAATACAAGTCTTATCTGGCAGACATTTGTGGACATTTAAAATGTCAGATTATGCTCACCGCAAAGACATGTCGAGGCATGTTCTGTGGAAGAATGATGACTTCAATAACATGTAAAAAAAAAAAAAACACGCACTGCATCAGAACCATGAGCAAACTGATGTCCCTCTGCTCAACCACATCATGAATATAGGGGGCCACTCAGTGATAGTTTCCTTTGAGTAAAATCTCCACCACATTGTTATTATGTTTAAATAATGTGTGGTTTCATGCTCTACTGGTGTGTTCCCGATTGGTTTGAGGATATGGGAAACAGCATCAATGTTTTAACCACAGTGTCGTAAGCGAGGCTTTGGCACCGGCACCAACAGATTGTGAGCAACAAGTCATGTGAGGACGGTCACGGTATGCCTATAGGCTCTTTGATTTGGCAGCACTCAGCCATTTATTTCCCTGTGTGTCGTACTAACTGATGGCCCACAGCAGATGAGTGATCCTAAATCTTTGGGTAACTGATGATAAGATGAGGGCAGGGGACATTTATTGGCTCATCAGTGTTTTGGGTCATAAATGCATACTTGGCTTTATAAATCTCCGTGCTGACATACATGCTGGATACACACATTAGGGATCTGCTTACATGACAATGTTTTATTACAATACACCTTTGTGTAAAGATAATGGCATCGTTCATATATTTTGCAACATCCTGAGGATCACATATACATTATTTCCCCACAAATGATGCATATGCAATATAAATCAAACAGCACACAGACGGTAAGTGGTAGCCTTAAGAGGCAAGTTAGATTAGTTTTATCCACCAAAAGTATTTTGCCCAAAATAATACATGACAGCAGTTACATAATTGGTACACAGCCAATTTATGTAGCTTTTGATAGAGAACTTAAAAATGGAGGAAAAATGTAATGTATTTTGACCTTTTTAGAACATGTTGTAGTGGTGAACTTCATCCCCGTGTGGCTGGAATAAGTATTACAACAACAATTATTATTATTATTATTATTATTATTATTATTATTATTATTATTCACCTGTCAAAATCTTTTTTTAAGGGAATTTATTTTGTGATTTAGTGTATTATGTAATAGAGCCATCTAGTCCACTTCTATTCCACTTTTTGTTTTGTGCTCTGTGAGGGTCTATGGCCCCCTAAAACATATTTGTAATTTTCATATTGGGCTATACAAAAACAATTGGTAAACCATGTTTTGCCTGCCATACAAGCAACAACCATTTAAGATCAGGCTTATGAAAATGATAGCTGGAAAGTTTTCAAATGTGTTCCTCTCCAAACATTGTAAACATAACTTGCTTATGCTTTTGTTCCTTTTGTAACTGGTGGTTGTGTAAATAGGCATATATTATTGTCCAACACATAGTCACAAAATGATCAAATGGAGGTTTATTGTTAACAGCTTGTTGGGCTTCGTCCTCCAGTAGCCAAAGAAGAAGAAAATAAATAAATGAATGCACATAAGAAGTATACACTCTATAAAGCCCCTTTGTATTGTATACAGCGGCGGAAAATATTAAGAGACGACTTCAGCATTGTCATTTTCCTTTGTTTTATTATTTACAGATATGTGTTTGAGTTAAATGATTTTTTTCTTTTTTTATTGTATTCTATACTGCCAATTTTTCTCTGTGTTGGAATTCAACAGACACAGGGATGGCTGCCATATGTAGAGATAAAGATTTAAGAAAAATGTGGAGTGGTCTCTTTAATTTTTTCCAGGGCTGTATATAGAAAAAAGGGCATCTGAAATAGGAAATGAGAATAATTTCTGGAGTTATTTGTTGCACAGTCATTCAGATGAATGAAAAATGGATACATCCCAGAATACCAGTATTGTGTATTCATTTGAGATGAGTCAGAATGTAATTGCTCACCACACACTCCTGGAAATTATCCCTTGCTCAACCCATCAGTGTTAGTTCACCGCTCCACTGAGCTGTAATGTTGGTAGCACTACTAGCAATTTATCAGTCACTTTCGCTGTATTAATTAGAATAAAATAAGACAATTTATTTGTATTAATGTAGGGTTAATAGCACAGTGCGTGAAAGCTTTTAATCAGGGGAGAGGAGGATGTACCAATCAATAGAGGAACATTTGGCAGAGAGGTGTGAGGACTGTAATTATCCAGATAGAGCTCTCTCTCACACACACACACACACACACACACACACACACACACACACACACACACACACACACACACACACACACACACACACACACACACACACACACACACACACACACACACACACACGTAAGTAAAAACCAGCAGAAAGCTTTCATACTTATTTGCTAATACGCATACTACTTTACTTACATATAAAATAATTTCTTTAAATTGCTGAATTGTATGACTTAATTCATTCTAAAGTAAAAAATATGCTTTGCAATAACACCTCAATAACATTTAAAATACAAGGTAATCCCTGTATTGTCGCTGCTGCTGCTGTACAGTGAATCTTTGTCTTTCAGGTGGGTTTACACACAGCATATCTCTGTTCAACTCAAATGTAATTGATAGTTGTTTTACAGCCGTGATGTTCCAAATGTCTTCCGCACTGTTAAGTGCCCTAAAGGATGTTCTTGCCTCACAATGGCTTATAAGAATGTTTTCATTTCTTTGCCAGGGAAAATAAGGCCAACTTAAATGGATCATTATTTGCTCTCTGGCTATGAATAAAGTAAGATTGAAGAGTTTCTTTGGATCTGCCAAAGAAAAGCCAATCCCACACTTCACTTCCTGCACACTGTAGCAGACATGACTGATTAGGTGGTGGCCTGCGCCAACAGAATGTGTAACCATGTTTGTGTCCTGGAGCGATGGTGAATCTCAACTGGGTTTACTAAATATACAACACATTACCAACAGTGACTCTTTCATTGCTCAATTAGTCAGACAGGCACGACTGCAGGTGTAGTTAGGCAGAGGATCTTTGTATTTTCGATGAAAAGTGTGGGGTGAAGAAATGGTGGGTAGGTTTACAGAATTACCTTTTTTTAAAAATAATGTTTCAATTTAAAAATAACAATCTTTTCATTTCTGTTCCCTCTGTGAATGCACATAATTTGTATCTTTCTTTCATAAACTGGAATAGGACATTGACACAACAATATGCTGGTTGTATAGTCTTCTTTGGCTGTATGAAAACATTGGAAATATATAGATTCAATATTTTAATAAAACTGTTTATAATAGTAAACTGGTCTTTTTCAAATTAATGAATATTTTATCTTGCAATTTTTCTTTAAGCATGGCTGAAGTTGGACCCCCTGCTGAAATGAGAAAGTACATTTTGTAGAAAAATGTGTTCATCACTTCAGAGGCTTAGAGCATATACACGAACAGAAGCTGCTTGTGTTTGCCTAAACCTTAATATGTTTCTACATTATGCTTCCTAATAGAAGAACTGATGTACAGTACCTCCATATTATCACAAACCTGTGGTAATTTAATTTGGGTGTTTAAGGCCATCTTCACCCCATACTGAAACAGTTCAAGTATTTTAAATGGCTACCAGATGATAATATATACATGAAATAGATTCCTCCTCCCAAGTTTCCTCTCCAGACGTGAGTGTTCCAGTCCTCCCACAGCACACAGACTCAGAAAAAGGTTTACCCTCTATTGCTTGAACTATTACTGAAAAATAAAATGGAATGTATCAATTTATTGTAATATTAATTGCTTATAAAATGTAATATTTTGGGGAACATTTTTTCAAACTAGTTTAAAAGTTTCTCGTTCAATATGTCAACAATAGTGCACAGCCAAATGAAATCAATATTTCCCTATTTCATGTCTCAATAATACTATAAGTCATCATATTTTCAATTCCCACCCTATTCAACCCCTTTCGAAGAAACGCATAATATATTTACTTCCTGGCATCTCAACTGTTACTTATAATCCAAATCCAATATACGATACAGGTACAGAATGTCTGAAATTATAGAATAAAAACGAAATCTTTATTTTCTTTTAAATATAATCAAAAGATAGTTTCTAGCAATATGTAACTCATCAATAATCCAATAGTGAAAAGCACATAGATCACTATAGGCTAGTTACCACAGGTCCACATATTCATTTGACCATTTTACAAATGATATTATTTTCTTGAAGAAATATATTTTAATACAGGATTTCCTGCTCATGTGACCTGATCAAATATTTGTAACATCAAAGAAAAAGACACCCTTTTCAACACTTAATAGTGAAACATTGATATTATATCACTGCTTTTTAGTCCAATTGAAATAAGGTCATAGGGGCAACATCAGGCTATACAAAAACAGTTTGGATACCAATGACAACTACAGAATGTTAAGAAAATCATGCATAGTTCCTGGAAGGACAAAACCATATTTAATAACATGTCTGTAGCATGTTTAGTTTACATGATATGGCTTTGAAATGCCATGTCTTTAAACAAGTATCACTGCCTGTGGTTTAGAATAAATATTTGCATTTTCTGAACACTATTTTGTAACAGTATTTAATTCACATAAAAAGACGGCTATGCCTCAAATCTTGTCAAATCTTGAGTGTGAGACATTTGTGACAGACAAAACCCCGCTGTGCTTATCTCTCTCATTCAGTAAAGTGTGTGTCACCGAGACTGTTGTCCATGAATGGTGCCAACAAGATTAGATTTTTGATAACCAAATAAAACTGGTACACCCTGCCCTGCTGTGAGGCCATGTAAACTCTCAAACTGCTGCCCCTATGAGCTTGATTATCCCTTTGGAGACTGGAGAAACATTTTATTGTTTTATTGCGACTGCTGCTGACTCTTCACGACTCTGACTTCAACGACACACACGCACGCACGCACGCACGCACGCACGCACGCACGCACGCACGCGCGCACACACACACACACACACACACACACACACACACACACACACACACACACACACACACACACACACACACACACACACACACGGTCAGCGTCTAACCAGTACAAGCTGTTTTCCATTGCCTCTGCTCAGGCCAGCACTTCATTATTTCAGTTTGGAAGTGGGGCCCTGTCACATGTGTGTCACACTCTCTGGATGTTTCATCTCCACTACAGCCTGGAGAGTTTGTTATTTATGATGAACTGAATGAATAAGCTCCCATAAAACAAAGGGATCACTTGCTATGTGAATAATAACATGTAAGAATTGTTTGTGTTTCTGATGACCGCCATCAAACGTAAATAGGTTGCAAGACGTCATTTCACCAAAACGACACAGAGGGTGAACGCCATTATTTCAAAAAAGGACATACTATATGTGACCATTCTTTCTCAAGTTGTAAAACTGAACAACTTGTTTATATTTGGGTTCTACAAGTATGCTGTATTGGCTTGAACATAAATAAGCGTCACATACTAATTTCCCCAACATATTAACAACGGTAATTAATGATCATGTGGTCATGTGCTAACCTTTGGGATGGAAATCACTACCTGCAGGGATACAACATTATCACATTACGATATAATTGTAATTTCAAACAGTTAGCTATTTGTCGGCAGTTTGCCATCATTCGTACAATATATTTTTCGGCAAATTTCGGATCTATTTTGCCAATGTCTCTTTGTCTTGACCAACTTATAAAGTTCAGCACAATCAGGAAGACCATCTTTACTGTATATCCTGTCAGTATATTTTCATTTTACTACCCCCACCCCTCCCAATCAGCGATCCGGGGCGTTCACCCCCCAGCTATACTTATCACTTCTATCTCATTCCCAGAAGCCAATCATAACGCAACGTCAAACCTTTAAATCTGATCTCTCCCCTCCTGACTGTTGTCATTTCAGTTAACTCGCCGCAGCCCTCCTCCACCCATTCCACCTCCCAATCTTCTGAATCCAGGGTTCACGTCAAGCTTAAACCACTCCTCTTCAGACCGACCTCCATCAATGCCTTCATGCCACCAGCACCAATGTTTAGGTTTTATCGGCTCAGTTTCCCCCTCCCAAATGATACTCTCGCACAATGGGGTCTAATCGAAAAACACCATTACATTATTCTGTGTATTCTTGTCAATAAATACATATTGTTACATCAAAACAAATCTCTCCTGATTAAACTAGTATAACCCTGCCAAGGGCATAAAGGGGACTGAAAATAACTATTTGCATGATGATCAAATATTTAATAATAAATGATGGATACTCGGCATGTATCGATACAATATTTCGCTCCAGTCCATATGAAACGTCCTAATATAGTAACGTAGTGACGCTAACTATCGGTCTATAAAATATTTCCTTTGCTCTTTGCTATTACTAAGATAATGTACTACAGCCTAACACTAATGTACAATAATAATCGTACTATGCTGCTTGCATTCAACTTATACAGATCATTTTCGTTGTGAGGACGGCTTGATAACTTGTGTTAGAACTTGATTTACTTTTCTTTTTTTCTTGACACTTCATATAAGTTGATTTACTGGCCGGGTGAGTGTGATATTGAGGTATTATCTGGCATTCATCAACCAGGTGTTTTGCTGAGGCCTGTGTCACCTGATATCAGCCTAAAAGAGCACAACATGGGAGCATCACTATTCACTTCAACATGAAATAGAAAGAACAGGGAGGAATGTTAGACACACTGTTTTACTTTACCTTAAAGGCATGAGAGCAGCATATTGGTTTGTATCAGAGGGACGTTTTTCTCTGAGGAACAGGGTGAAGTGGTTACAACAACAGAGAGACGTAAGGATTAGACGACAGTTTGATGAGATCCATGTGGACAAACCCAAAAGCATGTGAAAGCATATGGATCAAGATATTTTATGTTTCCTTTGCCAGACAATGTGCTAACATACTGTTTCCAATACAGAACAATTACATAATCGTGCTTTAACATTTCATGGTTAGTTGTGAAGAAATTACATGCTCAAAATAAGAAATGACAGATTACGAACAAAAAGAGCAATTGATCTCGATTAAAAGTGGGAAAACAGTCTGTTTTCCTCTTCAGCACAAAACTGAAATTAATTAATGAACAAAAGGTTAGAGGATCAATTTTGCCAGGCACTCATTTTGAACGTCAAAACCATTTAATCTTAATGATTCTATGAATAATGAATAACCCACTGTGCATGTCACAATGTCCCGCTCCTGTGAGTCATCGCTTCAAATTCATGACGTCAAATCAGTCAACACTCGAGCAGTGCGTGTGACACAAGACGTCACTCGGGGAGTCAAAGGTCAGGGGACAGGAATGAATAAATGTTGTCTTTCATCTGAGAATTTTTAAACAGCCAAAGATAAGTCGCTATGACGTCTGTTCATGGGCATGATTCAAATCTAAGAACAGAGGAGAAGAAGAAGAAGAAGAGATACTTTATTTACCCCTTACAGGGAAATTTCTTTCCCCACTCTGTTGTGTTTACATACACATTACACACAGAGGGAGGATATACATGCACAAGCAAGGATGATATACTGTACATGCACAACCACACAAACGCAGGAGAAGTGGCAGAGCAGGGAGGCTGCCAGGTACCCGGCGCCAGGGAGCAGTTTCAGGGTTTGGTGCCTTGCTCAAGGGTACCTCGGCAGTGGCTCAGGAGGAGAACTGGCACCTCTCCAGCTACCAGCTCACTCCATTATTTTGGTACAGATCATTCATCTGAAAGCCGCAATAAACAACTGTGAGGGAGTGTAAGAGGGAAAAGGTTTGGGAATCTACACTTGTCCTAATGTGATTTTCTATCTGAGGAGAGACATGTTTGGCTTATTTATTCCGGACAGCGTTTCTCTCCAAATCCTTCACTGATCATTATTTAGGCGATTAGGTTGGGCAGTGAGGCAAAGGCAGTGGGAGGTGTTGGGATCTCATTTCTGATTAAGAACGTTGGATTCACAGCCAAAGAAGTAGCAAAATGCCTGGGAAGAAGGCAAAATGTTTTCAGGCATTTCAATTAAAAAAAAAAAAATCTTATTTTATTTTGTGTAACATTTAATTTTGCTCCCCTGTTCAATACTTGTGTTTGTATTAAAATCTGTCTCAACCTGTGTCTTTCAGATCTGTTTGCCATCTCACCCTGTGTCTCACACCAGAACATATCCTCACTACTTGTCAGATCTTCACTTAAGATTCAAATAAAAGGAAAGTCCTGTCTTTCTATTGCAGGAGAAAATCATAGGCAGTGTGCTGGGTCATCTCAGACCTCCTATGTGTTTTAACCATAACTGTACATTTGAATCTTTGATTGGTACTTGTTCTGTTGTTCCTGAATCCATGTTTAGAATGTACTAGCAGGCTATTAGAGAAAGACTGTCGATAAAATCAACTGTGCTCACTGGTAACTGAATGGAAGTCTATAAGTCGCCCCCAGCATAAAAACTGCTTTTAAGCCCAGTGCCTTCTTGTGGGCCTCTTTGGAGCCGAACACAGCACATCAATCAAATTCAAAATAGACCTAATTGGTAATAAATCTATTGGCTACCCATTATGACATGTTGGGGTAAATTTAAAGGGGGTCATAATGCAGACTGAGTAGCCTCTAAATCACTGTGTTTCTGTTGTCATGTTTCCCGTTTTCATATCCTAACCTAAGTCGTAATTTTTGGCGAACATAGGGTTGGTTTATTCTTAAATGTAATAGTGTTATGTCTCTCCTAAAATAAGTTAACATTCTTTTATTGAATGCAATTTGGTAACATGTTTCTTTGATACCAAAAATCCTAAATGTCATTCAAACCAAGAAATGCAGGATTTCATTCTCAGGATGCTTCTGTTGTGAGGTCTCTGGTCTCTGGACTACCAGAAACCCTGGCTAAAATGATCTCATTAACCCACAGCTACCAACCGCAGCTTTTCCTTCTACTCTTCAACAGATCAGTGCTCAGGCTCAGTGGTAAACACACTCGACTAGAGCGCAGTATTCCTCGTGTTCTTGTTTTCTGTTTTTTCACTGTTCTCAAAGATTCCTCTCTGCTTGCCTGCTCGTCTGCCAGTCTGCTTGCCAACAATCTCTGTCCAACTTCTTCAGCCGACCATGCTGACCAGCAGCTACAGTATCTGTTCCACCTGTTCTCTCCACCTCCTCCAGACATCTCCACTTTTATACCATCTCCGTCTACAGCGGGAACTGCCATAAACAAGCTTCTTCTTGAGAATCATTGGATTGGCTTTTGGTGACTGTTAGTCTTTACCGCTGAATGATCTCCTGTACAACAATGGTTTTATCATTTCTGAAACACTGCCTTTACAGACAGAAACAAGTTAAATCAGAATTATGAAAAAAGGGGGGAGAGAGGGAACTGACCACACATCTACTGCCTCGAACAACTGCTGCAGGAAGCTGTGAGTTAACACAAATCACATCTCTGTTTCTGGTGAAAAGTGAGATGTGAAACACTCTGAAGAGTTGGGAAAGTAAAAGGATTGCCACAAGTGGAGGAAAATGACTCAGATCTTTTAATTGATGCCCAAAGAAAATAACATTTGCCTCAAAATTAAAGTAAAGTGGAAATATATGGAAATACTTGAGTAAAGAAGCTTAAAAATGCACAAAACCAAACAAATGGCTCAAAGACCCTAAAACGCTGTATAGGGCTGAGGGTAAATGAGTCAGGTTTCCTTTCTTTGGGTTAATCACTACAGGTGAGGCCTTTGACCATTACTTGTCATTTGATCCAGTGTTTATAATATTATCTGATTAATGTAAAATAAGTACAACAAAAGCGAAATGCTGAACTTTGAACTTATAAATTGAAGGAGTTACCTCCAAAGTTTTTCGAATTAAAAAAACGTAAATGATGTTTTTTAACTTATCTTAGTTTTTCAGGACGGACAAAATGCATAGGATGATGGATGAGAATCATGCAGGTTTACATTTAAGTACATTTGGGTAAACACAGTAGACAGTTATCGGCAATAAGACTCATATCATCTTCTGGGATAAAGTGCCATTAGTAGTTTTGAATACATTTGTGGCGATTCAAATACTGTCCATCTGTAGAGTCAGCATGCAACATTTTGGTCAGAATCCATGGAAAAACATCAATTGTAATTGGGGGTTACATCAGTACCGGGTGGATGTCATTTTCGTCCACATGGGAACCCAATTTATGGTCAAATTCTGAGGTTAAAATCACAGAAAGTAAAGGCGCAGATGTCAGTCTGGTTCAGACAAGATGGAACAAGGAACACACAGGGTGGTAGGGTAGTGAGGTTTCGCTATAGCACAGTGTTGAGCTGCTGACTGCATACTTGATCACGAGCAGTTCGAAGTCCATTTTGAACTCTGTGTGTGGGAAGAGCTGCCATCCGCAGGTCAGTCAAAAGCAGGGAATTAGGATGAAATAAGTGCTTTCCTTTTGTTTGGATCTGCATGCCTCGTAAAACAAGTATAATATACAGAGGATGCAGCACAAAGTAGTTGCATATAACACAATGCAAAACAGGAAAGGGAGCAGTTTTAAAATCTACGGGATCCTGGGAATGGGGTTAAATGATAGGGTGCCCTTAAGGATGGAGAAGGGAAGATGGCCTTTCATGATATAACGCCACAAAGTTTCCAGTCGACCCAACATCACGAAACACGGATGAGCCAAAGAAGACACACGGATGTATCTTTATTACATTTTTGGAGGGAAATAATATGCTTGACTCCGGAGATGTGGCGAGCGTTGTGTAGGTCAGCATCCAAACCAGTGGCACTGTGATTACGACTGACCTGAGTAAATATTTAACAAGGCTAAAAAGAGAAATAAGGATAAAAAAGAGGACAAAAAGCCAACAGATGTGTAATTACATCCGTGCCATGCCATTTGAAGTCATATCGCCCGGTACTGCTGAGGTCACCATGGCAACTAATAAAAGTCTTATAAACTCACAATAACTTAAAGGAATTCTGTTTTTAATTGGGTATTTCTTTTAACACAATGGAGGGGCGTGATTGGGAGGAACGGGCCCCCCGACCTGAACCGGAGTGGTGGTTTGTTACTGGACTTCTGTGCTAGTCATGGATTGGCCATAACAAACACCATGTTCGAACATAAGGATGCTCATAAGTGTACGTGGTACCAGAGCTGTCATGACCCTTGTTTCGTGTCTGTCATGTGTTTGTGTTGTGTTTTTTATTTTGAAATGTTTTCCCTCTTGTGTCACTCGTTAAGCCTCACTTCCTGTCTGCGTTTCCCTCCTGTGCCTGATTGCGTCATTGTGTTCACCTGTTGCCCCTGTGTTTCTCCTCCCCCTTCCAGTTGTCTCTCGTCTTGTGATTACCCATGTGTATTTAGTCCCTGTTTCCCTTTTGTCCGTTGTTCGGTCGTCGTCATTTCTTCCCTGATCTGGTCCATGATACCTACCTGTTCCTGTTGCCCTTCATGTCTGCGGCTAAGTGTTTTTCATGTCCTGTGTTCCACTTGCTTCGTGTTTTCGTCAACAACTTTTGAATAAATCTTACTTTTTGTTTGGACCCTTACCTGCTTCCCCTTGATTTAGTGCACTTGGGTCCTGTTTCCCCAACCCTGACAAGAGCACCCTAGGCAGAAGGTCCATGATAGATTTTGGTATCGTATCATCGGACCTGAGGCCGCATGTTTTGGACACTCGGGTGAAGACAGGGGCAGAGTTGTCAACTGATCACCATCTGGTGGTGAGTTGGGTCGAGTGGCAGGGGAAGCCTCTGGACAGACCTGGTAAGCCCAAACGTGTAGTGTGGGTGAACTGGGAACATCTGGAGGAATCCCAAGTCCAGGAGGCCTTCAACTCACACCTCCGGCGGAGCTTTTCAGGCATCCCTGTGGAGGCTGAGGACATTTAACCTGAGTGGGCGGTGTTCAAAGCCTCTATTGCTGAAGCTGTGGTGGGGAGCTGCGGTCTCAAGGTCTTAGGTGCCTCAAGGGGCGGTAACCCTCGAACCTCCTAGTGGACACCGGTGGTCAGGGAAGCCATCCGACTGAAGAAGGAGGCCTTCCGGGATATGTTATCCCTGGGTACTCCTGACGCAGTTGCAAGGTATCGACAGGCCCGAAGGGCAGCAGCCTCAGCCGTGACTGAGGCAAAGCAGCGGGTGTGGGAGAAGTTCAGAGGAGGGGGAAGCAGGGAACCATCCAAGCTGTGTACAGGAAGGATGGGACGCTGTTGACCTCAACTGATAGGGTGTTAAGGCGGTGGAAGGAGCACTTTGAGGAACTCCTGAATCCGACAACTCCGCCCTCTATGTTAGAGGCGGAGCTGGAGTATGAAGGGGGATCAACTCCAATCTCAAAGGGGGAAGTCACTGAGGTAGTTAAACCACTCCACAGTGGCAAAGCCCCGGGGGTGGATGAGATCCGCCCAGAAATGCTGAAGGCTCTGGGTGTTGAGGGACTGTCATGGTTGACACGTCTCATCAACATTGCGTGGAAGTCGGAAACAGTACCGAAGGAGTGGCAGACCGGGGTGGTGGTTCCCCTTTTTAAAAAGGTGGATCAGAGGGTGTGTGCCAATTACAGAGGCATCACATTACTCAGCCTCCCCGGGAAAGTTTACTCTAAGGTGCTGGAAAGGAGGGTCCGGCCGATTGTCGAACCTCAGATTGAGGAGGAACAATGCAGTTTTCGTACTGGTTGTGGAACGACGGACCAGCTTTTTACTCTTGCAAGGATCCTGGAGGGGGCCTGGGAGTACGCTCATCCGGTCTACATGTGCTTTGTGGATTTGGAGAAGGCGTATGACCGGGTTCCCAGGGAGATACTGTGGGAGGTGCTGCGGGAGTATGGGGTGAGGGGGTCTCTACTCAGGGCCATACAATTTCTGTACTCCCAAAGTGAGAGCTATGTCCGGGTCCTCGGTAGCATGTCGGATCGATTTCCGGTGAGGGTTGGCCTTCGGCCAGGGCTGCGCTTTGTCACCAATCCTGTTTGTGATATTCATGGACAGGATTTTGAGACGTAGTCGTGGGGGAGGGGGTCTGCAGTTCGGTGGGCTAAGGATTGCACCACTGCTTTTGGCAGATGATGTGGTTCTAATGACTTCATTGGTCTGTGACCTTCAGCACTCACTGGATCGGTTCGCGGCCGAGTGTGAAGCGACTGGGATGAGGATCAGCACCTCCAAATCTGAGGCCATGGTTCTCAGCAGGAAACCGATGGACTGTCCACTCCAGGTAGGGAATGAGGCCTTACCCCAAGTCAAGGAGTTCAAGTATCTCGGGGTCTTTTTCTCGAGTGAGGGAACAATGGAGCGTGAGATGGGCTGGAGAATCGGAGCAGCGGGAGCGGTACTGCAGGTCGCTTTACCGCACCGTTGTGACGAAAAGAGAGCTGAGCCAGAAGGCAAAGTCTAACGGGCCATCTTCATTCATACCCTCACCTATGGTCATGAAGGATGGGTCATGACCGAAAGAACGAGATCGCGGATACAAGCGGCCGAAATGGGATTTCTCCGCAGGGTGGCTGGCATCTCCCTTAGGGATAAGGTGAGAAGTTCATTCATCCGGGAGGGACTTGGAGTAGAACCGCTGCTCCTTCGCGTTGAAAGGAGCTAGTTGAGGTGGTTCGGGCACCTAGTGAGGATACCACCTGGGCACCTCCCTAGGGAGGTGTTCCAGGCACGTCCAGCTGGAAAGAGACCGAGAGGTAGACCTAGGACCAGGTGGAGGGATTATATCTCTTTGCTGGCCTGGGAGCGCCTTGGAATCCCCCAGTCGGAGCTGGTTGATGTGGCCATGGAAAGGAAAGTTTGGGGCTCTTTGCTGGAGCTGTTACCTCCGCAACCCTGACGGATAAGCGGGAGAAGATGGATGGATGGATCTTTCTTTTAGGTGGCTACAACCATGGATGTATGAAGAAAACCTAATACAGCGTTTGAAGCGGAACCCTGTTCAGTCCTATGAAAGCTGCACAGTGGTGCATGAAGCCATGAATAGAATAGAATATGCTAAGCCTCCATGCGGTAACTACTGTCTGTTTCTCCGAACTGGGGACTTACCGACTGCTATACACTCACTTTGGGTAAGTACCACCCACATAAAATCATCTGAAGTATCCATTGAAACAGGCAGGAACCAAGTGTCTAGTAGTAATGGCTTGTATTAATCTCCGAACATCTATGCATTAATAACCAGGAGCTGCAGCAAAACATCCAGGATAATGACAGCAACATGAAGAATCGTCTTCATATCTTTCTTCAATTGATCTCAGGGCGAACACCTCCTGTGGGATGTGATAGTGGAAGGCGTTGCCGTATGCTTGGCTTGACATAACATGAGATACTGCAGACATGGGATACTGATTTTAATGGGGTTTGCCAATTCATGACCACAACAGTGCTCATCTTTTAATAAGTAATCATGCTGCAATTTGTCCGGTTTTGGGTCAAAATAGGGCAGCTTAAGTCAGGGATTTGGCATCTCTGGTTTCAAATGATCCTCTATTGCTGTCTTTGATTTGCGAATATACAAGTTAATCACCACGCCAAGATTTAATGTTGAATCGTAGGTTATTCTGGGTGAGTTTGTCTTCTGTTCTTACTTTACACTACTTTGATGCTCTAGCTGGAAGGATCAGTATACAGATCCAAGTCTTTGCTAATTCTCAAAGTGCTGAATTATATCCTGGATCTTACCTGCACTCTTAATCAGGATGGATACTTGGCAAGCCCTGAAATGAATCGATTGAGTGAAACTTGGGAGAATTTTGTGCAAGGGAAGCACGCTAAACCATGGTAAGGTCAAGGGAAAATATATAAAAGTTAATCACAGAGTATACTTAAAAAGTAGTTTCACATGTCCTCTCAGTTGGTGGTTCTGAGAATATTTGAAAGCTGTATTTATCTTTCTCTTGCTTTAATGAATAAAATGTTTTAGGATATCAGGTTCTTTGAAGATGCTTTAAACTTAATCCTGGGAAAGTACTGATGTCACCACAAAATCAAACTGCAAATTCATTGGGAGTGTGTGCGGTAAGTGTTTATAAACAGAATGTGTGTGAGAAAATGTCAGAACTGTGTTCTGATGTACAATTTTAGGAGCAACTGATATTGATATTTGTGATCTCTGTAATAGTGCGGCAGATAGCTATAGCAATCTTTCAAAATGTGATAAAAGCCCCAATTTTCCACGTTCATCAATCTCGGTCCGTTTCTTATAAAAAGACCATTAGCTACTTGAATTTTCGAAAAAGTGACCATTTTCCGAGATGGCTGCCATTTCCAGCCAAGGAAACAATATTTTTCCACAGAATTTTAACCACGGGATCAATTTTGGTGATGTTGGTATTGAATTAATTATTTTTTTCACTTTTTAAAAACTTTTTCAGAGCTTTCTTTTTCATTTTAAACACAACCTTTTAAAATGTGGGCCTTATTAGAAATAATTTGGATAACTCAACCACATTAATACTATCTTCTATGTTAACAAAATTGATTAGCCAACACTGAACCCCATGATGTCACAATTTCTACCTCTAATACTACACATAACCACCTCAAAATACCTCCACCACATCAACTAGCAAGTTGTTAGGCTACCCAGTTTCGATTGGCAGATTGTTTAGTTGTTATGGCTTACAGTAGATATGGTAATAAGAGGATTCTGAGAAATGTATGACTTGACACCAAGATCTTTCACAGGCTTGAAAATTGTCGCCATCTTGGATTTTGGAGTGGCCAAAGGAGTTTAAGCGCCAATATAAGTCCTACTTGTATCCACTTTGGAAATACTTCCCTGGCATATTTAATTATCTGCAGTACTATACATGAAAAATACTAAGTTGAAGGAAGTCTGAAGCCATGCTAAGGACAGATGAGAGGATGTAAAAAAGTGCTGGGTTATAAATGCAGGGTTGCTCAGCTGTTTTTAGCCATGTGTCAAAAGGGATGTGAGATGAGAAACAGCATTCATTGCAAGTAACCCTGGTGAATGGGTGGATAAACACACAAACACACAAACACAAGGAAAAACAGGAAAACATTCAAAGTCAGACAGAGGGGAGTAGCAAGGACATATCAATGGGTTCCATTCATGACACACAGTGAATGTATGTGTAGCTGTATTTAGAAAGGACCTTATAACTGTGAGAAGCCATAATGACACCACTTTAATACAAATGATATTAGACTTTAAAACCAAAATGATGATGAGCGAGGGGGGACAAAAGGGAAATTTGCCACTTTTTATGTAGACGTCAATTCAGGAGAACTCGTATTTCTCTGTCAATTCAGTACGCACTGAGTAATTAATTGATTAAATGTCCTACGTTTACTATCAACAAGGATTAAACAGAGACATTTTAGCAAATGAATGCCAATAGAGTCCATACAGTGTTTATTGCAGGGGTACCCATTCATAATTCAATAAGTGTGAGACTATTTTACATAGGGCGACTGTGGCTGCGCGGTAGTGCGGTTGTCTTTCAACCGTAAGGTTGTGGGTCGATCCCAGCAGTCAATGTATCCTGTATACTTAAAAATGACATGTAGTATATAGTAAGCGCTTTGAGGGGTTGAAAAGACTGGATAAAGCGCTGTACGAGTCCATTCACCATAGATTCCTCTACACAATCTGCCCCTCCTGATGAGAGAAGTTGATACACATGTTCGATTATTGCTTTGCCTTCACATCTTTATGACCAGAAGCATGTGGTTCTATGAAAGCCCTGATATTTATTTAGTTTAAGGTCACTTTTAACTAAAACTAATGTGATTTAAGTGTTTTAAACACAAAATGTACATTACCTTTTAAAGCGTTTGATCCTGTCTCTCTAAATGTTTCTGTTATAAATAACTTTCACTTGCCTTCTTTCCCCCACCCTCCTCTGATGTGTATATGCATTTCACTGTAGTAATTGCTGGAACAGAGCCATTATTAATTATATTAGTTCCGCCTGTGACTTTTGCTTTGACTGTTAATAAATCAGATTCTTGCTGAGGTGGAAAATAAACCTGCATGCTCTGGCTAGCTATATTTAGGTTAGCAGGATTCAGAGAGCAAAGTGACATGAAGAAAAGGACAGGCTTCTGACACAGAGGAGAAACAGGTGAGGCTTATCAAGCTTTTTTTTTACTCCCAAAATAAATGTGCGCAATCACTACTCTAAGCAATCTGTCTGCCGTGCAGCAGGTGATAACTGTCCAGGATGGATACCAATTGCCATTGTTTAGAACAGCAAGTCCACTGACTATACACATTGGCTATAGCAATGTTATAGTTATGCAATATGATGAATTCATAGATACATTAAAACTGCACCCAGGGGACACAGTTCAACATTTAAAACACAAACTTAATTTAGTTGCGTCAAAGACAGAGGGCAGTACATTGGATACACAATATTATGAAACTCTCAAACATCATCACTGAAAAGAAAAGGAATTGACACACGTGAGAGAAGTCAAAGCTTAGCTCCCTACATAATTTAAAAAATGTCAATCCTATGATCTCAGTCATTCCAGCCAAGTGTACTGAGCCAGCTCTTTCCAAATGAAGGAAACATGAGAAATTAGAAAAATAAACGGCACAAAATGTTTCCGATTTAATGAAATAACTTTCTTTGGATGTGTTGTGTGTGTCCATTCAGAACAGGATCATGTCTCAGGAGGGATTTCTTGTTGACGGGATGATGAGGCTTGGCAAAAGATGTTCATGTCTCTGTGGGACAACTGGTAATGGCTGGAATTTATTTTGAATGCATCATATTAGTCGGATGACATTGTAAAGCCGTGTGTGTAACGGATGAAATCAACTGATTTACTGCGGGCTTGTTTTCATTTTCAGGGACAGGGGACAATACAGATAAATATTACATTAAATGCAAAAGATGTAATGGATAAAGAGCATATGGCTGGTTAGGGCTTTTAATTTGACATTTATCTGGATAGATTCTCATTCTTTCAGCAATGTCTTAAACGTTTTGTTTTTTCCTTTTTTTTTTTTTACTTGCGAGCTTTGCCAGGTTCAACCGGGGAGATTTCTCATGTTTCATGTAGGATTCTAAACAAGTGGTTTTAATACGTAAACAGTCCAACTGGCGAGCATCTCCGGAGACACTGAACTCTGTCTTTGTCAGAGGAAACACCCGAGGCTTCAGTGTATTACATGGATCAAGCCCCATAGTGAAGACCTCATCGTACGGTCAACTTTAAACGCATTTACTTATGTTTTCTATTTCAGTCCTGGACGAGTGCATTGGTTTTCTTCTGGGGGAAATGCAAAGATATGTATCATCTGGCCTGAGGATTGTGCCAGAGAAAAGGCTGTCTTTGATGCTGAAATACTAACATTTGGTTTTCTCTATGTTCCCAGGGTCCTCATTGTTACATTAGGAAGGGCTGACTTCCAAGGTCAAATTGCAAAATGTGACAGCCCCTAGGCCTCAGCACCAGTTTGCAGTTTACTCCACCAAATCAGGAAAGATGGCAGACACCTGGGTTTGGTTGACTGCTCACAAATATGTATGGGTGCTTGTGCGGTCAGTCGCTATCTCTCCCCTTTGGGTTGTTTGGCTCTGCTGGATTTTGTTTTGTTTGTCTTTGTTTTTTATACTGAAACATGTTCACACACACACACACACACACACACACACACACACACACACACACACACACACACACACACACACACACACACACACACACACACACACACACACACACACACACACACACACACACACACACACACACACACACACACACACACACACACACATTACTGATGAACAGAATGCACATTTTATTTAGGTTATTAAATAAATTAGCTTTACTTTTAAAAGAGTCATGTGTGGTCTCCATGTTGGGTCCTTCCTTCAGCCAGGCTGTGGAAAATAGTGGACCATCAAAGTCAAACTTGTGTGGTATGAGTTTTCTTTGCTACTTTTGGTTGGAGTAACACATGTCCATAGTGGTTTTTGGTAGAGCTCTAAACGAATCCAGTTTGGCAATTTTAGTTTTTTAGGGGGTAAATGGGAAATTTGACTGGTGTTCTCCTCTGAGAGGCATAGCAGCAAGTCCTTCTAGAGAGTCTGCTGACCAGTGTCGGGTTAGGGTTAGGGTTAAGTGTGACAGAAAAAACAAGCTAGAGCATATCGTTTCAGAACCACTTCAATAGTGTCTTGTGGGGTCGCTGTTTATACAGTTGCCCTCCAGTAGTATTTGGTTTCAGGGATTAAATACTTGCTAAAATAGAGAAAGAGATTATAGTCATTTACTTTTTTATAGGTTTAGCATGGGGAGTCTCACATTATTGTTGCCACTTGTTACATCAGGCAAGGGTATGGTTGGTGTATCTTAATTTGGTTAACTCGGTTGTGTGGTCTCCAAGTTTTGTCCTTCCTTGAGCAAGGTTGTGATAAAAGGAATGAAGGCAGTTGAATATTGCTCACTCATGTTTTGAAAATCATAATTATAAACCTTATGTCTCTTATCTAGCGTCAGAGAAACAGGCCGCGATTAATCCCTAGAGCCACTATGTGCCAGGAGCTTAACATTGTGCACCAAAAAAGTCTAATTCTTCAATTCAATTTTTGTTTCTTCTAATATTCACCACAAAGTTACTTATAACAGATATAATAATTGGTGATTGAACACTGAGGATCCTGCAGATTAAAGTTTTATGCATCATGGGTGTCTGGGATGGATGTCTGATCAGTAGAAGGTTCTCACAAGTGTAGTAATACAAATGCATGTGTGTGTGTGTGTGTGTGTGTGTGTGTGTGTGTGTGTGTGTGTGTGTGTGTGTGTGTGTGTGTGTGTGTGTGTGTGTGTGTGTGTTCATAACACAGGGTTCATTGCTATTTCCCCAAATATTTGCCTTGGGTGTAGTGCTGGTCAGTGGCTGGGTGTCAGGTCATGGAGAGAGAGCGTGTCTGTGGCGAGGCGGTGCCTTTGAAAGGAGATCAGAGCGAGTTCTGGCCTAATTAGCATCGTGTTTACACCGACACATCTGGACCACGCCGCCATCTGCTGAATGACAGGCAACATGGAACACAATTATGCGAGGAGGTCAATACGGACAAATTAATTCAGTCAGGGAGGAAAACACATTAGTCCGTGAGGGTTAGTGGAGGCCAATAAAGTTGGAACAAATGTTGAAGATACATTTTCTTGTTTCAGTTTCAATAGAGATCAGAGTCCCTTGATCTTTCAAGGTTGTAAGGGTGCTGGTCCAGTAATGCACACACAACCTTTCTTTGTTAGTTTGGACGGAATCATTGTGCGTCTTCTTTCACTATCTGCAAGTCTTTTAAGTATTTCCGTGGACATGTCAGGCCCCAGACATATTGTAGATAAAAATGACCTGAGATTAGCCTCTTGTGGGGTACAAATTGCATTCTGTCAAATTCACAGAGTCTGTGTGTCAATATGTGACTGCTAGATGTTAGGTGAACACATTCGCTGTCATTTGACTGGCAGTTAATACATACTCTGAAGTTTTCGACAGTCACATACACAAATTGGAATACTGTTCATTTTTCTTATCTACACAGACCCCAGTTACGCTGGTCAATCAGGCAAACAATTATGCATTGTCATTAGAGGTCGATGATCGGCATCTATATATGGTTAAAATAACATCAATAGCACATCGGTGTCCTTTCAATCTGCTGGTTAACCTGATAGTTCCTTGGTTTGTCAGTGTTTATTATTTTAATACAGCATCTACAGTAAATACTTTGACTGTCAACATTACATTTGTTTGCTATGATTGACATTAGCCTGATTAGCATCATCATTTAGCTGTAATGAAATGTTTCACACCAACCTTCACAGCAACTTTTTTGATGTCTGGTATTTCATATCTTACTGGAATTTTGCATTGGCCAGATTAATACAGTTCTTCTACTACAACAAATATTGGATAAATTGCCAAGAAAACTTGTACAGACACACATGGCCCCCAGAGGGGGATGATTGAGATGATTCTTAATTACTTTAACTGTAATGCCAATAGGAGATAGCCTTTTTCTGTTTTGTAGTGACGTGTCTGGAGATGAACTGCAACTACATTTGGCTCAGATGTCCATTGGGGAGACAATGAATCCTAGTATGGATGATCCCTTTACTTTACCTCTAGTATCATTACCATGATCTTGCATGCTTTGCTTTTCTATACAAAAGGAATAAACCAAATGGCTTTGAGGTCAGAAATGTCAAGGCAAATCTGAGGTAGCGTGATAAAGTACCTTTATTAAGACATAAAGAACCAAACCATGTATACTAAAATTGTATCTCATGCACATTGCATCAAAATGCCGCCACAAGGTTATGATTGAGCTTAGCAATCATTCCTTTATTCCTATACCTGCCATTTCCCGAGGGCTCCAAGGAGGTTATGTTTTTGTTTGTTTGTTTGTCAGCAGGATATCTGAAAAATAACTGGCATTTTTACAATGGGATTCACTCTAAAGAAATATAGATAAGGAAAAATTAAATATGTATTTGACGCGATAAACCAAAGCTGGTGGAATCTGATGTGAAAATGCTTCCTGAAGAATTGTGTTGCAGCCACCTACACACATTATTTCCCAGGGTGAAATATATATAGGCTTTTATTTTGGGCATCATTCACTGCACAGCTGCCATACAGTTTTCACAGAAATTGAAATGCATGGCAATTAATTGGCAAAATTAAAGTGCAGTAGGAGCAGAGTCCCCATACTAGTTATTCATTTACTCACCACAGACAAGTGAATGTGTGTTGATTCAAGTTATACATTTAAAGGGAGCCTCAGCAAGGAGCCAAGAGGAATGCCTTCCGGCCGCACCCACACTTCCTGCGGCAGCCTGCCTCCAACGAGGACTCAACCCCAAAACAACCATTGGTATTAAGACACAACTCCCTCTTATCAACACCGACGCAGGGGTATTAAAACAGTGTGTTCCCAAAATGTTTTTAATCACCTCGGTTGAGGGGGGCAAACACTTCTCATAATTACAAGCATCCGCAATATTCATCATTTAACTATGATTTATTATTATTATCTATGCAACGAATGTGGCAAAAAAACATTTGCCTAAAATGAATCCTTACCAGACATGGTACCAAAGTTATTCATACAGTTAGTAAACCCTGCAGAGAACAATTATCTTCCTGTCACTGAAGAAAATAAACTATTTGTAAGCGTCTGCAATGAGTGGGTTGTTTAACAATATCTCAATTGGAACTCCATGGACTGTCATATTAAAAAAGATCTGCCCCGAAGAGCATGCCTGCTGCAGGCAGCCATTGTTTCCTCCATTGTTCTCCCTGGCGACTTAAATAAAGAGAGCCTCCAAAGCCACACAGCTCTAAATATGTATTTCTGCTGTGCTAATTAGAGACTGCCTGTCAAGCGGGCACTGAGCCCAGGACGAGGAATGGCTAAATATACCAAAAGAAAAACAAAGCATCCAAACGTCAAATTATAAACATTTAGACAGAGAGTCATGGCGAAGGAAAAAGTAAACATAACTGTAAAGGTGACTTTTTGTGTGTGTTTGTTTTATTGAAGCGGCAGCACGGCAGTGACAGGAGTCTGAGGTTTGGTCACAAGATTTGAGAATGTGACTGTTGAGCGAGACCTGTTAAAAAAAAGACAAGAAAGGTCACGCTGTCAGTGAAGCAGAGGAAGCAGCTTAGAGAATTGAAGACAAGAAAAAGCGGTTGTTACGCTTTTTATACAACGACTCAATTTAGACTTCCAAAATCTGATTGTTACTGCAACATTGTGGCCAATTTGCAGACCGTTCTCATTCCCAGGGTGTCAGATACGCAAGTTTAGTCACAGTGTTAGGGGTTGCGTTAAAAATTACTTACTTTTTATTATGGCCCCCTTGCCAGAAAGTCACGGATTCCACTGGTTGGTTACGCTGTGTTCCATCTGTGGTTGGATGTGTCACCCATTCACACATCCACCAGACACAGGCTGTCTGATGACTGAATGTCCGATACTCACTGTGTTTTTAGCTGTAGTTTGGTCTCCACCAACTCCTGAGGAAAATATCAAGCTCTTTATCTGATCAATGTTCCACTCTCTGGACAAGCTGGTTGCACTGTTAATGCACAGGGTAGTGCACAGGGTTTGGGACTTTTCTTTGTTAGGTTCAGTTGGATGGTTGGATGGTTGGATGGTTGGATGGATGGATGGATGGATGGTTGGATGGTTGGATGGTTGGATGGTTGGATGGTTGGATGGATGGATGGATGGATGGATGGATGGATGGATGGATGGATGGATGGATGGATGGATGGATGGATGGATGGATGGATGGATGGATGGATGGATGGATGGATGGATGGATGGATGGATGGATGGATGGATGGATGGAGGTTCAGTTACATGTGCTATATGAGCTAGTGGTTAGCTAGCTGGTAGTAGCTGTGTCTTTTTATACAGTTCACTGCTGCTTAAAAGGCATTTAATTTTAATTATGTAATGATGTATGTATACTGATTTGTATTTTCATCTCGTATTCTTACATTTTTATCAAAAACCAGAGAAACTTTCAGTACATTTCAGTAAGACAGGTTGATGAGAGGCGTATTAGTGAATCAGAATCAGAATCAGTGTTGCAGGTCCAAAACTAAACAATGATCTGAAAGACACTAAACACTCCGTAGAGCTGAGGGGGAGTGCAGAGTTGGATAAATATTTGATGGGTTCTTCCGCATTAGCAACACTTTTCACATTATATGTCGATATTTGATTACTTTGAATAAAAACACATTGATTAGTGCAGCTATTTAAGTGTCATCAATTGAAATAGTAGTGCTTAATGAAACGTTAAGATCCATATTTTTGGATGTGCATTAATATTTTCCCAACATTTCCTGACAAAAGGATATTTCAATTGCAAATAATATGAGATATCAGTAGATCCCAAAAAGTGAAATTGTAATTGCATCCCTGATTCCAGATTCAAATTGACATAAAGAAAGAGTAGTTAGAAGAGAGAAAATATTACTGGTATTTAAATGTTTGTTCAAATAAAAAATAAAAACCATTGTATTTATAAAGCCCAATATCACAACACACATTTGTGTCAGGGGCTTTACATCAACAATAATGAGTGACAATGTAAATAGATATAATCAAATGAGTTAATATAAAAAAACTACAACATTAAATGAAAAATAGAATAAAATATAGGACCCACCTTAACTGAATTTACCAACATGCAAATTATTCAGGTGAAACTGTAAACCTTATGGATGCGATTCACATTTCTAAATTAAATATGTCGGCAAACATTTGCCTTGTAACTCAAAGATCTATAACTGGATTTCCCCCTGCTTTACCTGAAAACCTGCAATAAATCTGGCTTCTCAGACAGTGAAGGTATGCAAGTCTCCGGAGAATCTCAGGCACATTTTTGTCTTTGAGTCACAGAAGGGTAATAATCTACTTTACTTCTCCATTTCAGGGGGGCCTTGGTTAGTCGGTTGCCATCACTTTTACATTTCACCAGAGCCAAACCCCCTCTTACCTCGCTCCCGGCTCAGAGAGAAGACTCTGACTCAGCCTCCAGGAGAGTGAAATGTTTTACTGTTCACACATTTCCCCCTCGCTGAACTCAAATGACTCCTCTTCCCTCCCTGCAAAATAACGTTCCTTGAGATCCTTCAGCACCGCTGCTCAACGGCACATCTGACACATCTGCGAACTAAGACAGGATTAAGTGCTCTGTGTCTACAAGTGTTTTTATGAAAAATGAGAGTGGAAGCCATGCCACAAGCCCAGACTGGCATGTTGAAAAAAACTGTGGAAATATGTGACAGGCAACCATTTCAAAGCATAGCAGATCATTTATGAGTTGAGTCTTACCAGCTTGTGTTGATGTCAAGTTGTGTTAATGTGTTTGTAAAGCTGTCATTAAAGGCAAATGATAATATTACAATAGACAGTTTATATAATAAATGATCTGTGGTGATTAGTACTGATTGAGTACTGGGTGACTGCGTATGCATTTGATGGTTAAATTATAATGTTAAAGAGGCCCTGTTATGCTTCTTTGGGTTTCCCTATTCTGTAGTGTATTATATAGGTTTTTGTGCATCAGACCATTTAGGTCTGAAAAGGCTGAAAAGTCCTTGTTGAACATTAAAGCATGGAGACATGTAAAAATGTAACACCTGAAAATGAGTAACTTAGGGCCCCTTTAAACAGTATAGCACAGGTCTTGTATATCCAGCTGTATCCTCACTACTTCTCAAACAAATGCATTTTTGTTAAACGTTCCTATTGAAAACACTTTGGCCCAGACATTCTCATGCTTTTACACACTTCTGTTTTAGATTCCTCGTTCCCCATGAAGGCATAAGAGAAAAAAATATAAAAATTCCCCCGCAATGTAAAGTTACGCCTGGTGAATAATTGATATACAAATGTTTCCTTTGGGGTGAAGTATTCCCAGGGTTGGGCGGCTTACTTAAGTTTTTCTGTTACAATTTCTAGTTACCTTTAAGAAACATTAGCCTGATCTGAGTATCAAAATATAAAAGCAATTGCTTGATTATTTTGTGTTACTTTTGGGTTACCTTAATATCAAAGAAATAAAAACAGAAAATAAATATCTATAAGTTGTTTTTAATGTAAGTGTATTATGTACGCCAACAGAACAGTGTCACCTTAGAAAAGAAAAACCAAGATATTCAGTATGAAAACTCTGTCCTCTGACGTTATTTATAGGAAAACCTGCCGTTCATTAAGCATATTTAGGCAGTAACCTATTCACCAACAATGAAACACATGAACACATACTATAGTTTTAAATAATAAAATCTGAGCTAAAAGAAAAAGCACCGTTTTAGTTTAATACGCACAGTTGAGTATAGATTCACACTTAAAGTATTAGCCTACGGAACAGTACAGCTAACAAAGGAGAAATACAACCTGGTATTCAGTAATCTGATTACATCTTTTTTATGTAAGTAAGGGAATACAGTAATACCTAATCACGTTACTTACACATTCCACCTTTTAACCTTTTGTAGATACAGTCTCAATTGATCAACTACACACTCTGAAATGAGTCACTTTCTTCTAATAAACTTCAGAATGTTTATCTGCAGTATAAATCTTGGACATGCCACAGCAATCAAAAAAACATTTTGCAAAGAGTCATACGAGTAGTAAACATTAGTCCTTCTCAGCGTGACACTTACCACAGATGGATGTCATCTGTGGTAAAGCTCCGTCAAGTGTTGGATTGGGATGAAGCATAGTTAATCCAGCCGATTGAGCAGATCAACACCCTACTACCTTTATCTGGACCTTGCCTCCGAGCAGCTGGTGACCAGATCCTGTAACAGCCGACCACACACAGATACAGATACTGCATACACACATAAAGGGCAATTAAAGGACACATTCTGCTCATTTTCAGGTTCCTATTTGTATTTTGTGCCTCTACTCTGGCATGCTGCAGTACCTGTTTTCACCCTCTGTCTGAAACCAGAGCCCAGTCTGCTCTGATTGGTTAACTGGCCAGCTCTGTTGTGATTGGTCAACCACTTATAGATGTCCCACCCCTTAGCCTATCACCAACAATGTGTTGGAGCACTATGCCAGTTCATCAATCATCCAGAACTGAATTGTCAGCACTGCATGTTCTGCTGGATGTTAAAAAAAGGGTAAAAAAATCTGCTTCTAACAAATACTGTATCCCTTTGATAAACAATTTAACAACAAAAAATAAAGATGCAATAAGCATGAGCAGAGTCACAAAGGTAACAATGTGCAGTCTCATGATGTGTTTCAATTATGTATATTTTGGGTATAATGCCTTAGCTAACAATAGGAGAGATTCCTTAGCATAGAGGCTATGTGAAACTGGACTATTTTTCCATCCATGAACCAGAGCAGGATGACCTTAATCCCAATCCAACTGGTTTCTAACCTATTGAACATGAACTTTGAACAGAAACCAAAGTTTGACCCTATTTTAGTAATCTAACTTCTAATTTTTTTCTAAACTTTGTTCTTTAAAAACAACTAAACTAGCTCTAATAACCTTTGCTTCAAAAGCTGGCTCTCAAAAAGCAGTGCAGCCAGAGGCTCTGCATGGTTTCCTTTGTAGTTACAGCACACAAGTAGTATTTTGGCAAGTAATCCATTGGCGTTTTAAGTATCTCTCCAATAATAGAACTGAATCGGTTTCGTTGCGACCAATGATAACATAAGCTGACCAATAACTTTGTTTCCTTCACCAAACCCTGTTGCGTCTAGAAAAGTCGACTGTGAGCTTGAGCTTTACAAACATCATGTTCCCTTCACAGTGAGACTTGACAGATGGTATGCATTTGTGTGGTATCAACTTTCATAGTCAATAACGTGTTAGTCACACAGAGAATGGAACTGCTGCCCTTATTTTGCTAAGAACAAAGTATCATACCTAACTTCGAAACAGACTCTGCGTTTCCCCAGGGGGAAAGCGTGCAAGTCTGACTTGCAAAGCCCTTATAATTAGGGATGGAAATGATTTTGTTTCCACCCAAATGAGCAGTTTACGTCAGATGAGACTGAGCTACCCTCTGTGCCGAACAGGATGTCATTGGTACGCAAACACACCAGTCGAGCCGACAGCCAGGCTAAATACTCTCCGCCGGACTAAGAGTGGTTTTGTCTCTTCCCCCCCACTGTAGGCTTAGCAACCATTTGTCGACCCAAACAGTTAGAATTGAAACCAACTTGCATGAATTGGTTGTACAGAAACTTACGCCTATTATAAAAAAAACAATATCTGAGCGCCAGACAGGCAGATGTACATGTGTTTTGGCGCTGTTGAAGAGGCAGCAGACCATAGCTTGGAAACCCAAACAGCATATGCTGTGCATTGTCAGTGAATTAATGTACAGCGCATACTTGATTTGTGTGTGAACACGTGAAAGCATGCAGCACGCAGATAAATGTTTGACGGGATAATGGAGCTTTGGGTAAACGGAACAAAAACAGCCTTCCATCCGCCCCTTGTGATTCCCGTTGACAAACACTGGTGAGTGTGTTTTGAAAGGCAAAAACACTTATTATGCAAGAGCAGTAGTGTGACGATAGTAAATTGAAAATGTTCCAAATATTTGACATGATATAATCTTTAGAGGTTAGAAAAGGTTTCATCACTAAAGCATCATCATTTTCCTTTCTGTAAAACACATTGTGAAGAATTGAGCATGGTACAAGGCACTGGACTCAAATGCCTTTTGTCATAGTCCAAAAAAGGCTTAGCATCATATTTCCCCATCACAAGGAAGTAATAAAGCATGCGTCCTGTTTAGCATTAGCATCCCCTAACTCTTAAGTTCGACAAACCTTTTGAACTCAGTGATTCTCAGTGATGCAGTGAAAGATGGGAACCCAGACATGGTTGCCACAAGGCCCGTCCATAAAAAGCTGTTTGTCCGTCTCCGCATGCACAAACACATGTCAGGTCTTATAAAAGGACATACGAGAGCAGGAGCTTTGGGTCTTTTTGTATGTGTTGATTTTTAAAATTCTGTTAGATCAGCATGTGAATCTTCTGGCGGAGTGTATGGCATACTAGTTTAGGTTTCAAGAAAAGGGAGTAATGTAGAGGTTTCATACCCAATAAGCTTCAACAATATTCCATATATTCTCCGTTTTGCGTTAAACTGAAACAGGTCGCTATTCATTAAAAAGCTAACATAACTTTTGTCCCAAGCACGGCTAACACAATGATACTTTTATATTGGAAATTTGTGACAAAGCCACTGCAAGCACTTATTGCTGCAGGTATGTTGATCACAAATGTGAAAATGTGAATCCAAACTGTGAAAAGCTAGAGGTGTGATACCATGCTGCTCATTTGCTATATTCAAGAAACACAGTGATGTTTTAGTTATCAGTGAAAATGTAAGGTACATGTTCTCAAGAATGAGTTCCCAATTCAATTAATGAAACAATGTAAGAAATAGGCAAACAACCCTCAATGATGCTGAACTGAAATGACCTTATTCCAAATAGCATTTCGTTTTACCATTATCCCAATTTTCCACTTTAACCAAAGGACAAACTTTCCCAGGCTATACCTATCATACTGACATATGAAAATAAAACCTCCAGTGGATGTTAAATAAATACAAATCATAGTAATCCTACGAATGTGTAATGATGCTGTAAAACATGCCCCCACAACCAATAAAATGCACAATGGGCCACATTACAGGCTAAACTGTTCTATAATCTTAAGTAATCTGTGGTTGTCGGCCCTGTCGGCACCAGAGCATCTTCACCCCCCTGTAGCTTCTCGTCGTGACCTACTGTACCACCACTGGCTTTTGCGTTTCATGTAAATATAGGCGTGTAATGATACACTGTCAGAGCACAGATGCTATTATGGCCTTCCTACCAAGCAGAGGTCATCTCTGCCACCCCGCCCTAAAGAGTGGCCGCCTCACCACCGTGGTAAAAAGGCCCTGCTTTCACTCAGACCAAAATGACAGACGTGACTTTATCTTCGCATTTTGACCAGGGTTTGAGGGGGAGAGTGCTGAGAATCCTATTGCAAACTTCACCAGGGTTAAGCAGATACACGGCGATTAGTGGAATTGTTTTATTTTACATTGTGTAAACCATCTGAACCGTTTCTCTTTTATTTGCCTGTGATTAATGATTTCAACTCACACAAGCAAGGTGGAAGGAAGTCGAACATTATCTCAATGACTATGAGAAACAGGGAAAGAGCATTTGGTTCAGAGGCAAGCATACATTCCAAATTCAAGTCAATCCAAGAAGACATTTACAAATGTCTCCCTTTGAAAGCTCACATGGCAATAGGGAGAAAAGTATGGTGATTGTTACTGTGGGATACACCAGTTTCGTTCTATCACAACCCGTCCAGATGTATTTATCCTCACAAGCCATAATTCAACATACATGCTGCCAACTGGTTTTATTTTGAAATCAGTGTATATATTACTTGGATACTCATCAAAACATCAGTGATGCAGTTTTCTTCTGCCGTGCACAAAGCCGTTCCCCTCACTTTGACAAATTGTTTACAATGTGAGATACTGAAAGCAGTAGAAATGAAAAAAAAGAGCGAGTCGTGCGCACTGCTGTGCACATCTTGATCTCTATGGTCTTAAAATATTTCCAAACAACACAAAAAATAGCCAAAGGCACAAGATGAGCATGATTTTATTACAACATTTTCCAGATGGCTGTATTACATAGGACAAAACCTTAGGACCAGATTTGAATTCAAGCCATTCTGTCAAAATGTTTGTGCCACGGGGGAAAACATGGACATGTTAATTCATTAGCTAGACTTTGAAGTCATTCTCACCTTACTGCTAAACTATATCGATGGGTTTAGTTCAGCACTTGAGACGCAAATTAAAAGCAAAGACCTTGAGGCACGGGGGCCATCTGGTCCTGGCTCCACTGTAAATGTTTCATTAGCCAGATACTTATTGTATTCCCCGCAGGCTTACAACTGCCTGAGGAATAAATGACCATGAGGCTGCAGTGATGTACAGGTCTACAATTACACTAGGACGTGCATGTATAATTCCACAAAGAATAAATAAGTGCTTTTAGGTTTACATCTAATTAAAAAAGTAGTTTCCTATAAATATTCAATATAAAAGGCCTTTTTTTTTAAAGAAGTCACATTTGCATTGTACATCTGAATTTATTTAGTCAATTAGTAGTTCCAAGGGGAAAGTGCTGTCAAGCTATAATTTCTGAAACAGTTACAGCATGTCCAGTATGGGAAGACTTTCTGATTCAGAGTCTAATATCCATGAAAAACTATTTTGGATACACTTTTATCCCAACTCAGCTCAAATAAACATGTATTTAAACTGCAAAAAATATTTCTATGTTAACAACGGATCAAATGATTTAGAGTAATGATAAAGGGTTCTTTTGTAGTGGCTCTACAGAGGTTTCTTTTAATCTCTTTGTTTGGTCTGTATGGCTTGCAACTTTACTATTTTTGGTTCACTTAAATCAACATAGTTTCCAGCAGCAGCAGGCAGCTATTTCTGCCGAAAAAGCTTCAATTAAAACCCACTGCTCACTACTGATTAGGCACCAAATGTCAGATTGGCGAAGTTAATGACTACCTGGTGAAGGTGGTGGAGTGTTTAGACTTTTCTTATACAGTTCTCTCAGGCGTTGGGAGGGACTAAAACACACCATAAGGTATGCACGTTTTAAATTCAAGGATAAACCCCATTGATCCTCGCTTACATTTCTGTTTTGAAAACGTGTGCCTAAAAATGGGATGGGCAGATTACAATTGAGATTTGGTTTACACTTGCCATGCTCCATAAAGGAGCTTGTCATGTTTGGTGATAAGCCTTATGGCTGTTAAACTTCAATTTGCTGTAAAGATTCATTATTCAAAAAGGATAAACTGATTGACAGTTTGGGTCACACTGAAAACAAAACTTCCAATTCTACACAAGGAATTGTCTAATGTACAGGCTTGTCAAGTCGACAAATTAAGAGATTTCTTTGGATTCTGTTTCCTGCTTTGAGGTCAGATTTACAATTGTAGCCTTCATTTGAGGAGTACAATAAATCTGTCGGTATAGCCACTCCATATAATGCTCTTATTATGTGATGCGGCTTCTAGAGATGCCATGACACTGGGTTTTTCAAGCTGTCAGAGCCGTTCAGAATTTCTTGCTAACGTCTTCAAATGGACGCATGGGCAAAACTCAACAACTTTTGATGGGTGGTTTTTATTGTTGTTCAGTTAAAAGTTTTTCCATCACTCATGATTTCTATAAATGTGTTTGGGTCCAGCAATGGCCGCTGTTGGTTCCATTACCCTCCACATTAAACTTTTAGATGGTAAGAAGTTTAACAAGGAAGAACAACTTTCTCATTTCTCAAACACAGATAAAATGGAAAAGTCTGGAAACTTCATTAAAAAGGTCAGAAGTTCAACCATTTAACTTATCCCTATTAAGTAGTATATCTTTTTATCTAACACTAGGATCAATGGTAACCCAAGAACATGTTTAACTTTTTCTGCCAAAGACCATGTACAATCCCATTCCCAACAAATGTAAAGCAATGCAAATAGCCAAACCAAAGGTTTTCACAAATTCTTATTACTTTATTTTCCTTAAAAACCACAGATCCACTATATTAGTACAATACGGGTTAGTTCATGTCAAACTAAATAAAGATTACAGCATAATGGACACATTCAATCAAAAAGGTAACAGCACAGAGAGGCAGAGAGCCACAAATTCAATCAAATACAGTTTTCCCCTCAGTATCCGTCCATTTATTTAGGATGAAATCTAATTATGTCAACCCCAAAGCAGAGTTTCACCATGACGAATGGATCAAATCATTATTTTTCTTGCACAGAATAAGGTTCCCTAATGCAGAGGTGATGTAACAGTCTTCAGGATGCAAAACACAGAGGGGACATGGAGCCCATCTGGATGCTGCTTCCTGATTGGATGGTCAACAAAGTGTCTTTTCCTGGCTGATCTCCACTGATATGATGAACGAAGAAGGAAAGTAGAGAGCCTGGGGTTCAGGGATACCAGAAGTTGGCTGTGGAAGAGGTGAGAGGTTCAATAAGTTCAAGGTTATAACTTGGCGCTCCACGGCGGATAATGAAAGTAGAAGCGAAGATGAGAAGAAGCGTGTTGATTCAATTATACGTTTTTATTAATGGTCCTTCTGTGTTGTTATTCAAAGCCGTCGTTCCAATGGCCATAACTCAAGGATGACACTGACACTTAAAATGGATAACGAAAGAGTCTGGCAGACTGACTGTCCCATCTCAAAGGATGATTCAACACTTCTGCAAGCAATGAAGGATAATAACATACCTACTGTATGAGAGAACAGCGGGAGCTTTACACAAGTAAATTGGGCATATCAATGACATGTAGGCCCTGTTAACACTTGGCACTAAAATCAGTTCTGGGTGGTCTGATTATAAGTCGGCGACTCTAAGTACAGGTGCGAATACACCCAAAACAGATGCTTCAGAATCCGCAAAACACTCAATCTTCACATTGGGTGCCAGAAAGTCCCCAATGGTGCTTATTAGGAGGCAGGTCTTTCCTATCACCAGGTTTCGCCAAACTAAAATTTGGACCTTCATTGGCAAGCTTTATTGGCTCTTAGAGGAATGGTTCTGCCCCTTGGAAGAATCGGACAGGGTCTTTTTATTAATGAATGGTTCAACTTAGACAGAGTTTTTGTATTCTATATACTGTATGCAAGTTTGAAAATGTCTGAACTCTTTAGGAATATAAACATAATGAAACACCACAGAAAATCCCTGTCTTTTATTTTTAACGACAGGTTGGGCTTTATCTTATAATTATTTTTTTCCCAAACCACTGACTTGACTTTCATGGAAGACAAATGCTAATCCAAATCCTTTTGTTGGAAACAATCAATATCAGCAAATATCTTGAGTTCTACTCGAGCAGTATTAAGTTCACTTTAGAGCCGGACTGATTGCACACAGAGTTGGTTTAACTGTCCCTGTTGAAATATAATATCTAGAACCTTTTTGGTAGGGGTATACACACCAAGCAGATCGTGTTCTCAGGATGTTGGTAGTAAGGTGTAGCGTTGGGCCAAGAGAAAAAAACTTTACATTGGAAAAAGAATCCTTATCACTGGGCAGATAAACAATTTATGTTTTAATCTTGTTACCTTCATTTGATCAAGGCATTTGTCCCATTGATCTATTGCTGGAATAATGTGACAATTAGTTTCCCGACAGGAAATGGGTTTTAGAATGTTGTTCAAACGTACAGAGCAATACAAATACACAACTTATTTACTGTTTTCACATTATGACAGTAAAAAAATCCGCTAAAAACAGGAAACAGGACCATCTGAAGAGCAAGTGAACGCGCCATTGGCCTTGGCAGAGTTTTATTTATTATTTTAAATTGTTAAATTCGATTCAATTTATAAATCTTCTAATGGTAAACTTAAGCCCTAACCTTAATTATTATTATACGTTTACCTATAGGTGGCTATACAAGAGCAGGTTCATGTTGGCGAAACGTCCAAGGTGTTTTAAAGCACTAATGTAGTTTTAGCCTGTATGCAAATTGGTACTTAAATCTCGTTGTGTAGCTTTATGGTCACATGTGCAACTTTCCAGAGAAAACCTAAACGCACTTTAATTTTCCACTGAATGATGGTTGTTTGTTACTGATTGGAGATCATAGTTACTTTCCATGTCTTCATAACTACATAACTGGAATATATAATGCAGATTATAGGGCAGTGGTTGAGAGGCATTTATATAGTTTAAGTGTTTTAAATGACATAATGTATTTTCCTTCAAAGGAAGCTCTCAGATCTGTCCTACCTGACGGGGTTCAGTAATTGATCATCTTCTTAATTGCATCAAAGCACTTCCACTTGTCTGGGATGTAGAAAGGTTCAAAGATGTGAGGGAAGGGGGTGTCATACCCGCAGACCCTACTGATGGGAGCCTCCAGATTGAGGAAGCACTCTTCCTGCAAGGGGGAGAAGAAAAAAAACACACAGATGAGGACAAATACTCTCAGCATCAGTTGAATGTTGAAAGATAATTCATGCAGGCACAGAAGTCAAGCTAACGTGTTCAGACTACAACAGATTTGATGTTTGACACAGTCTGAGAGAAAGAAGGCATTCATGTAGGCTGCTGCAGACACGAGCATGTTCACATTATGAGTTTCCAACACGGTAAAGAGGGGATATGTGATATTGGAAGAAAAACATAGAAAAACAGTATCAATGGTTAATCCAGAACAGATCAAAGAACTTGCCCTGTCTGATTAATATGCTCAAAGTTGAAATTGTTCTGGCAGGTGCTCAGTAAATTTGGCCAAGGTGCAAAACAAGCAATGACTCGTGTCTCCATAGTGCCTTTTGACCGCTCCCCGTGGAGACAAAGCACAATGAAGTTTGACAAAACAGTACAAATGGGACAAACCCCCTGATGAGTTAAATGAACACACTTGAACGTGTGCAAAGATTTGCAGAAAGAGACCTGGAGTACCCTCTTTCAGATGAAATTGAATCGCAAACAACTCAAGCTACCAAAACAAAAAAGACATACGTGTTGACTGTGAGGAAGTTGCACATCCTGACTGACAGAAAACAGATTTTGACCTGTTTCTTGCAAAACTGCCAGCATCACAAACTCAGCCATCCACGTTATCCCGCATTAAGAACCCTGCCATGAAAGAGTTGGGTATTCGGCAGGGCTTGGATGTGTTACACTATGTTGTTTTATTACATAACAATGTCTGGTAGAGTCCAGTAGGATGTCAGTCTTGATGAGGAGCTTTGATACTTTTAAAGCCTGTAAAAAAAAACACACAAGTAGAGAAAAAGAGAAGGAGGAAGACCGAAGCATATGTGTGCTGCCAGGTGCCTGTGGAGTTGACATGGTACAATGTGCTTTGTATTAATGAATTAAAAGAATTGCCAAGTAGGAATACAAGTAAAATTTCATCAAGTGTGGATGCAGGAATCAATTAATGTAACAGCAAGGGTTTACAGCCACACTAACAGATCTGTGAAGCTGCATTCAGGCACAGCGCTGCTTACATACTCACAACTTTGTGTGTTAGCATTTGCTAAGTGGCAATAAAACAAATTACAGTTAAGGATTTTTCTCATCATTTTCTCATACACCAAATGTGTATTGGACAAATGAAGTGATGAGGGATCCGGGGAATCCATATAGTACTTAAGTTAAGACACGAGGGCAGCATATCTGCCTGCAAGTGTTCCGTTAAACGCCTAAGTAAGAACATCTCTCAGCACAGAAGAACAACACCTTGTTAAAGAGCTCAACAAAAACAGCTGCAGCCCCCCCTCTCGCATGAATATTCAAAAATGAAAACAGAATACTTTCAACCAAAGACACGTGCCAAGTTTTCTTCTGCTCAAATGAGTTCAATGAAGAACGGTTCATTCAAATACATGGGATTTATTGTTTTGTTGCTATAGCGTGGTATTGGTACCTAGACAAGTGGAATCCAACTGGTATTGGTATGGACTACTTGAGTACTAAGGACGGTGGTGATATAGGATGTAAACCAGCCATTATCGAGTCAAAATCAGGCAAGTCTTCTTAACAATAATCCTTTGGCACAAAATGCCGTTAACAGAGACAAAAAGTCAGATGTTTGTTGCAAGTAGGAATTAAATATAAAACGAGGGGGAGATGCACCTGTTCTCGAAGCTTGACAACAATTTGAAGAAACCCTTCTTTTTGCTTCACTGCCCTGTCTCTGCTTTTTTTGTGGACTTCTGAGCAACCTGACATTGATTCTCTCCGGCAGGCACTAAAAACAGCGGCTGTACTACCGGTGACCTGAAAGACTTATCTTTGCATGTCAAAATATTTAGAGCATTCCTTTCATGTGCTGATAAATCTCCATGGCCTTGGGGTCTATGGAGCCCAGTAAAAATCAGTTTCAAATTAAAGCACATGCGAGTGGAGAAAATGAAGACAGTGGTTCTGGATTGTGTAGTGTCATTGAAGAGTGATGCTACATTATGCTTCAGACGTGTTTTGCATTTGCTGCTAATACAGCCTCCAGGCAGAACACCATGATTAGGTCATAGGTTTTTCCGGGGTCAGGATTTTCAGAAGTGGTTATAAAATTCATTAATAAAGGATTTATTCACTACCCATGAGATCGTTAAATGGTTCAATCTTGTTTAAAACATAATTCAGACATCAGTGATGCATGCCATACCTGGCAGCTATACAAAAGCATATTTCTTGGGCAAAGTTCGGTCTCATTTGATGATAACATAGAAACTAGGAAATGTTTTAGCTGAACAGGAGTTTACATGAATAAACAGGGCCTGGAGCACAGCTGGATGTGTCGTCTACTTGGAATTACTGTCAGGCATGTGAAAACTTTTCCGAAGTCTGACCAAAAATAACACCACAGTATACATAGTGTTCCTGTTATCTTTTTCTATAGATGAAAGAGAGACAGATCAAATCCATATTCATTGAGATGATAACCTCAAGATCTATTCTCTGCCCAACTACAGACAACCAGTCAGACAGTACCAGGGAGTTTGCCCTTTTGTCTGGATCACATCTGTAATCTCCTCTAAATACACTGGAAGTGGGAGGAAAGTACAGTAGTCTGCCTGCCACCACAGCTGGACAGAGAATGGCCACACAACTCAGATTTCATTCAAATCGGTATTTATCTTTTGGGAAGTGCATCATTATGTGTAATATACTTAAATGTCAGAATAAAAATATGTCACTATGGCTGTGCGAAATCACTTGCGTTTTGCAGTGGTTTTGAATTCAATATAAAATGATATTGTGTCTCTCCTGTCAAACACCCGGAGATGAGAGGTTGCAGTCAGATGGATGGGGAAGTGCCAATATCAGTTGCTATATCAGGCCGAGGTGCATTTTTATTCTGAAAGACTTAACAGGCTTTTAGTGGAACCATTATTCCATTTCTCCAAAATAAGAGTGATACTTTCTTTTTTTTTGCAACGTGTGTTTTATCCATCGGGAGGATTGTGAGGAATTTAGTTGAGTTTGCTCAGTGTTGATATTACTTGCTCCCACTAGTTATAACTCTTCAACAGGTTTCAAAAGCATCTCAAATGAAGTGAAGATCAAACATCACTTCGTCATATAGAGCCTATGGGAATAGTCAGCCAATATACACTGCCTGGCCAAAAAAAAGGTCACACACTCTCTAATATTCGTTGGACATAGCTTTGATTATGGCATGCGTTCGCTGTGGCATCGTTTACCCAAGCTTCTGCAATGTCACAACATTTATTTCTGTCCAGAGTTGCATTCATTTCTGCCAAGATCATATTGATGATGGGAGAATCGGACCACTGCGCAAAGTCTTCTCCAGCACATCCCAAAGATTCTCAATTGGGTTCAGGTCTGGACTCTATGGTGGCCAATCCATGTGTGAAATGATGTCTCATGCTCTCTGAACCACTCTTTCACAAGAGGAAAAGAAGAAAAAATCTATTGATGGAATAACCTGGTCATTCAGTATTTTCAGGTAGTCAGCTGACCACATTCTTTGGGCACATAACGCTGCTGAACCTAGAACTAGATCATAGCACTGCCCCCCACAGGCTTGTGGCCTGTTTTTTGGCCAGGCAGTGTATCTTGTTTTTTCATAGACACTACAATGACACCGTAAATAATAAAATCTTAATATGTAAATTGGTACAGCGGAGGCTGACCAAGTGCAGCTTAGATGGTTAATCTTTGATATTACAATAGTAAAGTCTGAGAATGACAACGTACAGTTGGGTCCAACCATGAAGAGTTCAAGCCAAGAAGCAGGGTATGCCCTAAAAACTACTGTATTGATTAAAATCTATACAATTACATGTTATTTTGAGTACATAAGTGCTAATGCCAAGTACGCCTAATTGCAGTTCACTATGAGTGGTGCAATCATAATGGTCAACTAATTGAGTGCAGAATGCTGAATACTTATCTACCGCGGCGACCAGTATCATGGCTACGTAACTAAAGTGGTACGTCAAGTCATGATTGATCTAGAAAACTCACGAAATATCCAAACATTTAAATTATACATGTGTTTTTATTTTATTAGTGTTATTAGTGTTTGTATTTAAAAACCAAAGGCATGCCATATTCAACCCTCTGCTGCTTTGAGTTTCTCTTCTTAAAATAAAAGCTGTCAACTCTGTTTTCTACTAATCCTCTTACTATTTCACAGAATACATTGAAATTCAGAAAACCTGATAATGATTTTCTTCAACAGTCACTGAAAGAAGCCACTGGTGAAATGAAAGCTGAATGTTTAATTGTTAAAATATGTTCTCCTCGTCGGCTCTGGAACCTTACTTCTGGATAAGGGTTGGACTCTATTCTTCTCCGGAGTTGCCCAAGGTGTGAGGCGCCGAGCGGGTGTGGGGATACTCACAAGCCCCCGGTTGAGTGCCGCTTTGTTGGAGTTTACCCCAGTGGACGAGAGGGTCGCCTCCCTACGCCTGCGGGTCATGGGGGGGAAAACTCTGACTGTTATGTGTGCTTATGCACCAAACAGCAGTTCAGAGTATTCGGCCTTCTTGGAGACCCTGAAAGAAGTCCTGTATGGGGCTCCTGAAGGGGACACCTTAGTCTTGCTGGGAGACTTCAACGCACACGTGGGCAATGATGGAGACACTTGGAGGGGCGTGATTGGGAGGAACGGCCCCCCTGATCTGAACCGGAGTGGTGGTTTGCTACTGGACTTCTGTGCTAGTCATGGATTGGCCATAAGAAACACCATGTTCCAACATAAGGATGCTCATAAGTGTACGTGGTACCAGAGCACCCTAGGCAGAAGGTCCATGATCGATTTTGTTATCGTATCATCGGACCTGAGGCCGCATGTTTTGGACACTCGGGTGAAGAGAGGGGCGGAGTTGTCAACTGATCACCATCTGGTAGTGAGTTGGGTCGAGTGGCAGGGGAAGCCTCTGGACAGACCTGGTAAGCCCAAACGTGTAGTGCGGGTGAACTGGGAACGTCTGGAGGAGTCCCATGTCCAGGAGGCCTTCAACTCACACCTCCGGCGGAGCTTTTCAGGCATCCCTGTGGAGGCTGGGGACATTGAACCAGAGTGGGCGGTGTTCAAAGCCTCTATTGCCAAAGCTGTGGCAGGGAGCTGTGGTCTCAAGGTCTTAGGTGCCTCAAGGGGCGGTAACCCTCGAACCTCCTGGTGGACACCGGTGGTCAGGGAAGCCGTCCGACTGAAGAAGGAGGCCTTCCGGGATATGTTATCCCTGGGTACTCCTGACGCAGTTGCAAGGTATCGACAGGCCCGAAGGGCAGCAGCCTCAGCCGTGGCCGAGGCAAAGCAGCGGGTGTGGGAGAAGTTCGGAGAAGCCATGGAGAAGGACTTTCAGTCGGCACCAAAGTTGTTCTGGAAAACCGTCCGACACCTCAGGAGGGGGACCATCCAAGCTGTGTACAGTAAGGATGGGGCGCTGTTGACCTCAACTGATAGTGTGTTAGGGCGGTGGAAGGAACACTTTGAGGAACTCCTGAATCCGACAACTCCGCACTCTATGTTAGAGGCGGAGCTGGAGTATGAAGGGGGATCAATTCCAATCTCAAGGGGGAAGTCACTCAGGTAGTTAAACAGCTCCACAGTGGCAAAGCCCCGGGGGTGGATGAGATCCGCCCAGAAATGCTGAAGGCTCTGGGTGTTGAGGGACTGTCATGGTTGACACGTCTCATCAACAGTGCGTGGAAGTCGGAAACAGTACCGAAGGAGTGGCAGACCGGGGTGGTGGTTCCTCTCTTTAAAAAGGGGGATCAGAGGGTGTGTGCCAATTACAGAGGCATCACATTACTCAGCCTCCCCGGGAAAGTTTACTCTAAGGTGCTGGAAAGGGGGGTCCGGCCGATTGTCGAACCTCAGATTGAAGAGGAACAATGCGGTTTCCGTCCTGGTCGTGGAACGACGGACCAGCTTTTTACTCTCGCAAGGATCCTGGAGGGGGCCTGGGAGTACGCTCATCTGGTTTACATGTGCTTTGTGGATTTGGAGAAGGCGTATGACCGGGTTCCCAGGGAGATACTGTGGGAGGTGCTGCGGGAGTATGGGGTGAGGGGGTCTCTGCTCAGGGCCATCCAATCTCTGTACTCTCAAAGCGTGAGCTGTGTCCGGGTCCTCGGCAACACGTCCGACCGATTTCCGGTGAGGGTTGGCCTCTGCCAGGGCTGCGCTTTGTCACCAATCCTGTTTGTGATATTCATGGACAGGATTTCGAGGCGTAGTCGTGGGGGAGGGGGTTTGCAGTTCGGTGGGCTAAGGATTGCACTACTGCTTTTTGCAGATGATGTGGTCCTAATGGCTTCATCGGTCTGTGACCTTTCGCGGCTGAGTGTGAAGCGGCTGGGATGAGGATCAGCACCTCCAAATCTGAGGCCATGGTTCTCAGCAGGAAACTGATGGATTGTCCACTCCAGGTAGGGAATGAAGCCTTACCCCAAGTGAAGGAGTTCAAGTATCTCGGGGTCTTGTTCTCGAGTGAGGGAACAATGGAGCGTGAGATGGGGCAGAGAATCGGAGCAGCAGGAGCGGTACTGCAGTCACTGTACCGCACCGTTGTGACGAAAAGAGAGCTGAGCCAGAAGGCAAAGCTCTCTGTCTACCGGGCCATCTTCGTTCCTACCCTCACCTATGGTCATGAAGGATGGGTCATGACCGAAAGAACGAGATCTCGGATACAAGCGGCCGAAATGGGATTTCTCCGCAGGGTGGCTGGCATCTCCCTTAGGGATAAGGAGAAGTTCAGTCAACCGGGAGGGACTCGGAGTAGAACCGCTGCTCCTTCGCGTTGAAAGGAGCCAGTTGAGGTGGTTCGGGCACCTAGTGAGGATGCCACCTGGGCGCCTCCCTAGGGAGGTGTTCCAGGCACGTCCAGCTGGGAAGAGACCGAGGGGTAGACCTAGGACCAGGTGGAGGGATTATATCTCTTTGCTGGCCTGGGAGCGCCTTGGAATCCCCCAGTCAGAGCTGGTTGATGTGGCCAGGGAAAGGAAAGTTTGGGGCTCTCTGCTGGAGCTGTTACCTCCGCGACCCTGACGGAAAAGCGGGAGAAGATGGATGGATGGATGGATGGATGAATATGTTCTCCTTTAGCATTGCTTTCATGTGCTGACCAATGTCAATGACCTTGAAGATTACAAAGTGCAGTAAATTGTGTGTGTATCGTATAAGCCAGTGGTTCTCAACTGTGTAAAGTTTCATTGAAGAGTGACGCTGATGCGTTTATGCTCACATAAGCTACATCAGGCTACTCCATGACTATTTCATAGGTTCGTCACAGTCTTCAAAGGTGGATATACATTTTATTAAGACACTGATTCTATACCCATGAGCTCACGGAAACAGTTCAGTCTTGTTTTATATCAATCAACCTCAATAATGCATACCATAACAGGCAGCTAGCCAACAAAGTTAACAGTTGATTTATTGGACAGTTCAGTTTTGTTGGAAAAAAAACAAGGGGAATGTTTCAATTAAAACAGGAGTGTACTTGAATAGACCGGCATGGAGCAAAGCCGTATGTGTCATCGTATTTGATTTGCTGACAGGGAGATGGAAGGCCACAACACTTAGTATTTTCAGGTCTACATCAACACATAAGTAAAGCATTTTCATCACTTTTTTTGCAGGCTTGACTTTATCAGTATTTTGACAGAATAGCATGAAGTGAATAAGATTTTGTCCAAGGCATTTATGAAAAGTAGAACTTTTTGGTGAAAGAGGGGGGTAAAAAAGTTGTCTACCATTGAACAAAATAAATACCTTTTGCTACTGGGGTTTAATATAGCAAGGGGCCCCCTGACAAAGAGCAATGTGATTTCCCCATAGGGTTTACAGTAGGTATACTGCAGAAAATAAGCTTTGCTGCCTACACAAGTTTATGATACTAAAGCAGGATAATCTCCACATATTTACACCACTTTGTGATTTTTGAAGTGTAAATACAATTGACAATTCAATTATTCATGACAACAAATTTTGGACATTTAGAAGTGGAGAATCTACCCACAAATCTGTTCAGCTCGTGTTAACCACAGACCTAATTTCAGGCTTCAAACCACAAACACGTCCATTGACTTCGATACGAGGTAACAGAAGGTGGTAAAAGCATTTTCCGGGTTTTAGGACTCATTACTGCACCATTCAATGACAGAAGATTTTCAAAGTGTAACATTGGCTCAACTCCTTTCAGTTTTAAAGAAGGTAGGAAAAGACTAAAGAAGCAAGATGGCGCCGAGGATGGCTGCCGTGTCTCGAGCTCCTCAACAACTCCACATCTTAGTGTTTTTATTGTTTTACTTTGTTGGTTGTTTTTAACTTTTTTTTGCAACATGCAAACCGCCCAAGCGAGCCCTATCATCCAATATGATAGAGAACAACTTTTACACATCAGGTCGCTGGTGGACAGCAATAATCCACGACGACCTGCAAACAATGGAGAGTCTCCGTGTTTACCTGCTGGAGCTCTACCTGTGGAGCGCAGGAGGAAGAGACCACGAGGTTCCCGGGCCGGGGTCCTGGTCAGGCTGAGGAAACGTGAAAACAGGCCTCCTCTACCGAGTTTACTTCTGGCAAATGTCCAATCCCTGGATAATAAGCTGGACGAACTCCGTAGCAGGGTGGCATTTCAACGGGACATTAAGACCTGTAATGTTTTGGTTTTCACGGAGACTTGGCTCGACCCCACGATACCGGACGCCGCCATTGCTCCACACGGATTCTCCATTCATCGCCAGGACCGGACAATAAACTCAGGGAAGAGCAAGGGAGGAGGTGTCTGCTTCATGATCAACAACAACTGGTGCTCAGATGTGGAGATCATTTCTTCGGACTGTTCTCCCAGCCTAGAGCACATCATGATCGGATGCCGGCCTTTTTATCTGCCGAGGGAGTTCACATCTGTTGTTCTAACAGCAGTGTATGTTCCGCCGCACGCTGACAACAACACAGCGCTGGAGGAGCTGTATGGGATTATCGACAGGACAGAGACTTCTCGGCCAGAGGCCGCATTTATTGTGGCCGGGGATTTTAACAGAGCCAACATGAAGAAAGTCCTGCCGAAATACTATCAGCACGTCAGCTGCCCCACGCGCGGTGGAAATACACTGGACCATGTTTACACTCCTTTCCGGCATGGATATAAAGCCCTCCCCCGCCCCCCCTTCGGCAAGTCAGACCACATATCTCTTCTTCTGCTCCCTGTTTACCGGCAGAGACTGAAGAGGGACCGACCTGTGACAAGGACAGTGCAGCGTTGGTCCGAGCAGTCTGACTCTGCTCTCCGCCACTGCTTTGGCATCACGGAGTGGTGTGTGTTTGAGGAGGACGATATAAACACACACACTGACGCGGTCATTTGCTACATCGGCAAATGCATCGATGACGTCGTGCCGCGGATTACTGTACGGACATTCCCAAATGAGAAGCCCTGGATAAACGGCGAGGTCCGAGCTAAACTTAAAGCACGGGCCATCGCGCACAGCGGCGGTGATTTGGATGAGTACAGGAATTCCAGGTATGCACTCCGGAGAGCTATTAGCAGTGCGAAAAGACAATACAGGGACAAGGTGGAGTCGAACTACAAGGGCTCCAACGCCAGAAATATGTGGTCTGGACTAAAAACAATAACAGACTACAAAAGGACAACGAGTGGTGCTGAGGAAGTGTCTGCATCTCTCCCAGATGAACTGAACACATTTTATGCACGCTTTGAGAAGCCCCCGGCTGTGGAGGCACCAAAGGCCCAGGATCCCTGCTCACTGGTTTTAACCAGTGCAGATGTGTGTAGATCTCTGAAAAGGATCAACGCACACAGGGCTCCGGGACCTGATGGCATCCCTGGCCGTGCTCTCAAGGTGTGTGCAGTTCAGCTGGCAGATGTGTTCACAGACATTTTCAATAGGTCACTGCTCCAGTCTGTAGTCCCCACATGCTTTAAAGAGTCCATCATTGTCCCTGTCCCCAAAAAGACAAAACCCATCTGCCTCAATGACTACCGCCCAGTTGCACTCACCTCCATCATCATGAAGTGCTTTGAGCGGTTAGTCAAAACTTTTATCACCTCCTCCCTCCCTGACTCACTGGACCCCCTGCAGTTTGCCTACAGAGCAAACAGGTCCACGGATGATGCCATCTCCCTCACCCTCCACACTGCCCTCTCCCACCTGGACCAGAGGAACACTTATGTGAGAATGCTGTTCATTGACTACAGTTCAGCATTCAACACCATTGTGCCCTCCAAGCTCATCATTAAGCTCAGGGACCTTGGGCTCAACAGCGCCCTCTGTGACTGGATCATGAGCTTCCTGACGGGCAGATCCCAGGCAGTGCGGATGGGGAACATCACATCCTCCACCTTGACCCTCAACACCGGAGCCCCTCAGGGTTGTGTGCTCAGCCCTCTCCTCTACTCCCTGTTCACGCACGACTGCGTGGCCACACACAGCTCCAACACCATCATCAAGTTTGCTGACGACACGACCGTCATCGGCCTGATCACAGACGGCGACGAGACGGCGTACAGAGAGGAGGTCAGAGCCCTGACATCTTGGTGCCAGGACAACAACCTCCATCTCAACGTCAGCAAAACAAAGGAGCTGATTGTGGACTACAGGAAGAGGCAGAGAGAAGCACACACACCCATCACCATCGACGGGACTCCTGTGGAGAGAGTCAGCAGCTTCAGGTTCCTCGGGGTTAACATCAGTGAGGACCTGACATGGACACATCACACCAGGGTCATATCCAAGACGGCTCGACAGCGGCTCTTCTTCCTCCGCAGGCTGCGGAAGTTCAACATGGACTCCAGGATACTCTGCAACTTCTACAGGTGCACCATCGAGAGTATCCTGACTGGCTGCATCACCGCCTGGTATGGCAGTTGCACCGCCCTCAACCGTAAGACTCTACAGAGGGTGGTGAAAACTGCTCAGCACATCACCAGGACGGAGTTGCCATCCATGGAGGACCTCTACACCCAGCGGTGTAGGAAGAAGGCCGGTAGGATATTAAAGGACCCCCATCACCCCAGCAACAATCTGTTCTGTCTGCTGCCGTCTGGCAGACGGTACCGCAGCATCCGGACCAAGACCACCAGACTCAGAGACAGTTTTATACCACAGGCTATAAGACTACTGAACTCCTGAGCTGTGTGAATGTCTACTCACATCTGTTTATAGTACACACATACATATATATATATATATATTATTCACATCTGCCATACATATCTGTTTATAGTACACATATCTATATATTATACATATCTGCCATACACATCTGTTATACGTAATATATGCATCTGTCCATACCTCCTCATTCAACAGTGTAAAGTATTTAAATACTCTCAATGTATTCCACATATGTATATATTTCACATCCTCAAATCTGTATTGTTGATATTGTAAATATTCTTCTCTCTTTTTCACTATTTTATTTATCTTTTGCACCATGTATGTTGAGTTGTTGGAGGAGCACGCGACATAAGATTTTCATTGCCAACATATACGCTGTATCTGCTGTGCATATGACAAATAAAACCTTGAAACCTTGAAAGATTTTCAAAGTGTAACATTGGCTCAACTCCTTTCAGTTTTAAAGAAGGTAGGAAAAGACTAATAAGTGACTCAGGCTTTAGGCTATTGGGCAATTGACAGGTTTGAGCAGAAGCATACCACAGTTAGACAGTCTCCCTACCCAACATGGTGGTTCCTGTATCCAATTCTCAAAAACCTCCTTGTAAAAATACAGTCCTTTGAGGAAGTTTAGTGTATCTTCGGATGGAGAAATACTTAGAAATTGACTGCCATGACTTTTAAAGATTGATGCAACAGGACTGTTTCTCATTCAGACAAGCCTGACAGGCATCTAGAGGTCTGATTCTTATTCAGCAGGCATTTGTGGCAGAACACATGTAAGCATATTTAGGGAACTCCAACTGGGCTACAGTGGATTCAGTACTCTTTCAACCATGACCAAGAACTGTACCACATCTCAGTCGGGCATGCTGGGGAGGATGTTGGACTCTGCTAGTTTAAATTACACACTATAGGGAAGCATTGGCTTTAACACCACGTCCTACAGAGAACTCTGAGACCCCCCTGAGAGACCATGCTATATTAAATGCAGTGTCAAATATGGTCATGTGGAGAATAAACTTGTGCTAAGATACATTTAGCTTCCACTAAAAACGTTTCTTTACCTGGCATGTCAATTGCACTTTGTTAATTGTTGTAAACAGTTTTGGTTTTTAAAACTGGTCACATTCATACAGTTTAATTTTTTATTTGACAAACAATGGAAAACGTATAATTTTTTCTTCTAAATCCCCGAAAATCAGCGTTCCTTTTTGGAATCTGAAGTAATCTGTTGTGGTTTGGAGATTCAGGGAAGGGCAGTGAATCACCATTCCTTTCTGTATATCCCTGAGGTCCATACACGCATTGTCTCTAGCCACATCTAATTCTGCCATACTCTGTTCAGTTATCAGCCAAACAGTCAGGACAGGGCCAGCCAATAACACATTATTGAATCACCAGGGCGTAAAGCCAAAGCTTGATTAAGGAAACTTGCCAAGCCCTTATAAAGCCCCTCTGTTCTTTACACAAAAGGGGAACGTTCATAAATGGATCTTCAAAGACCTTTCAAGGCTTCAACTGGACAGGTGGTAGCTGAAGCCATTATTTTTTCCACAAATAATAGACTAAAGTGCTCCCACACAACGGTACCTAGACTATACAGGCTTTACTGATAACCAGTTTCTCTTTTTGTCCCGTGAAGGTTACCAGACCACACTTGTAAACAAGGAGCTGTCATACAACTAACCTTTAACATCCACACTGCTGATCTGAAGTCTCTAAGGCTGCTACTTTTACTAGCTTTCCCTTTCAAAACTATCAAACTAAATAGCTTAGTGTCATAAAATAAAGACCTCTCTCACCCATACATGACATTTCTATTAAGCAGTGTCCAGGTATTCAGTTAACCAAGCCAACTAATACAATATTAATATTATTATATCTTAATAATAAAAGGCTGCGATACAAAAGGCTGTGTTATTGATGTGGGTGCCTCAAGATCTGTACATCTATGTTTCGGAAGACAAGAACTCCTGCCACATTCACATTGATGAATACGATTTCAAAGATTAGGATACAGAAGAAAAAGCGAAAAAGGAAAAAACAACAATATTGAAACCTGATGCCGCCAACTCAAGTTCTGCCCTGTCTTAATAATTTCCTTTTTACATTTTTCAGGGGCTCAGCACTCAGACCCAACCCGTCAACACAATTAACATTAAATTGAGCACTACTTGGCTTACAGCTTGAGGGACAGTTTTTGGCTGCTTGAGGAAGACCGATTTCGATCACTAGCACATACCTACCTGTGGTGTTGCGTGTTGTTTAAATTATAAACTGATGTTGGCTTTCTCAACCCTAACCTCCCATTAAAAGAGAGAGCCCATCAGTCGAGTCAGACCCTCGGTAAATCAGGAGGCTAACTTCACATTAAAATGCCTCAATTATTTTTGCCGTAGTTTGTATGTCTCTGTTTACCTAACCTAAGGGCTCTTATTTTGTAGCGAACATAGCTGAATAAAAAATATATATATAACAATCTTGCTGTTTGGACAAAAACATGTGAAAATGACTGATATAGAGGTTGAGAACGTCTACCTTTGCAGGCTATTATGACAAACACATACCAACACAAAGGAAGCATCCCTAAACGCAGACTACGCCTCATCCCAGTTATTTTATCGAGAGTCATGCCAAGGTTGTGACCTAGTTCTGCTATCTTTTAAAGAAGTTACAATATGCTCTACCCAGATTCGTATCTCCTTGAGTATCCTTGCTTTATTAAACGTGGTCCTTTGAAGAATGTGGTGGCTGCAGTCAGCTTAATATGGGAACACTGCAGATAGCATGCAGTCAGTGAACACACCAACAACTTACATCACCCGTACACAATGTGAAAACATGGAAACATGGAAATGAGGACGATGAGTCATTGGCCATTCAAGCCCTCACTGACAGAGGAGAGAGCAACATCTGACTGTCAGTAAATGAGCAGTGGATAGATTTTATTATTCCTGCTTCAACTGAGTTCATACACATTAGCAAGTAAAGGGCTCCGGGTAACAAATAAAGTGTCAGGTATACAGAGGGGAGTTGTATTCACTGCTCACATGGAGAAAACACCCCACATACTGGAGATAATTATCTCACCACACACAGATAGATATAATTAGGATGATGAGAAGGGAAAGACTTTTCATTTAGTCATGCATTGCACGTAGCTCCCAATTGGTCATTGGCTGTCTCTGGCACGTCTTGGTTACAGTGTCAAGGCCTTTTGTATTGCCAGCAACACGCGATATTTCAGGCACCTTATATGGATAGTTAGACCCACTGTATCAACACTCTCAGATGAGTAGTACATACTTACAAAACACTGTGGAGACTAATGGAGAATATAATTACTTAACCCTTTTTCACACCATTTTGTTAAGATACTTCACAACTAATCAACACGTTATTTGAAAGAAAAAGAACAGACAACAATTTTAATAATAATTTCTTGGCTGAATTCATTTTTCAAGTTAAAAAAAATGGCAGCAAATGTAGTTGTTATGGACTGATAGAAGATATTGAAAGACATTGTCTTTGCCTCGGAGATACTTTCTGTTTTTGGTGTGTCTCTATATTTTATCAGCCCAACCCTACTTGCTAATAGTTCCAGCTATTCCTGTTTGCAATGTTCTTATATTTACAGAAAACGACAAATGTATCTCTTAGATACCTAAACTTCAATCTTTGAAAAAGTGCTTTATTTTTCTCTAACTGCTTGTGCTACAGTAGCTCTTTTCATCCGTAACCAGAGCCCAGTCTGCTCTGATTACCTGGCCAGCTCAGTTGTGATTGGTCAACCGCTTAGAGATTTCCTGTCCCTTTGCCTAACATGTACAATTTGCTGGAGTGCTAGCTAATAGAAGTGTGAGTGTTGCATAGTAATGTCAATATGTTACAGAAGAAAACAAAGGAGTCCAATGGAGGCGTTTAAGGCAGGGTGGGGGTGGGGGTATGTAATGATTCTGATGCTGATTGAGTAAATCAAGTGCAGGAGGCTCTAAAGTGCCTCTACATGCTAACACCAGCATTTACATGTCACTTTCACCTCACACTGCACGTTTGCCTTGATCTCTTCCCTTAAGTCTCCCGCCCCATCCTGGTTCGGCACACCTCACAGTTTTACACCGTCGCTTCCGGGCAATCCATGAAAGCCCATTACAGCTTTATTACAAAGTGGTACTTTAATTGCACCCTATTAAGACCAATAGCTTTGAAGATCACCTCAAGCCCCTGAGAGCTACAGACCCCAATAAAGTGTCATGAAACAGCGTGTTCTGATACAAAGGCGGCACACACTAACCTGTACTGAAGAGCTGATTTCAGCAGCAAAGCCACCAGTTATTGGTGCTTCATGGCTGATGAGCAGGCGTCCGGTTTTCACCACCGACTAAAAAACAAGAGACAGATACAGAACATTACAGAAGGTTCCGTACTTTCATGGTGTAGAGCCCTTAGAATGTATCTGTACAAATAAAACAGAGAGATTGAAGCACGTTTCAGTTCAGACGTAACATTTTATCTCAAAAAGGTGAGCGAAATTGAAAATAATTCAAAGAATGTAATTCCTGTTCAAAATAAATCAAACCCAACGTATTATGATAAAGAAGAAGTATTACGATTAACATAACTCACAAGTTTGTTTTGGAACATTCACACAGGTACCTTTTACCCAAATTGGGATCAATCAAGTACATGTTTGCTGGTCAGTCTCTGCTACATGGCTTAGAATTCCCCAGTGGCTCTTACTGCGTCCTGTGGTATGTATCTTCACTTGTCTGGCTGTTTTGCTATGTGTGCATTTATAAAATGGATGTGACACAAGAGTATGAGCTGCTGGGCTGATTTAGGCTGGTATACAAGGCCAACGGGACAATCATGGACATTACAAGTCTCAGTCTCCCAGGCATTTACATTTGGCTTTTCTGCAACATGACATTACTGCAGAAGGATGCCTCTGCTCCACCCGTTATCTACCACAGCATGAAACCAAAACTATACTATAATCTCAATCATTTGCCACTGGTCCAGACCAAAGCTATGTCTGTTCTATGCCACTTCAGCAAACCATTCCTCTCCTATGTCCAGTTATTGTATTTTTTACACTAATATATTAGTTGATTTTACATTGAAATATCATCCATGAATAATACACTTCATTTGACCACAGCAGGGTAAATATCCACACCTCTCCCTTTCCTCAAAGCCACAAACCATGCCCAACAGCCACCGTAGCTAAATAAGCCACTGAAAATAGGCACCACACATCCATTTGGTACTGTAAATAGGTCCTGACATTTTTTTCCTTCAACAGGACCGCATTATATCAAACATGGGGGCATTCTGGGGCTTCGTGCTGATGCTAAACAGGCAAAGGTTTACATTGCTGAGGTCCTGGGATGGGCTGGGAAGCACTAAATAACTGTGGCTATTTGTCACACACTGGTATCTGGGGCTGAAGAAGTCAGCACTGTGTCATTCTGGGGCACCAATTCTTGATATGCCTCTTTCTGGTAGGGGGACATTGGAAAAATTGTATAAAGAATATTCTTAGAGCTAAATTGAATGCTCATGCCAGTTTATAAAAAGGGTGAATGAGTTCAGCTCGCAAAAATCACTGATTATATGACACTACTTTCAGGAATGTGGAAGTTAATAACAACACTGGAAGACAATAATAACACTTGTCAGTCGGCACATTGAGAAGGAATCAAGCGAGGGGTTGAGAGTAGGGCAATTTCTTAATATGACATGTTGCTGTGAGCTTTGCTTAGCACGATGACTCATACAGGTGCGGGAGTGCCCAATCTTTTACCCAATCAGCCCTGATGTTGAACCCGGTCCCCATCTCGCATACACTCTCTATACACAGATACTGTTGACATAGTTTCTAATTTACACTGACACCAGCATCAGCCTGATATCCCTGTTGCTCTTCTAACCGAGGGGAGGCCCATGATAGTGCTAGCTGCATTAGGAGTGCATTCTTCAGATGCTTTGGAACAAAAGAAACCTGCCACTGTTTTTACAATATCGTGGGATAGAATTTCAGGCTCAGGGGCCTGGGGAAAACTAGTGATCCAGTTGATAAACCTGACCCAAAACAATGCTACATAAACACAAGTGACGGTAAACTGCAAAGTGTCACTAATTCAGTAGACCAACTAGTGGTGCATGTGATCTCAATATGTAAAAAAAAAAGAAAAAATAATGAAAAAATGTACTAATATCTGTCACAGCGATGTGGAGTTTACAATAGTGCATTTCAGTAACATAAACACAATTCCTCTCCATTCATTCTCAGTGATGTAGTAAACTGTAGCCAACACATTGCATGGTTCGTTCAACATGCTGTGCCGGACATTGTTAATGCTAACATGCTGATGTTTATTAGATGTAGTTTTTTCTACATCTTCGCTCTTAAGTGTGTAAAAGAAGGGCTCGTAAGGGGTTGACAAAGCCCAGAAGTCAAGAAGGGAGGCTAATAACAATAACATTATTTTTTCAGATTTTCCATTACAAATTAACGTATTGGACATAAAAGATATATTTTCATATCTAATGGAAATAACTCCAATGGTTTTCTTAAAACTTCCCTTGACAAGAAGCCCGATGATGATCGTTTTAGGTTCATATTTGTATTTTGTGCTTCGACTGTGACATGTTTACATGATGTAATGTTGAAAAGGGTTGTTATTTTTCGCCGCACTTCTTTTCACCCTCCATCTGACATCAGAGATTCCTCTGGAAAACTCCAGAAACCCCCTCTGGAGGGAACTTCAGGATTGTAGCTTTTGCAGACCATTTACATGCACAAAAATCCTACATAACACATTACAGGAAAGGGCAAACCCTAAAAGCATAATAAGGCCCCTTTAAAACCACAATGTCAACGTCAATGTGGCCCATTAAGAAAAATACCGGTTTTCATTCTCTTGGCACAATGGATTGAGGTTTTTACATGTCCTTATTTGTGACCATATTTGTCTCCCCACATCAGTATGTTCACAGTCTACATACAAGAGCAGATGTAACAACTCCTGTTGTAAGATTGCAACATATTCATGGTCTGCCTTACACCTCAACTTTCAAACTCATTCACCTCGCCTCACCGCCTGAGGTTTAATTTCACACAGTTTTAAGAAAAAGAAAAAGACATTCAGTAGTTATTGCATCTCTGACAGGAGACCAACTCCTACATAGTAATTGTGGCAGTAGCCGTTAACCCAGTTGTTTCCGACTGCTGATGTTTTTTTAGGACACAAATATCCACTTTTATTGTGTGGTTTGACCCTTTTCTCAAAAGTCAACCAGTCATGTTATTTGCCGTTGACAGCCACCTTTCATGTCAGTAAAATTGGGACTCAGAACGGGGGCAAAGACATTATTTTTAGGACAGTGGTGGAGCCACAGGAAGTACACTGGACACTGTAAGAAGATGATCAGTTAGATGCATCCAAGAGGAGAAATTATATGCTTTGATTGAGTGTAGTGTAAAGTTAAATATGTCATAAATCTTCCAATACAACCCTAGGAAGATTTGCTGGTAGGGCGATCTCTATGTTATTGTTCAGGCCAAGATCAATGAGTTTATCACCGAGTTGCTGATGTGTGAACCAAAGAGTGATCCCACACCAAAATAAGCGCAGTGAGAATTGGGTTGACAAGAAGAAATAACAGACAATGAAGCAAAATTGCAGTAGATGGTGAGAGTGGAAAAGGGTAGACGATCTAAAACTGAGAACGTGAGTTGAGGATAGAGACTGGAACCAAGTGGGAGGCTGAATGTGGGTTCAGTTTAAATTAAGGTAGAGCTTTGTTCAGAGCTAACCAAAGGTCAAAGGGAGTTTTGACAGTTGGGTAATGAGTAATGACTTATGCTTGATAGGCCAGAACCCTAACTGAAAGTATCAGTCAGAATTAGTTTATTCGTCCCACAAAAGCGATGGTTATTTCAAAGTATGGATAGAGAAGAAGAAAATAGAACACTAATATATACAAAAGTTGTATATGTATTAGGGTGTAACGGATCACAATAATTTCGGTTCGGTATGTACCTCGGTTTTTAGGTCACGGTTCGCTACGTTTTTTCGATACAGCAGAAAAAATGATCACAAAACATAAAATATTTTAGTTTTTTTTTTATTATATTACCCAAACCGGAGACTTAGATGATGCTGGAGGATTTTCAAGCTCAACTTGAACTGCGGTCGCCATATCAACTGTTCCACAAACAACTGACTAAATTCCAACGCACCCCTGAACGCATCCCTGACCAGCTCTCATAGTATCACACGTGTACCGAACCGGAGGGCCCATACTGAATATTTTCGGTACGAATACCATTACACCCCTAATATGTATAAATTGTATTTAAAATTAAAATTACTACAATTTACATAAGTATACATTCAGGTAAATAAGTTAGTAGCATCAGTACCTTTCAGCATCCAATTGTATAGAATAAAATAGAATTACTTTATTGATCCCAATTTGGGAAATGTTTATGTTGCAGCAGCATAAAAACAAGGCAGTACGTATTTGACACACTAATGGATTATACAGATAAGAAGAAAAACGTTTGTTTTTACCTGGATATGACAGTGATCAGATAACACCTACATTTCTAAATGTTATCCTGTCAATTCCCATGGAAAGCTTTCACCTCGACTAGCCCAAAGTTTTTGTAACCCTAGTTAACATACATTTTGAATGTTTCCTAACACCGTCTAACGTCTGAGAAAAGCCAACAATTTCCCAGGAAGTCAGCCTATAAATTAGTCAACTTGTCATTTACTGCTAAAACTTTTCTCAGACAATAATTACATGACAAAACAAGAGATACACACCCAGAGCCGTTGTTGATTTAAGTGCCAGCTAGGTCACTGTGGCATCACCTCAATGACACCAATTTCTTTTCAGCAGAGGGTAGACACTTCCAAATTTAAGTCTGAGTAGATAAACTTGCTTCATGTGGTTTCTGACTTTTGTCACATGGTAATGTAAGTCAGGTTAGAGAATTTGTTATAGTTGGAAAATAGCGTTTTGGGCATTGCTTATTAAGAACATGGAAAGCCTTCACATTGACTTTAGATTGTATCTGATCCTAATTGGTCGATTTTTTAAAGGTCAAATATGATTCCGTATGTTCAGTTTTGTAAGTTGCTGGCTGGAGAATCCCTCCTCCCTGCTTTGAGTCAGAACGAGGGCTCCTGGCTGTTGGCAGATGGTGGTAGTTGGGCTTGGCGACAGCTCTGGTGGCTGCAGCTTTACTACTCATTGTGTTGCAGGGCTGTCATTAGATGCCGAGGTCGTTCTGCTGGCTGCAGCGGAAATGTCATGTTTACTGCTATTCCCATACACACCCAAACCTAATGAGGAACATAGAGCTTGTCCTCCTGCCCTTACTCTGTCCTCAGTACTTCAATTAAACCTGTCCCGTCCACCTGTTGATCCATCCTTGCTGGGGTTCTTCTGCACCAGTATTTCTCTTTGCTCCTCCCTCAAACTATCCATTTATCCTAACCTGCTCCAATGAGGTCTTTACTTCAAGTCCCAACACTCCAAAATATGCATCCTCACCACTCAGAGGCTGGTGGCCAATGGCCTGGCATAACCTCAGAAGCTAAAGTCAGAGCTGTCACTCTCCCATGGCATATATACTCAACAACTACACATAAGCAGGTTGGTTTGTGCAAAGGCATGTGCACACAGACCACACATTCACAAGTATAGAGTGTGTTCAAGTACACCACACGTGCAGACACACTGGTTTTAAAAACTTCAGGGTAGATTGATTTATATTTTCTGCTAGTGATGGCAAGTTACTTTTACAAGTTGCTTTCTGTTGCTGCTGTCGTCATGGTATTTGGGTATTAAAGTGTCAGCTTTGCAAAAAAAGAGACATCTGTTGTAAAAAAACCAACAGCATATTGTACTAATGTACTAATGTGTTTTCATCACTGTACACACTAAGGGGATGTGAATAAAAACAGTCCATATTCGTAGCTAAAATGGGCTGTGGTTTGACTGGTGCGGAATCACATAATGTGCTTTCAAAGTTTGCAAGACACATGCAAGAGTTTTTCCAGAGGAAGTTGCCAACACTTATTTGTTGGAGCCGTATTTTTAACAGCCCTTTGGTCAAGAATAATAAAAAAATAGAAGTGATGATGAGAAAAATCTGCGTTGGTGTATGGTGTGCGCACACATACACAGCAGACCAAGTGACAACCCGCCTCGCCAATATACTATGCCTCCTCTTTCTTCAGGCTGTCCATCAATGTGCGACAGGAAGATGAGGTTGAGTTCAGTGCCGCCACCGAGGAGTCTTCCTTGCCGCTGGATCCGCAGGCTTTGCTCTCATATCGCCAAGCCTGTAATTGTGCTGCGACCGCAGGGTCTTAACTCATGCGGCACCATGTGATCTCCGTGACAAATGAGAGCCGGGAAGAGGCCCGACTACTTGCTGCTGCCTTTAAAGTGGCACTGTGCGATTAGCGCAGAGGGGTGAGTGCTCGGCGAACCGGGGGCCCTGTAAAATCATAGCGCTGGGAGGGGAAGCAGGGCGGGAGGAAACACAAAACACTCACTCGGTGCCCTACAATCTCTCACGACAGAGAGAGAGGAAAAGTGAGAACCAGCGAGCAAGGGTGAGGAGAACTGCTTCGGCACTGGGCGGAGGGCCAAGCCATCCTCCAGAGATGCCAGGACGCCAGAGGAGACCTCAGACAGAAATAACTCCAAACATCCCATAAAGTCCCATTAAAACCAATTCATCACACACACACACACACACACACACACACACACACACACACACACACACACACACACACACACACACACACACACACACACACACACACACACACACACACACACACACACACACACACACACACACACACACACACACACACACACACACACACACACACACACACACACAGTATGCCCTGTAAAGCACATTGCTACACTGACTGTGTGCACACAGACAAGACTGCTTCTATACACACCCTAACTTGGCAACAGCTCTTGCAAACATCGCAAAGGGGCTGCTGCATATATTCGACAGTAAGGTTGTAAAAATCAATGACTTTATAAAATTGTTTATACCAAGTGTTGCAACATTATAAACTGTTTTTGTAGGGGGGGATAACTCAGGACTTGGGTTGGAAACTATTTTAAACACAGACAGTAAGTCACAGTTGCCTTTATGGTAAGTCCAAAAGGCAGGCAGACAATATGACAAACATACTTTTGACCAGCTATAAATTAAAGTTTACTAGTATAAGTGTTTACTAGTATAAGTGTTTACTAGTATAAGCGTGCATACTTTATTTTTTGGATTTAAAAACGCTTTTTCTTCAACCCTTTCTTTAACATGTACTAAATCAGGAATGTTTCATAGTTAATGATGAGATGTATATAGTTGGCCCATCTATGAGTAGTTAAACTTATGAGGAGTCACCTTTGTTACGTTGTTAAGAACTATTACACTGGGTTTGGCAGTTTAAGGTGACAGGAGCATCAACGAGGCGACTGCATCCGGCTCCCACCAATACTTTGCAAAGTTAATCTGTTTATTTAATTTATACATTTTGACCAACCCATTAGTTTGAGACAGTTGCACATCATTCAAAAATAATAGCTTTTTTAATAGTTTCTATTCTTTATAATAGCAATTGTATTGCATGGTGATTTGCCGTTACAGCTGGATCCAGGAAGAGATTAGGATATAAAAAAATGGCCCTGGCTTTGGCAACAGAATAATATTATTTTTAAATCCAACACCAACCTCACCCAGATATAACCCTACAAACTGACTAGTGCAAAAACCTCAACACAGAACACACACTTGCACGATCTAAAGCTTTAACATCGTCCGCAGAATAGGCTGTACGCTACCCTCGGTGTTGCACACCACCTGATGGGAAAAGACCAAGTTCCTTTTTGAACGTGACGGCAGCTTTACAGTTGCAAAGTGCTTGGTGCTGCAACATGATAAGCTACGTCTGTGGGCCCGACACATTTTTTCTTTTTCAACTCACAGCCAAAATAGCTTTCTTAGCCTCCCTGCCCACCCCTTTCTCTCCAGTATAAAAAGATACCAAAGTGCTGGCAATAATTGGAACTCGAAACTGAAAGCAGCCAATGATGGCTTGGTAACACTAAATGGAAAAAAGGATTAGAAAAATAAATTGCGAACAAATAAAATATATATATATATAGTTCAAGTTTCAAGATGCTGCAAGAAAAACAAAGTTGCAGAGAGCATTATAACAAATATAAAAGGTGCGTACTATTAATCTTAATAGTTGCTGTGAAATAGAAACAATTGTTATTCCTTTTTCCATCTGACATTATATTATAGACTTTGTGATTTATAACTGACTTTTAAAAGACTTGGAGAAATGACAACGTACGTATATGATCTTTTGGATGTCTGTGTCCTTGTGACATTCGTTTTTTTCCACTCGTTCTGCTATCGGTCTACAGGCTGACCTCGATGATCTCCATCTGCCCACACCTCTGGCCAAGGATCCTAAACTAAACCGTCCTCTCCAGTGGAAAACCAAAGACCTGGCCCAATCTAGAGCCTTTTGCTTTTACAGTACTCTGTTCATAGACTGTATATATTGATGGACAGAGGTTCGTCCGTTAAAAGTGAAGCAAGCGCTAGTCCAGAGCCCCCTGGTGGCTGGCTGCAGTACAATGCGTAGCTCCGCCCATTCCCATGTATTTTCAATGGGCAAGTAACCAACTTTCTATGTCACTTTTCTCACCTAAAACAAATTTTGCATCCACAACTTTTTATTCGAAAAAATAGCTTTCAAGGTGCTTCACATCACACCATTTTTCTTTTTCCCGAGAAATTATTTTCTTTAATGTTATTTTAATAAATATAAAAGGGGCGTGGTTACACTTTGATTGACAGTGCAGCCGCTTGCAACCTCCTTCAACATTTCATTTCATTCAGAGTAGCTGTAGGCTCGGCTGTAGTGGTGTTCTTTTGTCAGGCAACTCATATTTGTTTTATTTGCTGTTATTACTTTACATTTATATATTGACAGTCATGTCGTGTTGTGCTGTTGATTGTACTAACAGGCCATCTCAGGGGAGCTCTGTGCAGTTTTTTCGGTAAGTGAATATTAACTTAATATTAGCTAGCGAACTCATTAAAATGACGGTAGCGATAGCTTAGCCGCTAACGTTAGAAAGTTAACTTAATTTGACAGTAATCTATAGATTTTCGGACATCCTTGAAAGGATTATGGTCATATACCAACGAAAAACAGATAGATTTGTATGTTGAAGACGCTCGAAACATCGAGATTTCTAATGAGAAAAAAGTCAGTTTAGCCCCAGAGAGTCGGACTCGGCCTGTGTGTGTGGTGGGGAACTGACGGAGAAGGGGGCGTGTTTCACTCGATAAGGGGCGTGTTTCACTCGATGAGTGGGCGGGTCTGATCGCGACCTCCTCTTCACTGCGCATGCTTCTGTTGGTTACAAAAATTGTCATGGCCAACATTATCATTATATTTTTGGTACCAAAGTCGTTATTAGCCAACAATCACTGCATGACAGAAATAAGAGAAAAGTATAATTTCTCTGCCTCAATTTTGCCCATTTTCAGCACAGTCTGTTAATTAATCTCATCTATATGGGAGACATCCTTGGGTTACTGACAATGCGCTAATCTGTGGCAATCACTAAGTAATCTGTTCCTTTAAAAATCAACAGAACTACCATGGATAATATTAACAACGTATCCCATTTCTCAGTGGCTATCAGAGATATTGGACTATATGATTTTTCAATGTGTCCAATTGTGGATTTGGCCCCATTTCTCCAATGAGTGACACTTGGAAGAATTTGAGAAATCTCCAGTGCCTAGCTGGGGAATGTGAGTACTGACTACAGCCAGGAGGAAGAATGGAAAAGGAGTCAGTAGCAGAAAAGTTGGGGGCTGGGGGAAATTGGATGAGTCACAAAGGGGAGATTACTCTTAAAATGTTGGGGGTACACCACAAATGGGTTTCATCAACCAGACATTCTGTGATGTATACATGTAATCTAGATAAATTACCCAAATGCTGGAAACTTGAAGAGCCGGTCAAGGGTTTTATTAGTTTTGCAGTTTTGCATTACGCCATTCCACCAGCGACATCAGGAAAGGGAGAAAAGAGGAGCTGGACCATCGCAGAAAAACAACCATGAGTAATTTTCCACTGATATAACCAGCGAAACACTGCTGCGGCACGACACAGTTATGACAGATCACACAACAGCCAAAAGTCATATATGGCGGCAATCACCCCCGTTTCACGACTCCAATCTTTATTCAGCGCTTTCTTTTACCCCACATGTTTTCATTTCACCAAATAAAGTCCTGCTGGTTAGCGCCACAGAGCCCAGTGACATTAACATTTGAAATTACAGATGTGGGCTACAATAAGAAAAATGCAGGGAGTGGGGTCCAAACCTCTGGCTACTCTCTTCCTGTGATATTTTATTCTTCTTGATTGTTTCCAGCATGTGTGTGAGTGACAGTGGGCCAAAGATATTAAGAGTGTTTGGTGGGCCAGGGAGCAGATACCGGCCGAGCAGCTGAAAGGGAAACACAGGCATTAGCCCAGTCTGTCTGCGTGCTAATCGTTAGTGGGCTAAATGCCCCATCCTTGGCCCGCACCACAGACACATTTAAAACAAAAGTCTGCCCAATGAGTCTCAAATCTGGCAAGGTATCTCCAAGGCAAAGGAATCTAAAAGACATATAGGCAGGCTTGGAATTTTAGGGGCAAAGCCATTTGGCCTTTTGTGTCACCATTTTTTTAGGGCACAAAGGCCACATGCCAGGGCACAAAGGCCATTTAGGGAAACATTTGGATTTGGAGCTTACAAATAAACAACTTAACTTTCTGATAATAAAAACACACGAATGACATGGAAAACAAATTACTTTTTTACTACACTGCGCATTGAATAGAGTAGTTTTTCATTCAATGTGTGTGGCAAAAAATAAATCAGAAGTGGAGCAAAGTGCTCGCAGCCCCACTGAAACATCATCTCATAAGTCAGAGCTGATTGGCTGTAAGTGTGTGTGCGAAAAGTGTAGTTATGCAGAGGAGACGAGAGGGCTTAGACTACATCACCAGCGGTAAATAATACAAACAGAAAATGAAAGAAGTTGACCCTCTACTGGAGCTTTGGTGAGCGGAAGTATAGTTTATGTATCGATGGATCGATTGCTATTGTAACCACAGTGACGAGTGTCTGTGTTTTCCTAAAGTCTGATGTTTTCATGCTGAGGTATCACGTTGTTGTTATTGTTAAGTTTTGCTTTGTGATAGCGCTCTTTACTCCATGTATTAAGGTAGAAAAAGCCTTTATATATCTAAGTTGTTCGTGCCCCACCAGTTTTGTACATATAAAAACGCCACTGGGTGAGGCGAAGGGAGGTTCCTAGAGAGAGAGAGAGATGGAGGAATGCTATGGGAGAGCTAACGGTATATGTGTGTGCGAGTGATAATTAACGTTCTTCTTTGTTGTTTTGGCGTGGTTCCGGACGACAGTAACCTGTCTCAGAAGTGAATAAACTCACGGACAAAAACAGACACGAGGCCTCCTTGTATTCTCATAGCGAGACGCTGCAGTGATGATTGAATGATGCGATGATGACATGCGAGGTGCGCGCAACCAATCCAAGCTACAACGACTAATGCAGTTCAGAGCCCAGACCACTGCTCTGACACTTTTAAAGCAACTTCGAAATTTTAACAGTATCAGGAAACAGCGGCCATGGTGGCCGTAAGACGTACAATTATTTTCGGGGCATCACAGCCAGACCAAGGGGCAATGAAGGCCATGGCCGTCATGGCCGCCGTGAAATTCCCACCCTGCATTATAGGGTAAAAAAATGTCAAAAAATAGTTTGCCTACAGCCCTCACACCAATAACAATCTCTATCGGCTTCAAGATGTTGGTAATGGCAAACTGCTTTGTGAAGGGATCAGGCCCTTCCTACATCCAGGACACAATTTAACCTTACACTCCACCAATGAACGTCGCTCCTCATCAGCAAATCGGCTCGCTACCTCCTCACTGTGAGTGGGATCCAAGACCCTTAAAGAAAAATGCTTCTTTGTTATCCTGTTATCAAAAATGGTGGAACAAGCTCCGATTGACAGCGTAAAGTCTACAGATCACCCACCACACACTAAAAACCTACTTGTTTGAATGCACCTTGGCCAGTTTATTGAATTCAAAAACATTTGACGCATCAACAGCTAACAAAGGTGTTAGATGCTAAGACGTCACGGCCAATCACCAATGGTGCCATGAAATCCTTGACACACAACTGAGCATGTTTGCCAATGGCTAGTTCTCAACATAATGTAACTACTTTTACATTCGTTTTTTTGTCCTTGCAGTAGTTTCTGACTTTCAAAAGCTGCTCTCAAACCTACACATGTAATTTATTGATTGTGCAGCAGTGGATGTAATCATTTTTAATACTTGATCATGACGGCTGACTTTTGTGCTGTTTTAGTATGACTAGCTGTGGTTATCACAAGGACAGAGGAGGCGGATATTGGATGTAAAAGGGAAATCACCCAGTCAGTGGATATTTCCCCAAAAATGAAAAGCAAAGGGAAAAAGAATAAATTATAATGTCCTTGGCCTTTTTCATATTGATTCAGATGTAAAATGAAAAAAGACAGCTTACATGATGAAAAACCTTTAATAATATGGAACATTCAAATGTTTTATAGTTCTTCATATCTTTTTAAAAATAGATTTATAAAAATGTGATTCATAATTCAATTTTTGATGTTTTTATTGCTGGAACTTAAATGCTCCTTGTTGTTCTTGGTAGGGATAGTATGTATCACTATTGCAAGAGAAACCCTCATATGGTTACAATTTCACTGACACTCCTTTCGCCTGCCACTACTGTTGTCCAGATTGTTTCACAGTTAATTTTTCCTGTAGCCTTGTTCTTATTTAGATAGCACTGGTGTATGGAAACAGGAACTTCTTCTTCACAGCAGAAACAAAATGTCCAGGACATCATCTGGAGGCCATCTGTCAGTTACCATGATTTTCTGTTCTAAATCATTATCATTAATTACTATCTTGCTCATCAGATTGGCTTTCCAGCTCTATGGTATGCCTTTATAGAAATGCAAAGGTCATAGGAAGCAGCAGCTGAAAATAGTTTGAAAGAGATGTCGCCGGGTTCAGATTAGTTCCCCAGACGCTGCTATATCTCATGGGAAGAGGAAATATGGATCTCTGCAGGTTGAGTACAAATGTAAAGGATGGGTCGTACTGTGGTAGATAAAAACACACTGTGCCATGTTCACATGCAAAACAAGATGAAGAAAGTGAGTTCTCAACAAGCGTTTGCCAGCAGACTTCTTTTAATACATTTCCATATGGCCGCTCAGCAACCTGGCTTCATTGTTCCACAACATTTGAGAATCAAACTTGATTATTTCTGATACACAAGGATAATGAGGCCCCTATGGTTGGTAGAATTCAAAGCAGACTGGTTGTGGGATAGGGAAAGTGGCCAGCACATGTGAAATAGGAATTTGTCCCTTTTTTCTGGCTTCTTAACTATCAAATCAGCTTTTCACTTAACCACCTGACAAAACATGTAATGTTTCATGTTGTGAAATAGGCTGACATCATCATCATTGACTCTGTAACAGAGCTCAGGGTTTCTCTTGATGTCTACCATTGAGTTGTTAAAATTGCTACTGCCAGATGTGGCGGAACAATCCTGTGTCAAATCGGGTAAACGGCAAAACCTCTGGCAGTTCCATTTTTTATGAGGAAACCTGATCATCTTATTAAAAGGCTAACTGAAATAATTTTGCCATTTGAACTTTTTTGATATCTTAAATGTTCCATGTTTAGAAGACATTGAAAACATTCCTTTTGGGGGTAGTCACTAAAATGCTTCATATTCCCACTGAAAGCAACAACCAGGCTACTTTATTGGTCATAAATATTGAAATAGGGTTAAAATGTTAAAAGCAACGAAAGCCTGTTTTTATTCATTATCAAAAGACTGTTTCCATTGGACAAAGCTGTGTCAGTTTTGCATAAATACAGGCAATCACAAGTACCATTTTTAAATGGTTATGTTCCATATTAACGTGCGGTAGTCATTTTGGAATATTTTCCATCAGTCCATCGTGCGCTGCTGAGCACAAATTATTCACCCCATATAATTATGGTAGAAGGTGTTAAAAACAATCGCAACCACAGCCGTCAAGCCTAGAACAACTTGTTGAAGTTGACATTGAGAAGTAAACACTTGTGGCTCCATTTGCTCTCATGTCTTTTTCTACCTCAGCGCATGACAAACAAACACATCAGAGGATACCGTGGTCCTGCATGACTCCCGCCTGCGTCTTTACACTCCGTATTTACCAAGGACACACAGAACAGCTTGTAACCATTAAGAGAAAGTGATGGGGTAAGCGGAGCCTTGATAAGAAGGTCTTATCTGTACAGTGAGTCAACACAAAGCACTCAGAACACACATACACTGCAACCTGCATCACATCCAAGAATCAGAACAGATGCTGCTGCGCTCTTTTCCCCTCCCCTAAAACAGCTCCACTTCCTCTTTTAACCTTTCATTGGATTCTGCCTTTTTTCTTGACATGGTTAGAAATGTATTTATATGCTGAAAGACAGTCCTTGAGTGACTCCACCTACATATGCTTTTTGAACCTTGAGCAAGTTCAGCCAAATTGGTTGCATCACTCGGAGGGCTGGGATCCTGGACCGAGACACACAGTTAGTGGGAGAACATTTACACCCATTTAAAGAGGATAAGGGGCAGGAGTGTCAGCAGGCCAAAAGGGACCTGCAGGTCAGCTTAAGACCTGATAGAAGAGCATCCAATTGGGCACGGCTCCCAAATACACATACACAGGAGTTGTTTCAACAAATCAAGATGTTCTAACATTAAACGTTTAATGATGAGCACTTGAGCATGATTTTACACAACTTCAAAAGCGACCAATATGCAATAACACGACTGAGATATATACACCGTTTTTCCTAATTAGTTTTGGTTGGCTGCCACTACACTCAGCACAGAGATCTTTTCAACAGTTGTGAAGTATATGCTTTTTAATTTGTACCCTATTATTCTTATCACCTGCTGTTTACTTACTTTAGCAATGCTGTTACTTATTTCTGTTACATGGATGTGTACTTGTTACTTTTTGTTACTGCTGTTACATTGTATACGAATAAAGGACTTCTGATTCAGAATTCTGACAGGTTTGAACAATAGCTGCAACGCACGAGCAAAGCAGCCATTGATTTGAATATTAGGGCATGGCAATTGCTGCTGAATTCCATTTTGGATTTCATTTGGCTAAATAAACTATAATTCACTTTTATGAATACAGGTGCAAAAGGGTCTAAAGTGAAATTTTGAGATATTCTCGTCAGACCACTGTGTTTGGAGACCAACTGGTGATTGCTGTGCTGCGGTGAAGGGATACATACGTTTACCTTTCAAGCCTTCAGGGGATGAGGGCTAGAAACTCAAAAGATAGATTTGAAATAGATTATTACTTAAGGTGTTTTATGGGAGCAGATGGGACGAACTGGCAGGCCAGTGCAGACTTGCTAAGAGGACATGCCTCGACTGACTTACTCCCTGTGGCTGAAATGAACACAAATTTGAGGGATGAGTCCAATAATACTAGGAGAGTGCAGAAAGGCTGAAGAGAAAAATGACAGCCCCAGCTTTGTGCTCAGTGAGTAACTCAGAGATAAAACACAACAGAGGCCATGAAAACAGCTTTTTCCTAGAAGATATTACCACTCCATGCATGACAACCTTTTAGCCCACTGTTAATAGTGCAGTTACTGTTCTGTAAGAGTATTAGTAATGCAATGCTGAGCATTTGAATACATCAATCAAATAAAAACAGACAAGTATGCTTTCAGTTCTCTATTGTAAGATGGTGTACTATAATCCACACAAGCAGTGGTTATAACTCACTGTTAAACATTGATCAGGATGGATTGGGGCTGTCACTTTCTATTCAAAATGTAACTTTCATTTCAATTCAGCATGTACAGTTTTTAAACGCAACAGACTATCCAGCAAAGGGCAGTTCTTCAAACTCTCTACCACCTTCTCCTATTTCAAGGCATGTTGAACCATCAGTAAACTAAGCCAATAAATAAGTCAATAAAGTCCCTACGAGGAGCAAGGAAAGCAGTGCTGATCGGATAATCAGGACACAGAATCATCTGAAACTGTGTATGAAAGTGTATCAGTTTCTAAAGCATTTTAACAAAAGTAATTGCCATTTGCCAACAAAAATGTAGTCGTCTTACATTACAAAAAAATAAATCAGATGATTTACCTGCCAGCTTTGAGGCAGTGGAGGCAACACACGAAAAGAAATGCAGCGAATGTCCTTTCAACTGCCATGTAACAGAATTTTAAAAACTTGACTCTTTGAAGATATGAGCTATAAAAGAGCTGGAAAGAAATCCTGCTTGTTCTAAAGCCTCTGGTAAAAAAGAAAACAAATAATTGGTTTTATTATTTGTGAGTATTATTAAGAAAATAATGACTGCTTTCATGCAACATCGTTGAAAGGGTGAGACCTGGGCCCAAGATTCAGACACAGATGAACACATAACATTTTGGAGCAGATCCAAAGCACATAACGGAAACACAAATTATTTTATTGAGCTTTCTGAGTGCCCTCCTAGATTGATGTGATTTACTTTCATTCATGACAAGCGCACATGGTCTTGCAAGTATTGCAACTTCATTTTGGCCACATCAGCCAATGGATGCCAATGAGTTTGGCCTGAAAAGGGCTGTTTTAAAAGTGCATATGCGCTTGATGGTGGACAGAGCCGCCACACAGTCATGAGTTACAGTAAGTGGCGAACCAATGAGGGGAAAATAAACGGCTTTTTTGAAGAGGTCAAGTAGACTGCCGCCAAACGAACTTTTGTGTGCTGCAAAAGTGCCGCCTCCAATCATATCTAAGAACCGATGACTGCTTAACAAACTGGGCGCTGGCGAGCTACTCTTGATACTTAACTGGCTGGATCTGTATTCTGGAAAACCTGAGGCTGAATCAGCAGCGATTGACTAATACAACAATGAGAGCAGAGATTTCTTTATAATGATAACAGGCCAACTCGAAGCCAAGTCAAACAAATGTGGATTCATGTAAGAACGGACAAAAAAGTTGGCCCAGTGTCCATCAGATCATCAATAAAAAAGTAACAGGAATTAAATGTCATAAAGAACATATTATATTTTCTGGACTGCTGTAGACAGCAGGTCAAAATATCATACACTCACTTCTTCTCTATGTTTACAGCCTTCCTGCCCATGATTTCCTTTTTCAATGAGCAGGGTTGTATATTTAGATCCAAGTATAGCTGGTGGCTGCCAGAATGGATCCCACGGAAAACAGAAAGAGGGCATGTCCTATCAGAGCTCAGCTTAATGGTCTCATGAAGAAAGACACAATATTTTTCATTCATTTTGAACATCCATGCTCAAAACACGCCGGCTACATATAAATTAGCTGGTTACATATCTCAAACACGTGCACATATCCTTGACTGAAAGATATGCAAGGTGAATGTGACTCAAAGGAAATTATAATTGGCTGCCAGCGGCCGGATGCGGCATATCTTAACGGCGGCACACTCACTGTTTCTGACGGCCAGTTATTAAGCGGTACAAAAGGCAAGCTTAACAGAGATCTGTGCATGTCGGAAAAGCTGACACAGGTGAACCATCGTTTGAGTGGACTCGATGTTATGGCTAGTCCCTCATCAACATCTGTTCAAGGACTAAAGAGGAAAAATAGCCTCTTGGCTAACTCTTGAACATTCACAGAAACATTTAATAAATGTGCACAGAAAAAGGTAGTCAGATAGTCAGCTCTACAAATATTTCGCCATACATCAACCTAGAGTGCTTTACTAAAGGATCATGTGTGTGTTGATGTTACGGAGGAAATACAATCAATGGAAAACAGTTCTAATGTGTCTACCAACATATTGACTCAGAAAACAGTTGCACCATTTTGATTCATCATTAAAAATAAGACAGATTAATCTGTAATAAAGATAATCATTACCCATAGCCGTAAAATGGTGCGGTTTGTAGATATTCCACTTGAACTAGTTCTACACGGGTGTGTTGCTGTGTGACAAAACTCTTATTTTTGAGCATCAGCACAGCTGCGGCCACAGAACCATCTGTGCAGCGCCCAGTAGTTAGGGCACCACTGTGCAGGGTTATTGAGTACAAAACGCCTGGTTTTATTTTTATACATTTAGCAAAGCATGTATGCAAAAGACTATAACCAGAGTCGGATGTAACGCGTTACGGATGTAACGCGTTACAAATGTAACGGAGTTACATTAATGTATTATTTTTTGCTGTAACGCAGTAATATAATGCATTACTTCTGAAATGTGAATAATATAATACCTGTTACAATTCTCAGTATGGCAGTTACAACACATTTTAACCCGAAATGATGTGGTGTTTTGTTTCTAAGAATTCACAAACATCGCGAGACATTCCGACACCAGAGAAATAATTGTGCAGGTAGGACAGTAACTCAGTGAGCCTGTTTTATTTTGGTTAAGAGGGCTACAGAAACAGATGCACGATTGAGAGCTGCAGGCTCACAATGGAGAGCTGCAGGCTCACAATGCAGAGCTGCAGGCTCGGAGAAAAGAGAAAGACAGGAGTGCGCGCAGGCCAAAGCAACAGAAGGTTACTTCCTCTGGGTCTGCTGCTTGAACCCCGAGAAGTTCAGAGACTCGTGGCAGAGTGTTGAAGATATGCAGCCTCTGTCCTCTGTGGAATCGCCGGCTTTTAGAAAGCTTGTCAGCAAAATCCCTGTTAACACACCAATGACAAGGTGAGCTAACGTTGCCATAGAGACTCGTTCATATACAGCAGGTCACAGGGCCGTGCAGAGGCTCCACTAACATGTTATTTATAACAAACAGAGACGTAATGTTACCGGTATCACATATTATTCAGCCCACTTAAACAGAGCATGAGTTTAATGTAGGCTATAGCTCTTTTCCTAATGTTCAGCATGTACTGCCAGATAGATGGATAGATAGATAGCTTCAATTAATGAGCTGCAATAAACTACATTTTTGCATTTAAAGCCCTACTTTTGCAGTTATTTTTGGTGAAAGTAACTCAAAGTAATGCAAAAGTAGTGTAATGCATTACAGTCCAGAGACAGTAATAATGTAATGTAACTTATTACTTTAAAAAGACAGTAATAAGTCATATGTACTGTTTTACATTTTGGAAGTAAATTGCCCAACACTGACTATAACCCAGGCAAACGTGACTTCGGCCTACAAACAGTTAACGTAAAGTACACAGCATACATCAAACCTACACTGTCTGAACAAAGCTGAAAAGCTGAAACATTTGAAGGCTGCAGTTGACAATAATTTAGTTTGCCAATTATCAATAACTATTCATTGTCCGAAAATCCTCAAAAATTCCACGTACTGTCCAATACCCCAAAACACAATAATTATTCAATTTATAACGATATGAAACAGAAATTCAGCAAACCCTCACATTTAGGGATCGGGAAGCCTTTTGGAAATGTTGTAATACAAATAATCCACACAACAAATCCATTATCAACAGTGTTAAGAAGGGCCAAGTAGGAGAAACATATGAATCAACTATTATCAGACACATATTTGATTTGCCTTTCTCTTGCAATTCCCAGCTTTTACCTGGTTTAAATCATGTTACCTTATTACAAATGAAACTGTTCAAATACAAATATTTATTCTCGAGTTTGCATTTTTGTTTGGCCTAGATAGTACGGTATGTATTTTTTTACCATAGCATATTCTGGTATCAGGTGTTGGCATATGAAAACATTCCTGTTCATTAGCAAGGCAATTAATGGACTAATCAATTCAGATCCAGCTCCTTCCATCATATGCTTAACAGAAAAACTAAAAGTACACCAACAAACCCAACATATCCGAGTTCACCTGCTTAGATTCATTCTAGCAACACAGACGAAATTCATGCCAAGAGCTGCAAAAGATAAATGTCAGACCTTTGGAACCCAGTGGTTCTCTGAGCATTTTGCCTTCAGCACATTGTATGCATTGATATGATAATGTACTGCTGGTTTGTGGCATCGAACCCGGAATGGATTCCACCAGCTTTAATTTGCATTGACCAGTCGGATGCAGGCTTTGTTTTCATTCTGCCTAGTGCACATCTGGATATTTGTTGTTTGAGATTAATTAAAAGATAAGTACAGGCTGTTAATGTGTATTCCATGGGGAAGTGATAAAAATCATGATTTAGTCCTGAATTAATTATGTGCCTTTTCTGAGATTTGATAATAGCCTGATGAAAAACGCTCTTTCTGTGCTCAGCCAGCAGAACACGGCATGGAAAAAGGGGCTTTAGGGATATCAGTGTATTAAAGTAATGCATTGATAGCTATTAAAGGGCCCCTATTATGCTTTTTGGGGTTTCCCCTTTCATGTAGTGTGTTATATAGGTTTATGTGCATGTAAAGGACTCACCAGAGTCTCAATCCCACACACTCCCCCGTTGAAACGCCTCCTTTGTTTACTTCCTTAACATAGTAACCTCATTATGTAACCGTCGCGCTTCAGTTAAATGGCTTAGGGGCGGGTATCTTTGAGGGGTTGACCACTCATAACAGAGCTGGACAGCTAACCAATCAGAGCAGACTAGGCTCTGGTTTCAGACAGAGGGTGAAAATAGGTTTAGAAAAATAAAGCATAAAAAGGGCCCCTTTAACTGCCAAATATCAGGATGTGTGTGGATGTGTAGCAGGGTTGTGGGGAAATTGGTTGATGCGTATGACAAGCAGAGATGTTGGTGAAAAGCCCGAAGTGGCAGGTCTGGCATTAGGCCCACTAAGCAGCACATAAACACTCTATCTAATTTCATGGCAGTGGTTTTAATGGCGGAGTTCCAAAAAAAACCATTCACTTACAGTCCCCCTTTAGAGCAAACAATCTGTAACTGACTACTGCTCCATTGAATTTGTGTGTACTTCAGCAGCAGCACAATAGTACGTTCCCTGCCATCAGTATCAATTGACTCCGGCATAAATTGCTACCCTTCCACCGCGACTTCATCATGCGCTTTAACTGCCGTTATAAGGTTAGCTTGACAGCATGATGCTCACTCACAAAAGTTGTTTGTTTTGCCAGAGGGGCATGAAAGTACGCCAAACATGCAACGTTAAAAATGTATCTTGTGATTAAGCTGCCTGTAGCCAACCATGTTGACACAAGATGCGGTGGGTGACATATTCAAGTGCCATTGAAAAAACAGCACGGTGCGTTCTTTCAAGTTTTTCTTAAGACACTCCTTGGTTTTTATATCCAAAGAGCGTTTCATAACATGGTTTAGTCTACTGACTTGTCTAACTAGACTTAGTCGCCAACGGTGACCAGGAAAGACGCCACTGTTCCCCAAACTGTCTTGCATTGTGCTCCTTCCCTCATTTCAAAATAAACAAAGATGGAATACCCACTGGAAAGCATTTTACATTCTTCCAAAATAAAATATTTTGTTTTGGTGAGAGCCAAAGACTTCTTTGTAGAAGTCTTACTGGCTGTGGAAGGAATCCTGTTTATCAAGCACCAAAGAGAACCACACAGTCTAGAGGAATAATGCCTCTGCACCACAATAAACACATCTACAGAAACAAACATTATTTATGCCAAATGGTCGATTGTAGTGTAATGCCTTGGGAATGCACAACATAGCTACACAGTCTGCGACCAATCATAAAAATAGAGATATACACAGACTTTGACACAAAATATTTTTAGAATATCGGTTAAGAAGGCACCAGACAGAAACACCACTAAAACAAATGAACGGTTTCTCAGAAGCATTTCTGCTAAAGCTGCTGTGATTGTGTGTTCCTCTTACCTTACAAACAGTCTCAACGTCCCAGGGCAGGATGGTCTGTAGATCAATGACCTCGCAGGACACCCCCAGTTTCTCTTGAGCCATATTGGCAACCTCCCTCATCACATGGATCTAAATGGAACAAGAAAAGGAAGAATGCCTTTAAATCTAACAAGCTAAATGCAGTTTACAGTTTCAACTAGGCAAATTAAATGCTAATTAAGAGGGGATTAAGTGTGAATTGAGGCTTCCTATTGGCTCTCTAGTTCAACAAAGAAATACCAACTTATCACTTAAACTTTTTTTTGTTGTCTTTGTCCTGTTTTATTTGTTGAACACTAGTTCACATGTTGGCGTTTGGAAATTCAACTTCTATTGGAAGCAAGTTGCGGCTCATATCTTTAGTAGTCAAGGCAACATTTTTGAAGAATTCTTGTTCATCGAGTAAGACAAAATGCCAAACTATTGTGTCCAAACATTGCTGACAAAGATCCAACTAGAGGAGGAAACTGCCGTCTGATACAGGACAGACGGCATTAAATACTTAAACGGCTTGCCATATGGGCATGTCTGCTCCATCAACTTCTGTCCTGCATGTGTTGTGTATTATGTTAACAGGCTTGAATAAGAAACGTTTTAAAAAGGCAATTGGGAATAAACATGTACATTTTCACATTATCTAATAATGCATCTATATTAAGAATAATCTATCCAACAAAAGGAAGTAAAATGGTTAAGCATTTTGAAATATAAGTATTATAAGTGATACACAAACTGCAATAGATTAGAGAGACAAATGAATGTGGCATTTAAGTAACAAAATTGACTGCTGCTTTTAGTTGTGGTTGTTTGACAATAATAATAATAATAATAATAATAATAATAATAATAAAAGTAACACGATGATCATAAAGCATTGTTTTTATTTTACTCTTTGCTGAAGAGCACAGCCTTTGTAGATCAGCACCTAATAAACACAATGCTGAAAAAAGCTATTAAATCCTTGAAACATGCCATGGCTTTATTCCCATAAAATCATCATTTGTGTAATTGCTGTATTGGCAGGCATTAGGGGCTGCTTTTAAATTAGAACCACTGTGATAAATCTCAATCATCACAACTAAAAGAGTTGTCAACAGTCGAGATACGAGCCCAGGGTTCAAGCTCACAAATAACCTTAATAACAGCGGGCATTTATTACAGAGAAATGGAGCCGTTGCATTGTTTCCAGCCAATTAAAGAGGACCTTACTGGGGGAGAAATAGAAGATGGAGGGAATGATAGTCTAGGGGAAAAACGTCCTCTGTTTGTGTGATCAGAAGCTAAAGACTCATCCTTCCCCTACACTCTGTGAAAGATGTTTTCTTAACACTCTGACAGACGAAGCGAGAAATGAGTTGGATGGGAAGAAGGGTGGCCTTTTGCTTTTCACTACTTCACTGGATCCTTGTTCTTCTCTATCCACTCCAACAATAATACTCTGATGGGTTACTTTTCCTTCAATGCCCTCGGAAGCCCCCCTCCCGTGCTCCAGGTACATTGGGGCCTCGATAAGCCGGTTTAAGTGGCCCGGGTGCAATTAAAGTCGGAGGATGACTCCCGGGGAGTTCCAGGCACCTTATACAGATCAACAGGAAATAAAATCCCACGGAAGAAAAGAGAGGCAACAATGGAAAGTGTGCGGCGTGTACACATGGAGAAGCCGAAATTGGCCTTGATGTGTAGATGTCTGGGCAGATACAGCCGTAGACTGCCGACTGGGAGACCCTGCTGGGACGGAGTGGGAAGGAGGCTTGTGATGGACTTAAAGATAATCCGTCGCTCGCCTCAGTGGCTTTAAACGTCATTTAGCGGGGATGAGAGTGGACTCCTTTTTTTCCAGTGGCCATGGAAAATGATGCAAAGGTAGATGACTACTTAAAAAACTGCTCACCCACAGAGTCTGTCAATGATGAACAGAAAACACCTACCTGTGTCCCCCAGGCAACCAGGGTGACGTCACTTCCTTCCTGTACGATGTCGGCCTGCGAGAGTGGGATGGTGTAGGACTCCACGGGAACCTGCTCCACTGAGGAAAAACACAGACACACACATTCCCCGTCAGCTACTGGCCTCATCAACAAGGCCTCATTTATGTGAGCACATCATTTCTATTTTCATACTCTAAACCTTGATCATTCATCTGTATATTTAGTGCTATTTCCTTAAAAACCCAAAAATTATGATAAACTGAACATATTTTATTTTTCAGAGAACATTTTCATGCATTTTACTGAACTTGCTTTTTTGTGTATTCATAACTTTTTCAAATTATATTTTTATTTTACCCTAAATAGTCCTGGGGGAACAAGTCATTTGATATGCTGCGTCCAAGTGTAAAATCATGGGTGTAATAACCGTGTAATTACAATGTAACAAAGGTCTAATAATAATATAATAATGTAAGATGTAATTTGGGTGTAATATTGGCGTTACATGGGTATAATATGGGTCTACTAACAGTTTTCTACGGGTGTAATAACAGTGTAAGATGGGATAATAAGGGTGTAATAGGGGTGTTAGAGGTTTATTACAGGTGTAATGAAGAAAATGGCTATCAATTAGTTTTCCAAAAATAATTATATACAAATGCCCATTCAAGGGTAAAAATATGTTTTATATTTGCTCCTTTTATATAAATGTATTTCCGTTTATGTATGCACCATTTCACATCAAAGGAAATCCCATGTAAACCTAGTCAACAATAAATATGACTCTGATTCAATGACTCTGAAAATCCCAACATTGCAAACACATTAAATGCAAGCTCACACGCATATAAACGTCGGTCCATTCAGAACACTGTACACCATGTGGTTTTCATGTCAGAACCCGAACCGAGTGGACCCTAAATGATAGACTAGATGACAAACTGTTGAAATGACTGAACAAAATTCCGACTCCAAAACTATTTATCTGGCCCGATTCAAATGCTTTTTTATGCTTTTTCCAGGGCCTCATCTCTGACCAGAGACAGAATGTTCCTTTTATCAGCATAATCTCATGCATGACCTCATGATATGTGTTGCCATATACAAGCCCCATAACTAAGATCAATCTGAACAACAAAACATTGCTAGGGTGGGATATCAATCAGAAAAAGGGGGCCAAATAAAACTGGGTCTCTATACAAAAAAGGGGGCCCCGGTGCAAGCCTCTGTTTGAACTAGAGTCCAAGTGCATGGAAGAATGGTCATGGAAATCATTACAATGAAAAAATGATCGTGAACTACCATCACTTTGACATACAGTGGGGCAAAAAAGTATTTAGTCAGCCACCAATTGTGCAAGTTCTCCCATTTAAAAAGATGAGAGAGGCCTGTAATTTTTATCATAGGTACACTTCAACTATGAGAGACAAAATGAGAAAAGAAAATCCAGGAAATCACATTGTAGGATTTTTAATGAATTAATTGGTAAATTCCTTGGTAAAATAAGTATTTGGTCACCTACAAACAAGCAAGATTTCTGGCTCTCACAGACCTGTAACTTCTTCTTTAAGAGGCTCCTCTGTCCTCCACTCGTTACCTGTATTAATGGCACCTTTTTGAACTCGTTATCAGTATAAAACACACCTGTCCACAACCTCAAACAGTCATACTCCAAACTCCACTATGGCCAAGACCAAAGAGCTGTCAAAGGAGACCAGAGACAAAATTGTAGACCTGCACCAGGCTGGGAAAACTGAATCTGCAATAGGTAAGCAGCTTGGTGTGAAGAAATCAACTGTGGGAGCAATTATTAGAAAATGGAAGACATACAAGACCACTGCTAATCTCCCTCGATCTGGGGCTCCACGCAAGATCTCACCCCGTGGGGTCAAAATGATCACAAGAACGGTGAGCAAAAATCCCAGAACCACACGGGGGGACCTAGTGAATGACCTGCAGAGAGCTGGGACCAAAGTAACAGAGGCTACCATCAGTAACACACTACGCCGCCAGGGACTTAAATCCTGCAGTTCCAGACGTGTCCCCCTGCTTAAGCCAGTACATGTCCAGGCCTGTCTGAAGTTTGCTAGAGGGCATTTGGATGATCCAGAAGAGGATTGGGAGAATGTCATATGGTCAGATGAAACCAAAATAGAACTTTTTGGTAAAAACTCAACTCGTCGTGTTTGGAGGAGAAAGAATGCAGAGTTGCATCCAAAGAACACCATACCTACTGTGAAGCATGGGGGTGGAAACATCATGCTTTGGGGCTGTTTTTCTGCAAAGGGACCAGGACGACTGATCCGTGTAAAGGAAAGAATGAATGGGGCCATGTATCGTGAGATTTTGAGTGAAAACCTCCTTCCATCAGCAAGGGCACTGAAGATGAAGCGTGGCTGGGTCTTTCAGCATGACAATGATCCCAAACACACCGCCAAGGCAACGAAGGAGTGGCTTCGTAAGAAGCATTTCAAGGTCCTGGAGTGGCCTAGCCAGTCTCCAGATCTCAACCCCATAGAAAATCTTTGGAGGGAGTTGAAAGTCTGTGTTGCCCAGCGACAGCCCCAAAACATCACTGCTTTAGAGGAGATCTGCATGGAGGAATGGGCCAAAATACCAGCAACAGTGTGTGGAAACCTTGTGAAGACTTACAGAAAACGTTTGACCTCTGTCATTGCCAACAAAGGGTATATAACAAAGTATTGAGATGAACTTTTGTTATTGACCAAATACTTATTTTCCACAATCATTTGAAACTAAATTCTTTAAAAATCCTACAATGTGATTTCCTGGATTTTTTTTTCTCATTTTGTCTCTCATAGTTGAGGTATACCTATGATAAAAATACAGGCCTCTCTCATCTTTTTAAATGGGAGAACTTGCACAATTGGTGGCTGACTAAATACTTTTTTGCCCCACTGTACATGTGGCTTAATAGCAATAAGTACATATCCCCGGTATATCTTTGAATCTTGTTTTTCATAATGGCTCTGGCTGCAAAAACACAGGCCTTAAAGTGTGAGTGGACATTGAACCGAAACTGCTAAAAGCATTCCGACATGGCAGCGCATGCAAGTCAACTTTACAATTATGCAGAGTAATTACACTCTGGGGAACCACTGGGTTTGAGACCTTTACGGAAACCTTGAATGACTTCCATAATGCTTTCAAGCCTTCGAAAAAGCCGTAAAGGAAAGAAAAATTGCCCATCTTACGACTCGCTCACTGTATTAAAACAACATAAAAGGGTTGAGTGAATAATACGCAACTCTTGATTTAGGCTTCCAGGGCGAGACTGAAAATAGGCCCTGAGAGTGGAATAATAGCATTTAGCAGAAAGTTCAAATTGAATTATGAAAACTAGGTTAAGGTTTATTGGCCCCTGCAAAAACAGCATGGCCTTGATGAGATAAATGTGTGGTTTTTGTCTTGTGTTGCATGAGAAAAGAGCGGCCGCTGCAATTAAAAACATGACTTCATATCCATACAGAGGCCATTAGAGGCACGCGGACACAGCACGAGTGCAGGCTCGCCTTGCGCCTTTAGGAAATAAAAATAACTCCTGAAAGACTACCAGAACTAACCCCCCAGTGTGAACTTGGTTGCACGGTTCCTAAAAACAAGTGAAATTCAAGATGTTTTTAATGCCACTCTAAAAAAAAAGAAAAGGTTTTAGACAAACTGACACGACGCATTATAGTGATAGCATTGTTGAGTTCTACTTACTTTAATAATTATGCTTTTTCTTATTCGTATTGCATGCTTATTAAATGTATACTCTGTTTAATTACGATCGATCAAACATGCATTCCTTATTCCAAATTATTTTTATTTGCAATAAATGTATAACAAAATTATTTAGCCATTATATTTGGGCTATTTTAGTTCGATACACTCAAACTCAAATTAATAAATAGCCTATAGGCTATACAAGAGAATTAATATTCTTCAGGTGATTCATTTATGTGTATTAAACCGGACATTCCCATTGATGGTAAAATGAGACAGAGAAGGGCATAATTCATGGCAGAGAAAGATGAATCGGACGAGGTAGGCCCAGAGGATTGCGCAGCTTGGGGGGGAGAGACCATGCTTGCTGCGGAGGCCTGCTGGAGTGCGGACAACACCCGACTCCAAACTTTTTTGTCCGTGTTGGATGGGGCCCAGTAGCTTTTGAGGCTGAATTCACACCTGCAAAAGAAATAATAAAAAAATGTATATTTGCAGTAGGCTTCAGGTTATTATTACCACAATGAATGTATAACCTAGGCTTAGGCTTACCTGTGTCCCGTAACAGACATGATTTGTCTGGACTCCAGCCCGGCCTCAGACAGATGACGGACAGCCGTGCTTCTAAGACTGTGGTTGCTGTATCTGGTGGTCAGACCAGCTGCTTTGGACAATCGTGGAAGCATGTTCCCCAGGTAGTTCTTCCCCATCGGCTGTGTGGCGTACCAGAGATGTGGTCGGGGGTCCTTCAGTGGATGGAGGTAGAAGGCGGTGACACCCAGCGGACGTCTGGCGAGATATTTTTTGAAGCTCAGGACATCTGGGGTTGCCTGGCTCCACATACATTGCGCTTCGGAGGTTTTCCTTGTTTGGGTCATTTGAATGTTTGTGGTTCTTCGTCTCCGGATTGAACGACAAACTAACATATTCATCCCCGGCGTCATCCACTCTTATGGCAAATGAGGACACAGTCCGCTCCCGATTGCCCTCCCTGCCTTGCCTCGCCGAGCAAAGCTGGAGGTCAAACCAAACTTTGGAGAGGAGACCAAACGAGGAATTCATCCATTTTTAAAACGCTGCAATTTTTAGAGCTACGGTGAATAACGTTAGCTCAGCTGTAGCTAATTAGGTTCTATAGCAACCACACAAAGCTGCATCTGATCACTAGTTTAATAACGTAGTTGTTTCATTGTATCTCGCTTGCGAAACTATGTATCGACTGACCCTCCGATAGATTTCCGACACTAACTTTTTTAAACAAGGTTTATTTTTACAATGGACCTCATGCTTGAAATTTCTGTGATAGAAAAAAATACAAGTGGCGTATTGATCTATTATTTGATGACGCTGTGCTCAGTCAGAAGCAAGTACAACCGACAAGTCAGCGGGCAACCTGCCGGGTTAATACCCTCCTCCCAGCCAATCAGAATCAAGCATTATTAAGCGAGTAGAATAAAAAGTTATATTAAATAGTATCAACAAAAAAAAAGTTCTGAATATCCGAACGGTACTTTCCAACAGCATTCCGAGTTTATGGTCCAGCTTGTGTCTAGTGCGATTTGAGTGACTATTTTACGAACGCACCATAATCTAAAAAGTAAAACAAAAAACACACATAAAACATTTTATTGTAGGATTAAATATTCCCCTGTGTTGTCGCCAGCTAGCAAACAGTGCATCTGGCACATTAGCGGTCCTTAAAAGTTGGACTGTGATGATTAAAGTCGGTCCTCTTGTGCCGAGAAGTGGTTTTAATATCAGACTGTACGGTCACATCCAAAGAAATGTTTTGGACAATAATCATTAAATTGATGCCATGGTTAAAACAATCTCAGCAGCCGGCTGTAATATTTCTCATATGGCTCTTATCAAACTAACAAAACTTGTCAAAAGGATTTTGGCTTTGAGGCAGTTATGGAACATTTATCCAAATGTTTATTGTAATATTAAATATCCCCCCATGTCATTGAGTAAACTGTGCATCTGCAAACAACTTAGTTAGTTGTCGTATCCTGATCAATTAAGGCCTTATTTGAGTTATTTTGAAACCTTTTAAATCTACAACATTAACCCTTGGCAACTTTGAACAAATATTTCAAAGGTTGGTGTTTTGTTAAAGCAGTATCAGCAGTTGGGGAATTATTAATATAGTCTATGCTAGTCTTGGCACAGGCTTGCATAGTATCGATGTGTCTATTATATGTTGGTATCGGTCCATTTGGAAATGCTGCCAGCAATTCCTCTCTTTACAGTGATGTACCACCTCATCACTTCCCAAGAGGCTAATAAAGTAAGATTTATGCTCAAACAGAAATGCTGCCAAGAACTCAGACATCTGCACTTGGCTGCCCTTTTGAACCACATTCATCTGAGACATTCTTCTTTTATCATTATTATTATTATTATTATTATTATTATTATTATTATTATTATTAGTAAACGCAGTGACTTTCTCTGACACTTGTTCCAACACACATGATAGTAAGATCCATCCAAAGTCATTTATATCACAGCCACTGAATCTAAAAAGGCTTTGATGGATTGTTAAACCCTCCATAGCTGGTTGGTAATTAAAAATACCAAAAATACACCTGCATCTACAGTAGTATCTGCACTTCAGCTTTCCTATATATTCTAAGGCAACACTATGTGTTTCATAACAGTTGAAAAAGGCAAGATGTTATCCATTACTATATAACTATTTATTACCAGTGAATATTCTATGGATTCACAAAGGTCTTTTGAATGCTGATATTCCACAGTAAACCCCAGTTGGACTCCAACATATTGTTTGGCATGAAAACATTAAATCATTTTAGAAATAAACCTTGATTGCATCGTGGATAGCTCACATCTGTTTTAGTGAACATCCCTTTAAGTGGAAAATAATCAAACAATGAAATGTATACATACATCAGGGTTTTTTCTAGAAAAATATAGTATGAGGGCGCCAACGTCACTTCCAGCCAAAATTACAGCCTCGCCCACTTCCCAGCAAAAATAATGCATCAGAGGGAAGAGGAAAATAATAGTTTCTTCATGTCTCAAAGTTGCTCAAACAACAATTAAATCCCAAATTACATTTTCTTTACTTCCTCTAAAGAAAAAAGGACAGTAAAAGAAACAATCTAATTCAGAAATCACAATTTCAGTGTAAGCCTGCTGCCTGCCATTCACCGGATATCCATCCCCTAATTAGTCGGAGCTACATAAAAATAAGGATGTCTACTGTTTGCCATCTGACGCTCTATTTGATTTTCCTATTTTTTGAGTAATGGTATAGTTTCTGACAAACAGAAATATTGTGTTTTGGCATCACGTTGACATTTTACGGGAAAAATCTGCATTTTTAAGAGGGCGCAGCGCCCCTGATACCGGTCTAGATCAAACCTGACACATAAGGTGGCCATCATGGATAAAGTTCTAACATGATAATTACTAATAAATACTTCTTTTTTTTAATTTAAATAACACAGCTTTTAAGTAACTAATGTTGGGAAATTCATGATTATCGAGCTTATTAAGTAAAAACATGTGATTATGTCATCCCATCCCTTTTCTCCATACAGTTCTAATCATCTTCCCTGTCCTATACATTTATCTACATCATAGTACAAAGGCATCTTTTCAAAAACCATGTGAACTTGTGTTCTATTAGCAACCATTTACGCATTTTCTATCAAAAAGTTAGCAAGATTGTCCATTAGAGAGATTTTTTTTTCTCCTCTTCAAATCAAACTATTCATTGAATAATGTACAGCCCTGATACCTAAATGCCAGGGGGAGTTAACGGTACAGAAAGAAACTTGAGAAGCTATTGTGAATATTGTGAATAGCACTCAAATGTAATGACTCACTGGCACGTTAGCTTTTGCATGTTCAACAGAAAGCTTCTACTGTAGAACCAACAAATTAAGAGACCACTGCAGCATTATCAGTCTCTCTAGTTTTACTATTTATAGGTATGTGTTTGAATAAATTACTTTTTTTATTTCACAAACTACTGACAACATGTGTTGGAATTTGACAGAGACTGGAATGGAATGGAAAGGCTGCCATACATGTAGAGATTGAGATTTAAGAACAATTTGGAGTGGTCTCTACGACAAGGGAAAGGATTTAGCTTCGAGCACAACTTAAAAGCATTCAGGAAACTATGAGGGAGTTGTGAAGATTGGAGTCAATCCTTTGGTGCCAAGGAATGGTTTTAATCACGCTGTATTGTAATCTTAGGAAATGTTTTGGACAATGATAGCTAAACTGATGCCATAGTTAAAACAATGTCAGCAGTCGAGTGTAATATTTTACAATCTCATATGGCTCTTATCAACAACAGAACTTGTCAAAAAAGGTTTGGCTTTCAGGCTGGTGGTGCCAATCTGATCTGGTTCTGCCTTTCATCACTATAATGAGCTCAAAGCACCTCTAAGCACATAAGGCTGTCTTAATCCCGAACATCAATCTATTGTAGCGTAGCCAAGAAAGCACTGTTCTGCAGCAGCTGCCAACGACTGCTAAGAGTTCATTACCACTTTCCTGGACACCTTTTCGCCCGGCAGCCTGCCAAAAGCCATGCTGGCGTACGCATTGATGTTCCCTCCACATAGGGACTGGATGGGAGAGAGGACTCATCTGGGCACTGTCAACACTTCACAGCCCATTTAGATGCTCTGCTTCACACCAATGTTTGTTTATCTTGCCTCACACTTCTATAAGAGACACCATTTGCTATCAATCAGGTGCCAGGCGAACAGATGGGAGGGCCACAGAGGCTCTACGAATCTAACAAGTGCTCGGTGGCATGTGGAATCAGATTTATATTCTCATGCAGTGCCGCTTACCTGCTGCTCTGTACAGGATCTTGGGCTCAAAGAATATGCAGGGGTTCTGGTCCGCGATGCAGGAGAGGAGCAGTCCCTTGGCCTGCACTGGGCTGCGAGGTATTACAACCTGAGGAGCACACGACACGCTTTATTAAGACTATTTCATAGAGGTTTAACATAGCTTCCGATGTTATTTCATTGAATGTAATGTAGAAGGCCTGCAATGATAGAAAGTAACAGTTTCAATGGGCCAAATGCGATCAACTCGAATCCAGTCAACTTGAAGTGGCTCAGTCTTTAGGGACTTGACCCGAGTGTGGACTGGTACCTGGACAGTTGCCAGTTTGCCTTCTGGGAACTGCAGAGGTGTCCCTCAGCAACACTGGCAGCCCCATCGCTCTACCTCTTCTCCATCAGTGCATGTCTATAGCTGTGTGTGTAAAATGGGCCTTTGTAATGGTAAAAATAAAGTGAATTCCATCTCAGGAAGTAATAAAAGTGATCATATTTGTTAGTAAGGGTCAGACCTGGGCATATACAGTAAACATAAAAGCGATGTGAAAATAATTACCATGGATTTGACTCTGATTTAAATGTATTTCCTGGCGTTTCATGAAAACCCCTCTGTGTTTGGATTCTCCTTGCAACACTGATGTAATTGAATCGGAAATGGAGTAAATAACTATTGTATCCGTTGTAGGAATGTTCTTTTATTAAAAGTCCAGGAGTAGATTTAAAAGAAAACCAAGTGAAGCTCCTCATACAAGTGTTTAAAAGGAGTATTTAATAAAAGAATGCAGTAGTAGGTTTTACAAAAGTTTCACAGCTGTGGCTCAGTAGCTCAGAACACACTTGAACAGGCCCAAAACATGAATAGGGTTCACAAGGTGTTTACTGTCCGAGGGTCCGAGCGAAAAGAGGGCGGTTCCTTAGTTACATTGCCCTTTGTCCAGAGGTCGCCTCTTCCTATTGGTCGCCTCAAAGCATAACAGAACTTCCGGTCAGTTTAGTGATTACGTGGCATTGGGTCGTCTCCCTCCTTAGGGTATTACAGCGTCAATAAGGAGAATTAGACATTGTGTGTTTAATGTATAACACCAAAAGTAATTTCCCCCATTTACTCTTTGTCCAGATTCTGTCCGCTAAGGAAACCAATACTAAAACCGGCAGTTTTCTCCCATCCGGCATCAAGCGTCATCAGTGTTGTATACATCCGGTTACAAAAATAAACAGTTTCAAAATAAAATGGATTTCAAAATAAGACGGTGTTGCAGTTACTCTTAATATTGATTATTATTTCTTAACCCGTCTGTTGGCATCTCTCATCCATGATAAACATCCTAAATGCGGGTGAGTTTATGCTTGTGCAGATACCTATGGAATAAACAATAGATGTTAGCAATAGCACTGATTGGTCAATTCTCAGAAATCAAGCATTTAAAAAAAAAAATCCTGTCATCTTGCCGGGAGACTTGACGAAGCATGACAAATCAGCATCATGATGTAGTTATTTCGGCATCTTTTTACGAGTTCAGCGCACATCTGGTGTGATCACATGGCAGTATGACTTGATACAGAACTACTTAATATACAGTATGGACTAAGACTGACAGAAAGGATTGTAAACATATCCTCCTATCTATTTGGCATTGATAGTTTGTCAGATATTCAATCTAGTGATGGTATTTAGGTCAGAATTGGGGTATCAGGGCGCTAGGCCAAGCTGAATCCAGCCTGCCAGACAGCGTGGTGGGACTGTCTCTCAGATGGAGCCAGCAGTGATGATAGTACGCACACAGATCAACCGTTATCAGCCTGACCTTTGCTGAAGACAACCTGTTTATTGCTCTCATTGATGGTTACTCACAGAGGATGAACCGTAGCAGTAAACCATACAGTCATCCGCCGTATTAGAGACTTCGATAATATGTATGCTTAGCAATAAATAAAAATCAGGAAGGGATGTCGTGTCCTGACATTTAACGTGTTTGCTTTGTGCTCTTAATGCCATCTCAGAGATGCTATCAGTGTTGGGAAAATACTGTTGGTGTTGTGCGCTATTATTCTATGGGAAGTTAGGATTTGTGTGTGTGAAAGCATGATTTCCCCCCTCAGGCTAACATATAGAAACTCAAAGAAGCAGGCTCCCTCCTGCCTTTTACAAGCCTGAAGAATTCAGGTGTGTTTGGCACTGAGCATTATGCTCATTTTTTTTGGTTGATATTTGTATTTTGTTCCTCTACTGTGTCATGTTTCCATGCTTTAATTGCAGCCCTAAAACTGTAACAGCATCCCCCTCCATTGACTGCTTTAAATCCAGGCTAAAAACGTACTTTTATTATCCGGCTTATCTGGCTGACAGTGCCTATGCATATGTATTTGTGCATATGAGCTGTGTGTATTAATGTTTACATCTGTCTTTCATTTATTTTATGATAAAGGTTGTGTTGGCTACCTGCTCTGTTCTGTACAACACTTTGGTCAACATGGGTTGTAAAGGTGCTTTATAAATAAATGTGATTGATTGAGTGATTTAATGTTCAAAAAGCTCTTTACTTTTCTCAAACTGCAGCACCTCTTTTCCCCCTCTGTCTGAAACCCGAGCCCAGTCTGCTCTGATTGGTTAGCTGGCAGCCTGAGTTGGGATCTGTTAATTGCTTAGAGGTGTGTCGGAGATGTCCCAACCCTAAGCCAATCACAAACAATGTGTTGGAGTGCTAAACAATAGAAGTGCAAGTGATACAGTGATGTCGTTATGTTACCGAAGCAAACAATGAGGTGCAATGGAGGCGCTTCAGGAAGGGGGTGGAGTGTGTGGGAGAGAAACGCCTTTTGAAGTTTTAAGCTTTTGCAGACCATTTACATGCACAAAAACCTATAGAACACACTAAATGAAAGGGGAAACCCCAAAGAGCATGATAGGGCCCCTTTAAATGTATTCTGGACAGAGACGCTTCATTGTCAAAATGCACAAACAAAACAATCTAAAGAAGGAAGCAAATACAAGTCTGAATCTGTCATAACCAACATGGCTGACCTTGATGCCGGGGCAGTGGGCGAAGAAGGCCTCGGGGCTCTGGGAGTGGTAAAGCGAGCCGTGGCCGACACACCCCCACGGGGCCCGGATGGTGAGGTTGCCGCAGTCGAACAGGTTTCCAGAGCGGTAGCGGTACTTGGCTGCTTCGTTGACTATCTGGAAAGAGACCAACATAATTGAGGTTTAACATAACCACACTTTATTAGTTGACACACGACGATGAAACTTTATGATCCTTCGGAAAACTTGCAAAAGTAGAAGCAGCTAAGTTCAGACTCTAAAGACAATGTGCTGAAGCCAGCAGCACAATGTACACCCTAGAACACGGAGTGCTTTTTTAAAGAGATATTATGAATAAAACCGAAGGATTGGACGTTGGATTGAGTCTTCATTTCCCTGCTATTCCCCTTAATGCTTTTAAAAACATTATTTTATTTTTAACGAGAGAAATCATAAGTGTTGGGTTCCTTCTTCCTACTTATACAGTTTCTTGCACTAGACTCCCTCCTAAAAGCAGTCCAAAGTTTTCCTCCCCGATACCCAGGTGGGTTGTCACTTCAGCTTTTATGTCTCTCTCAGGTCAGTTCAGACTGCAGTCATTTTAAGCGAAAGCGCAGAAGAGAGCGAGAGAGCGAGAGCGAGCAAGAGAGAGACCACTGTTTTATTCAGCCTTGACAAAGAAGGGTTTAGCATTCATCTTATGGCAGGCGAGAAGAATTAGAATACCACCTCTTGTCACGCAATAACTTTCAATGCCACACATAATCTTTCTCAGAAATACTGAGAAGTCATAGGAAAGCCCTTCTTCTGTTAAACTGATTTTTCCGAGTTAGATTGTAGAATATGAGACGATAAACAATTGGAGGTCTGAGATCAGACATAAGACAAGTCAGAAGAATAAATCAAATCAGTGACATTAGTGTCTGCCAGGCTAACAAACTATAACTTCCATCCTCCTTCATTTCAAAGTGTTTCTGACGATAGTGAATTCAAACCCCTTAAGCGGAGGCAGTAATAGCAGTATGCACATAAAACTGAATATACTGGCCCCACCTGGGAAGGGTTAGTCTGTTCTCAGTCCAATGTCAACAGCGAATCACGTTCGTTCATTTCCAATGTGAGATACAGCCTGTCCCAATCACGTAGCGAGATGACAATGGACCTGGCCAATCACATCGCTACTATCCAATGTGGAGATTGGACCTGGCCAATCACATCGCTACTTTCCAATGTGGAATGGATGACGTACGTTACGCGCCAAAGCAAGCTCAAGCACAGCAAGCACAGCAACGCTCTGCAACAAACGGAAGCCATTGTTTTTTCCGCTTATTCTACTTAGAATCTAGCAGTACGATTCAATGGTAAGTAACTATTCAAATATGTGTCTCCTGCTGAAAAATGCATGTGGGGTTTATTTTAATCAATCACACGAAAGTATCCGATTGTTTTGCTACCTGTGTTACGTTACGTTAAGGCCAGTTTATCCACCATAGCTAACAATCGCTATTGCTAACTTGCTGGTCCATTTCGATTTCGCAGAGGAGATGTTGTACAAGATGCCTGCCAGGGGAATTATCATGCTAAATAGTGTGATTTATAAATAGGATAACGTCATTGTTCTAGCTTGCGTGAACTGGGCATGTGAGCTTTATTTTAATCCATCACACGAAAGTATCCGCGATTGTTTTGCTACCTGTGTTACGTTACGTTTGGCCAGTTTAGCCACCACAGCTTACAATCGCGATTGCTAACTTGCCGGTCAATTTCGTTTTGCAGAGGAGATGTTTGTGAGATTATCATGCCAAATGTGTGATTTATAAATAGGATAACGCCATTGTTCTAGCTAGCGTGAACTGGCATCATATAAGGCGGTATGCCAAGCTTTAGGCTAGCTAATATGTGTCGTTCGTGGTGGTACTTGGAATGTAAACAAACTGACGTTTACGTTACGATCAATAAATGTAATGTTTATAGGCTCAATATTAATATGAATAGAAAAAGCCATGTAAATGTAAACAAACTAACGTTACGAATACGATCTACATAATACCCTCATTATCACTATGACTAGCAAATCATATCAACTACTTCACCTTATCAGAGGTGATCAGACACCCAACATTATTGTAACTTGATTGATTTGATAATGCAGCTGTCTGTCATGCTGTGTGTGCGCGTTTGTGCTGTAGTGTCACAGTGTATTGTCCAAAGGATGCTCATTGTTTATTGTTGTCCATTTTCATATTCATATTCCCTTTAGATGAGCAACAAGCCTAAAAGCCTCAAGGGCCTGGGGGAAGGACAGTGGATGGCAAGGCTGAGGGCATTTGCCAGCTCAGGGGTTTGGCCTTCTGGAGGCAACAGACCAGCCCCTAGGCAGCGGAAGTGGTATGCCCTCTATCAGAAGGTAAAATATGGCAATACATAATGATGACTTGAAAAATATACCCTACAATAGTGCAGATACTATGAATAAAGCAAATGACTGTACTACCTACCCCAGACTAAACACAGTACTGATTGTTTCAGATTGAGAATTGCCCCATGCAGGTCCGTGGACAGTCCACTCTGTTTGGAGGGTCAGTGGCCTGTAACTGTGGCTTTCACGGTGCTAAGGTAAGGTGATCTATGTTTAAATGATGTATCGTTATGATTAATCTGGCATCTCATGTCTGCTGCAATGCTGTAGCTGTTATCTCATAACACAATGCTGTTGCTTTAGCAGCCCACCACTCAGCCTCCTGCCGCTGCCTCACAGTCTGCTGCTGTGGCCCCTGGTGCAACGGCTGCTGTGCCACCGTCACAGTCTGCTGCTGTGGTCTCGGACCCTGGTGCAACGGCTGGTGCAACGGCTGGGAGCTACAGCTATTAGACAAGATGGTTGAAGCCAACCTAATTAACATCTATATAGTCATACCTGGCCATCTCCCTTTGGTCAAGCGCACTCCTTACACTGACCTCCAGACATACCTTTATTTCTAATGTGTTGTGTAGGTTATGCTTAGTGTAGCCTTTATTTATGCCATACATTAATAATGTGTTGTGTAGGTTATGCTTAGTGTAGCCTTTATGTATGCCATACATTACTACATTATTGTTGTCTTCTAAACAGGATGCACCTGGAGGAGTTCAGCTGGCCACTGCGGGGGCTGCAGCTTCGGTGTGGTTGCCAGCAGAGATGTATAAAAACATCCCTGTCCAAGACCAGAGGTGGATTTCAAACGCCATCTTCCACTCTGGCAAACTGCGGCAAGACCTGAAGCTGTGGTACGAGCCCCCTGCCCCAGCCCTCATCTACCACCAGACACCGACACCAGACCGCTTCTTAAACCACAGGCTGATGGTGTGGATGCCCTACCACCTGTGGAAGGTGAGGGTAACCTGCCCTGAGTGTGGGAAGCAGCTGACGGGGTACGGTGTCCACAAGAGGGCTCGGAAGGTCCTGGACATCGACAGGTATTACCTGATGGTGACAGAGACACTCGGGTGCACTGTGTGTTCTGTGAACTACCTGTCCACCTCCGAGACTGTCCGGAATCAGCTGGACCTGCCGCACCAGAAAATGTTCCGGATGATCCTGACCCGCCAGTGAGTAAATGGAACTCTGCTGTCACATTCAACTGTTGTTTCGCCGGCTGCGTATGATAGCCTTTACATGACTGTAATGACCCTCCCTTTAATGCGTAACTAATTGGAGCTACATGTTCATTTCAGGTACGCCTGTGACATCCGTGTCATTCGCCTGCTGCGTGAACGGACTCTCGGGAACAGTCCAGCACGTCTGGTGAAGCAGCTGAAGGAGAACCATGGGGAGGAATGGCTGAACAGGTTGGCACACTATCTTGGGGAGTGTGCTGAGTTTGTTGGCCGGCCAAGCCTCTTCCCAGTGGTGTGCCAGGATCCCCCAGAGCCCATTGATGTGCCCACCAGTCGCTGGCTGCTGACGGTCTATGGCAGGGACATCCTCTCTCGCCTGGACCATATTAAAGCCAGCATCACATCAACGTTTGGCTCCATCTTAAAGATGGACTCAACCAAACAGGTAATAATAATACATGTGTACAGTGTAGTTAATCTATATACTCTTGCTCCTGTAGATTTCCTCAAATTTTACAGATTTTTTTAACATCGCTATTGTGAAATTCCAGATCACAAAGAAGCTGGCTGGCCATGCCAAGGGGACTGGTCTCTGGGTCACCTCCATTGGGAACGAGGTTGGCCAGATCGTGACCAGTGTGGTGACAGTGCAGGAGGGGCCAGGACTGGACAGGATGGTGGCAGGAGTGATGGAGCGGTACCGCCTTGCAGCTGTCGCACCCCCACTGCTGCTGTATGTGGACTGTAACTGCTGCATCAGTGAGGGGTCCACCACGCTGCAGAACAGGTTTGGGGAGTGGCCAGACCTCCAAATACGGCTGGACATCTGGCACTTCATGCGGAGGCTGGCTGTGTACCACCGACGCCCATCCCCTCTACCCCACCTTCATGAGCTACCTCTCTGCCTGCATTTTTGAGTGGGATGCAGGGGACCTCTCTCTGTTGCATCAGGCAAAGAGAGAGCAGCTCAGGCAGGAAGGTGTGCCAGCCATTACTGATGCTGCGGTGGATGCCAGGATCAGTAAGAGGGAGCTGAGCCAGTACTGCCGCAGGAGGACGCGCGGCGTGGAGGCCACCATCAGCCTCATTGGGCGGCTGCTGCAGCAACTGGGCGGGACCAATGGGAATGACCTGATGGGGGTGCCACTGCTGGACCAGGTGCGCATGGAGCACATCTGGCGTGTGCAGCAACGCCACGTCAGCTGCATCCAGGACCTGCCTGGTGTGCAGCTCTACACCGAGACCGGCACCATCAGGAAGGGAGGTGTGGTCCTCACCAGCTACCGCTGTGCCAGGGGGTCCACATCCCTGGAGTCCTTCCACTGCCACCTGAACAGGTTCATTCCAGGTTGGTGTCTCCCTTATGTATATAAGCAGTCACTATGCTCTTTTATGAAAGCACTCATTAGATTGGAAAGCTAGACCTTTTTAATTGACTATTAATATTTCATTGTTTTCACAGGAACCAGTGCAAATGCGCTGAATTTTCAGCTCTACCTCCTGGAAGGCCTGAACAGGTGGAACCAGGACCGGGGGGCGGCGGCGGTGACAAGCAGGCCATCGTCTCTGCTCACCTACTCCGGGGATGTGACCCAGAGCGTCAACACCAACAACATAAAGGTGTTTGGCCGGGCATATGTGCCAAACTTCAGGCCACCCTCCAAATACACCGGTATGCTAATGTAATGATATCTGTCTACCTAGTGTATATGCTTGACATCATACATGACATTAATGTTTATTAATTATGTGTGCATGCTTGTTTATCTGTTCTTTTTCATAGGAGAGCTGCTTGGTGTTGACTACCTCCTAAGTCAGACTGGGCAGCCCCTGAAGGTCAACCCTGACGCAGAGGAGACGGAGGACATGCTGGAGGATGTGGAGGGGGGTGAGGAAGTGGACGAGGGCATTGAGGAAGACCATATACCTGACCTCATGGTGCCAGGTCTCCTTGATAACCCAACACAGCCTATCTTCTCTCTGGCTGCTCCCTCCTCCGTGGCTGCTGCCTCCTCCCAGCCTGCTGCCTCCTCCCAGCCTGCTCCCTCCTCCCTGGCTGCTGTCTCCTCCCTGGCTGCTCCCTCCTCCCTGGCTGCTGCCTCCTCCATGGCTGCTGCTGCCTCCTGCATGGCCGCTCCCATCCAGCCTGCTGCCTCCTCCCTGGCTGCAGATGTGTCTGGGGTATGTTAAAGCATATTTATTTGATAATAAATAACATCACGTGTCTTTGTTTTGTCCACACTTCACTGATCTCATATTTCTGATCCCTGTTTTTTACCAGGCCGTGGATGAGTCCGGCATGCCAGGCATGGACAGGGTGGACAGGCTGGCAAAATGCCTCGTGGAGCTGCGCAACCAGCCACTACTAACACTCAGCAACCAGCAGGTTAGGAACTCTTATTGTTTTGTTTTTCTCCTCTGTTCCCTGACACATGTCCGCACTTCAATGTTTTTGTTTTCTCATGTGCTGTTCTCTCTATGTTGTCTTTCTCAGGTGGACAATATTGTCGGCCTCTGGCAGGAACTGCTTCCCTACGACCAGCAGCGGGTGGTCTTTGCCGCAAGACACCAGACCAAGCTGGCCACGGGGAGGTTCAGGAGTCCTAAGAAGAGGCAGGAGTTCACGCCGGGGGTGGAGAGCGTAAAGAGGCATGCCCTCACCACCTCTGCCCCAATTGCCCAGTGGCCAGACTGTTGCCGGCTCGTGGAGAGCATCTTCGTTAGGCTCTGTGCCATCCACCGCGGTCCCAAGAAGAAGGGGACTGGCACAGTGTCTAGGTTTGACCTCGTCCTGGAGGACTACCGCCAGATCAGGCGGCGTATTCTGGGTCCGAGGTCATGCCGAAGACCTCCATGCAGCTGGTGGACGTGAGCCACACCACCCTGGTCCAGTGGAACAGCAAGAGGGTGCAGAGGCAGGAGACTGCGGTGGTCATGCAGGGGCTGGACCTGCCCAGTCGACTGTCTGTGGCGGCTGACCCTCTCCCCACAGCCAAAACGCGGGCCGTGTCTGCACCCCCCCAATCTGGCCCGGCTCACCAGTACCACCTGCCCAGCAGCACCGTGGGCCAAGCGAGGAGAAAGACCACACACACACACACACCCGCAGTCGCCACACACACACACACCCGCAGTCGCCACACACACACCCGCAGTCGCCACACACACACCCGCAGTCGCCACACACACACACACACCCGCCACACCTGTGGCTGTGAGGCCACGTACTCCTCGGCAGCTCTTCCCTGCTCCAGCTCCAGCTCCAAGTTCATCTCCGAAGCTGATGCTGCTGGGACCAGTAGGTGCTCAGGTGCCTGTCCTGATGGCTGCCCCACAGGCCCTGAGCTACAGCCTCATGCCTCCTCCTCCTCCTCCTCCTCCTCCTGCTCCTCCAGTCCGCAAACTGACCCGCAGGGTACTACACAACACCTGTAAGCAGTGTAAGGAGTTTAGGACGGCAGAGACTGGACACAGCCAGTATAAAGGAAAGGTGTACTGCCCAAACATTGAAACTGTCCCAAAAGAACAGTGGCTGGAGGACATGAAGAAAAAAAAAAAAGTGTGATTCATATATTGTTCATATATGATATTGTAATAAAAGTTTGCTTGATAAAAAAATATATGCTTCACTGTCTCCTTTTCTCTCCTTTCCTCCTCTTTTTCTCCTTTTTTCTTCTTTTTTCTCCTTTTTCTCCCTTTTTTTTTCTTCCCCCTCCTCTTCCTTTTTTCCCCCCCCTTAACAGACTATTGTTCCCCAGCTTTGGCGCCAGCCGTGGCGCAACTGGCTGGGGCACCTGCACTGTACGCCGGCGACCCGGGTTCGATTCCCGACCCGTGGTCCTTTCCGGATCCCATCCCGACTCTCTCTCCCACTTTCCTGTCACTCTCCACTGTCCTATTCGATTAAAGGCAAAAAGTCCCCAAAAAATATCTTTAAAAAAAATAAATTAAAAAAAACTGAATATGCTAAGGGGAGGGGTAGCCAAACCACAGCCCAGGTACCAACTGTAGCCCATGGTCCATTTTTAATTGGTCCGCAGCAAATCTTCTAAAAAAACGGTGGCTTACACATGAACCTTCTTAAATAGGCATGTTAAAACAGATTACACAGTAGTATTCATGTTAAAAAATGTATTGGTTTTTTTTGTGTTTATTTTACCATTTCAATATTAGTACAGACAATGTATGAATCCGACAAACAAACAAAAATAAGTAGAAGAGGGAGGGCGGAAAGCATAGCTTATATAGAAATTAGCCCTCCCGTTAGTTATCCAGTTGCAGCATAAAGGAAAAAAGGTATATCAGTAAATAAATACACACAAATAAACAACATTCTATAAATACCTACACATGTACACATATACAGTACATTCACCCATTTCCAGGGTGAAAAGAAAAAAATAAGGACAAAAATGATTTCACACAAGTAGTGGATTAAAAAAAAAGCCCAATAACTTATTTTCATAACAAGCTTGAAATAAATCATTTTTTTACCCCTGACTTAGGAAGTTATCCCGTTTATAGTACAATGAGAGTCCAGTGTGTATGCAAGTACACAAAGAAATGATAAAGAGTATAACCGAGTTCTACACAGACATTCCAAGTGCACATAAATATGAAGCATAAAGATATCAAACTATGGATCACATGCATTAAACATCCCTGTTAGAAATACTGTATCTGCCCCCAATTTATTTTTACTTTCAAAAAGTCTGTGTTTACTCAGCCAGTCACTCTATATCTGGGCTATCCATACACTGATATTAACAGGAATAGTTAGGCCACTTAGTAGGAATGCCACAAGTGATTGAGCGCCCAATATTCATTAAAAACAAGCTCTCAGGAGATGGCCTTACTGCATAACAAACCAATAACAATATAGACTTTGTGATTTTCTATTCACATTTGACGATTACAGAGGACAGACTTTATTTTCCCTAATGCTACATTGAGAATAACAAATCTGTGTTGAAATAGTCAGGAAGAGAGCTAGTGGATGTTAGAATGAAATTACATCACTTGTACTTAATTATTGTATAAATGAATCATGCAAATAACCTTTTTTTTTTTTTAAATGACATTAAGAATGTGGCAGCCAACAACGACCACTCAGAACAATGAATGCTCAAGTTCATTTCAGAGCCTTAAAGAAGCTGCTATATCAGAACAAAACAAATTCATACCAGCAGTAATGACCCATATAGCGGTTTGACAGATATGCCCTTATGAAAGGTGCGACTTCTAATATATATATAATATGTCAGTGTGACATCCAGGGGGTTCATTTGAGACAGAAGAAAAGGTTTATATTCAAGGATTGTGAGGTATATTCAAAAGAAGCTCCTTTGTATTAAAGTCTTCCCCGAGCTTTCATAAAAGCAGTCATCCCTGGAAGGAGTGTGTTGATTCCACCAGCAACTGTATGATGTCTGTACCTCCTGTTTTCCGGAGTGTGACTTGGAGAAGAAGGGTTTTGATGCAAAAGGCAGGTTTCAGGAGAGGGGCCAGCGGACTTCCCCCTCATTCTAACTCGTCCCTTTAACCAAACACCTACAGAGTGCCAGAGAATGTGATCCACTGGAACGCATCAACATTACATTATCAAAAGATACCTTTAAGTAACATTTAGTTTTTAAAGTGGTAGTTTGTAAAAGAATATCTAGGGATTAAAGGTTTCAACAACATGAATAGTACTCGTACTGCATCGATAGGTCTGCCATACTGTATAATGTCTATCTGTGTAAATCAATCAAAGAAACATCCTGTAGAGCAGGGGTGCCCAACCAGTCGATCGCGGTCTACCATTCGATCGCGGGCTGAGTTCCAGTCGATCGCGAGAAAATGTTGTGTGTAGGCTATCCTCCTACTGTTGTGTAAATTAGGCCTACATTAAAACTTCCAACTTAAAACATCTTAAATAGGCACAATGAACTGTTGATCGCGTGAAGCAGTGTGTAGATTTGTACAGCTATAGTAAGGTAGATCAGGCATAATCAAAGAAAAAGTCTCACGCGCTTCTTTCTATCTGCGCGCATGGTATGGTTGCTAGGTTGTAACTAAGGACTCGGAAGGGTGCGAGAAGCTTGACTAGAGCGAGTGGATACTACCATGGCGGCAGAAGCTAAAACATCTAAAACTTATCATTTTCATTCAGAGTGGGAGGAGGATTATTTTTTCGTGTATTCGAATGCCAAGTCCGTCTGTCTTATCTGCAATGCAAATGTGGCTTTACCAAAGAAAGGGAATTTGGAGCGGTATTTCAAGACGGTCCACAAGAGCTACGATACAAACTTCCCAGCTAAATCACCACGGCACGCCCGAAAAGTCAAGGAATTGAAAAGTCAGCTAGCAGCACAACAGTCCATTTTTACCAGGCCCAATATCACGAGTAAGGCTGCAACCATAGCTTCTTATCGTGTCTGTCGTGTTCTTGCAAAAGGAAAGAAATCTTTCAAAGATGGTGAGATTGTGAAAGAAGCGTTCATGGAAGCTGCAGATGCGTTTTTTGCCGATTAAAAAAATCGAAAGGAGATTGTGTCTGCTATTCAGGATGTGCAGCTATCAAGAAATTCTGTTACACGGCGATGCGAGGGAATGGCGGAGGATGTTGAACAGCAATTGAGGAATGAAGTTGACACATGTGAGTGTTTTTCTCTGCAATTCGATGAATCCACCGATGCTGTGGATGTGGCTCAGCTTTGTGTGTTCATTAGAATGGTTTTCGACAATATGAGTGTAAAAGAAGAGCTGCTGACCACTTTGTCTTTGAGAGGGCACACAAGAGGCACAGATATTTTTTTCAGGTTTTTATGGAATTCGTTCGTAAGAGCAAGTTGCCCCTCTTCAAACTCGTCTTCATTACAACCGATGGGGCTCCAGCAATGATTGGACGTACTGCTGGGTTCATTGGATTGTGCAAACAGTCTGAATCTTTCCTGGATTTCCTGAATTACCAGTGTATAATTCACCAGCAAGGGTTGTGCGGGAAGATTTTAAATATGAAAGAGGTGATGGATGTGCCCAACAAGATTGCCTGTTCCGTTCGGGCCAGGAGTCTGCAGAGGCGATTATTCCGTGCGCAACTGGAGGAGACCGGGGCAGAACACACAGATCTGCTGCTGCACACAGACGTAAGGTGGCTCAGCAGAGGTACATTTCTGGAACGGTTTTCTGAATTGTTGCCCGCAATTAAAGACTTTCTGAAACGTTCAAACCATGCTGAGTATGCACAGCTAGAAGACAGTCAGTGGCTCTTGGATTTAGCCTTTCTTACTGATCTGACTGACAAGCTCAATAACTTGAATCTAGAGCTGCAGGGTATGAACAAACGCATCATCAACATGATCAGCTCCATGAACACCTTTAAAAGTAAGTTACAGCTGCTGTCAAGCAGGTAGCAACAGTGAGATCTGCGAAACTTTCCACACATGGACACAGAACTTAAGCGTCAGGGCAAAGACTGTGCGGAGCTTGAGAGTGCACGTTATGATGATCAAGTGCAAAGCATCTTGTCAGAATTTGACAGGCGATTTACTGACTTTGCATCCATTGAGCCTGTTGTCAGTTCTCAGTTTTCCATTTGGGGAAAATATAGATGTGGATTGTATAACGTCCAAAGTGGCATCACTCTTCAACCTGGATAGCGGTGCTTTTGAGAATGAGATCCTCACACTAAATAATGACATTGAGCTCAAATCAAGAGACCTGACACAAATGTCCAATTCTGGAATCTAATGCAGAAAGAGAAGTACCCCAACCTCAGACAAACTGCAAAGAATTTGACTGCACTTTTTGGATCAAAATATTTGTGTGAGTCTGCCTTTTCACATATGAAAATCTTTAAGTCAAAATACAGATCCACCATGACTGATGACCACCTTGCGGCCTGCTTACGGCTGGAGAGACTAGCTTCCTCCTCTCAGTGCCAGAAGTCCCACTACCTACCTACCTACCTACATACATACACACATACATACACACACACATATACATACACATATATATATATATATATATATACACATATACACATATATATATAATATATATATATTTATTTTTTTATAAAGCCAGTATTTCATCACAGTTGCAGATACAGATTAGGCTACACTGATATTATAACAATTATAATGTTCTGTAGAATAAATGATTTAAGAGGGCAGTCTAGCAGCAGTAGAGCAAAACTAATATATTTTTTAAAGTTTTTTAAGTTGACTTAATAAAAGTATGTCATTTGATTCATCACTTTATTGAATTTAGGAATTTTGTTAAAGGATTTAACATTTTTTAAGGGTGTTGACCTCTTTCTATATTCAAAAACCTTGAACAGAAGCTGTAAAAAGAGAAACAAAAGAGATTTATATTTAAGTGCAGTTTCCTGCTTCCAAAATGTGAGAATTTGATTGTTAGTAGTGATTTATGACTGGAGTGAATGATTTTGGACTGTTGGACAATAGATCGATCGATTGATTGAATTGGCAAATAATTTATAAAGACTCATCATTCGTTTGCAGCCTCTATTCTTACCTGGTCGAAAGCAGGATAGATGTAGTCGGCAAACTGGATCTCAGCGATGGCTGTGGCACCAGCAACAGCAGCGCCGATACCAAATCCCACAATGCCCTGCTCACAGAGGGGAGTGTTGAAGACTCGGTCCTTACCTGGGGAGACAGCAGCAACGAGGAGGAGAAAAATAGTGAGAAGATTAAGTGCTTGTAGTGGAAGTCGGCCTCTGGCTGCAGAGCGAGGAAGCTAACTGATGTATCTGAGAGAGACAAGTTCACGCTGAGTGTAAATGTGTGGCAGCCACTACACAGGAGATAACTACTTACCACAACTGTAAAGTGTCCCTACGACTCTTTTTACAATAAATGAGTCCTTTTTTAATTACTTGAATAAAAGAAGTACTGACTGTCCGTTCATCCTCTGTCTGAAACCAGAGCCTAGTCTTCTCCGATTGGTTACTTGGCTGGCTCTGTTGTGATTGGTCAACCTCTTAGAAATGTGTTGGAAATGTCCTACCCCTTAGCCTATCACATATAGGCCCGATTCCCGACCCACTCCCACAGCGTGACAGAGTAAAATCGGTCTGTAGTCACACTCACAGCTGAATGAGTCTCCCTTCCAGGTGGAGGGGGTAAACACAGTAACAAGCTTTGGGAACACTCCGGAACGTTTCGTAACAACGGTTTCAAATCAGCATCTCTTGGACAAACAATAAAAAAATAACAAAAATAAATCTCCAAAAATCTTTAACGGCGTTTATGTTTTGTAAACCTCCTTTTGTTTTAAAATGATGATAAGCTTCTTCGTTTTTGCAACGATCCCTGTAAATATAGAAAATGTTTTCTAACAAATTTCAGTTTTCTAGACAAAACACGGGTATATGATCCTAAGATTAAAAAAAACCAAGGAAACCATCACGTTGTTCACATCGTTATGACGATGTTAAATGTCTATCTTGTTTTGCAGTTTATCAGTAAATGTTTGCAGAACTGTTTGTAAAAAGCGTGTTTCATGACGGACACACAGTGTTGAGTCGGTCAGGTAGCGCAGGAGGGGAAGTCAGGTGCAATGCAGACTCGCTGTTGGAGGCTTTGATAACCCACTCCCCCTCGCTTCCCCTCCACATTTGTTGGATTGGAACAGCGCATTAGTTGGCACTTTTAGTATATTGTGTAGGGGTGGGGTGTAGGGGATTAGGCCATTATGTGTTGGAGCGCTAGCCAATACAAGCGAGAGTGTTACATACTCTCTCGATTTAAGCCTTTGCAGTACATTGACATGCACATAAACCTATATAACACACTATAGGAAAAGGAAAACCCCAAAGAGCATTATAGGGCCCCTTAAATCTCTTTCAAAGTCTGAAACCAGAGCTGATCCTTTGTGGAACAATTTAAATTCTAACAAAGACGTTTCAATTGAGTCTATTGTGTTTCCATCTAATTTGAGTGAAGTGTTTTGAGGAGGATTAGCGAGGTAAAATTACAGTTCTAATCCATAATAATTGTCCAAAATTCCTGTTGAATCTTTTGTTATACATCCTCTTCTATTTCCTGTTCCCTGACAACTGGAAAGGGGTGAAAGTTAAGCGTGTCTTCTCAGTTTTCTTGGTAAAGAATGCTGATAGGAACCACTCAGGACAAAGCCAGATGTGAGTGAGTGTCAGAGGGTTTTTAGGGCTTAAGGAATAACAGGTTTTCTTGATAAGAGGGCAAGGTCCGGGGCACACACTTGAGATTGCAGAACGCTCTCTTAACATGCCATGCGGGCCTGAAATAAACGAAGTGATGATCTGATGACTCCTCAGCTGTACACCATCGAGTAAAGACTGGAAAAAAAAGTTAGATACAAATTCCACTCTCCACCCTCTAATCTGAAAATGAGCCGCAAGATTAGGACTTTTGGGTACAGCGTGTTATTTTTTGCTGTCATCTATCTTTGTGTATTTGCCAAAGCAGTCTTTTTCTGTTTTCCTGGGAAAACTCCTTCTGCCCTCGTGCGCCCTGCCATGTGCTCGCAGAGTTCAGTTAGCAACCGCAGCACCACTAACACTTCGAGGAAAGAACAATTAAGCAATCGAAATGTTGGGCCTTGCCACTCAGACTGAAGAAAATCTCAAATATGCAGCCAGCTTTGTGCGAAAGTGACAGTACGTAACGTGTGTGTGTGTGTGTGGTTTTGTGTTTCATTAAAGCAGTCCACAGCAAGTGTATTAATGACAAAAGCTAAGGCTGTTAACATTAACAACTATTCTCAAAACCTTAATTAATCATACTACCAAGTTTGACCCCAATTTTGCTCCTGTAATTCCACAGGGGATTTGTACATGTGTAATTACATGGCAAACACAGATGACACTATGGCTGAGGAGATGTTCCCCCGTGTGTTGGACTGAAAGTACAGTCTTAAAAAGCTTCCAGATGGAACTTTAGATCAAATTTATTGGTGAACATGCATCATAAGCTGTTGTTCCATGAAAGCCTGACAAGTGTGCAATACCACTATTTCAAAACCACAACTTTGATGATGTTTCATTCCGGAAGAAGCCATGTCTGTCAACAATCAGAATACATTATTTATCCTGGGGTGAAGTTATGTTCTTGACAGTTTCACCATTTTGGAATAAAATAAATAAGTATGTCTATAAATATAAGGAGTTGAAGTCAAAATATGCAATAAAGGTCATTTTAGCTGCCGGGACACAGCGTCATAGGGACAGGTACAAACACCCTCGCGGTGAAGCTTGGGGCAATCACTGTTGACCCAAACAGTCCGGAAGCCATTGATTGAAACGGTGCAGACATGTTTCCGTGAAGCACATTAAACTACACTCCAGATAGACCTTCTGACTCCTGGCTGACGGCCTTTCTTCAGTTAGTAACCTTTTGTTGGCCATGATGTGAGAGAGACGACATCGCTTTCATCTACTTTTTCTCCACAAGTCTGGATCCTACTCTCCTCTGTCTCCAGATTTCTGTGGGGATAGCTGGAGTTCCGACCAACTTGCCATGTTAGCTAGCTTCATGGTGGGAACAAGGCAGCCATGCAATTGCTTCGCCTGTCAGTACAAAAAGAAAAGGCGAAAACAACGAGACAATAGCCAAGTTAACCACTGTCATCGCTAAATGGATCGCCATGGGGTTGTAATTTGGGAGAAATATTACTTAACAGTCGAGCCGTTTACATTCAGCTTGTAGCAGATGCTACCCTTGTTAAGCGTTTCTTATTCTGCTTTCTACTTGATGTGAAATTACTGCCAATAACTAAAGGAAACTCTTATTTCTCCTACCAGTTTGGCATACATTTCTTGATTCCAAAACCACTTGTTTAACCTTTCCCCGAAATACAACTTTATACTATTATTTTACTGGTGTGATTTATCACGGTTGGGATTTTGATCGACTCGATTGACACCACTCCAAATGCATCATTGAGTTGTGCCTTTCACAGAAGTCTAGAATGTATTTTTAAATAGACGACATGTTTGGGTAACTTTTATAGTCTGGCACCAACGCCTGCTTTCAGAGAAAAACGGCTACACACACACACACACACACATCAGGGAGAGGGACAATGGGGTCAATGTGTTGTTTTCAGGGAAACAGCCCTCAGTGGTATCCAGCGACGCGGAGAGCTGAATGCATCTGCCTCGTAAAAAGCCATTCATATAGTGTCCGCCCTGCATTAACCCCTCCTCTGTATAATGGCAGTGGGGGGCAGAGGTGCACGGCGTCCCTTTCAGCCGTGAGAGGGATAAAAACAGCTTTGCGCTGGCCACTGTACACAAGGATGAGATGGAAAATAATGATCCCTCTCCGAAAGGTCGACACTTCTGACGTCAATGAAAACAAAAAGGCAAAGCCGGCTACTGTGGGGAGGATTCAACACTAATGAAAAAAAATCCCATACAAGATGAGCTCAAAACAAGAACCCATTGACATGTAACTATTAAACCTCTTCTGTACCATAATACACATATTTTTTCTACAGGATCTGATTAAGCTGAGGACACATATGGCTGCTTAATGCTTTCTGGACAGGGAAAAAAGCCAGATTGCTTTATTGTTACCAGATTTACAGAACAAAAAAACACATTTTTATTGAAATGTTATAGATGTGTCAATGCATCGAGGGGAAATTGCTTACAACCACGAACGTTTCTTCTGCTCAACATCACTACTGGACCTGCACATTTTATTGCCGTCCATATACAGATTTATGTTATTGTCCAACTGTCATCTACAGAGTCAAAGAGGAACTGCCGGTTGATACTGAATGGAAAAGTCCTCAGTGGCTAATACTGGGAAGACGCATAAATAACTGATGTAATGAGATGCAGATGCAGCGCTCGATGTGCGTTCAAACTTCACAAGCTAGTGGCAGCGGGAGCTAAATCCCAATGAGCCTTTTCACGGAAGGCTTTCTGACATGTTACAGTTGGAATAGCATAGGGGTTAATAATTAAATGAGTGATGGATTCCTTTTAGCAGCTAGTTTTGAGCTTAAGTTTCCTGGTATTGTGCATGCTGGCTCACTGGGACACTAAAATAGAAAGGATTGTTAAGGTTCAGGAAAAGTACAGCTTAAATCAATTCCATTTATGACTTTTTAAGACTTTAAAAATGCCACTCAGAATAAAATGCAAGACCTTTTATATGCATAATTTAAATCTTGAGTCCTTTTCAAGACTTTAGAAATATTGACTGAAGACAATACCATTTCTGTACACATTTCCCTACCTCTTAAGACTTTTTAGTGATCCAGACTTTTCCCACTATAACAAAGTCAAAATGTCTGCTGTGGAAAAGGCCTATCAGTGAAATTACCGCTAACATATCATTGGCATCTCTACACTGCAATTTCTTGCTACTTGTCAGCTAGCACGTGCCAGCTCCTTACCATCTGTAATGAGCCAATAACTGCCACGACTGCTACCCGCTGGAAAAAACTCATCAATAGAGAAGAGCGCAGCATCAGCTGGATATAATTCCGAGCTGACTCCCTCTTAGAAGAATCCAATCACACACACATTTGAAGCAGAATAAAAGAAACCCTCAACAAGATAATCTCTCAGAAGAAAAGACATAAAGGCCTACAGGGCTGTCAGGTGTCATTTATGGCATGGACAATGGCTCCTCTACGTGTCGCAGTAAGACGAGCCTGTTTTGACCAATGAATAGAGTGGTGCAGGAATGAGTCATAGACTCGGTAATGAGTTAGCATTTTAGCGCTCCTAGGCTCCCTCGTCTTAAAGTCAATTACTTTTTTGCAGTGATGTAACTAGGTACATTTACTCAAGTACTGTACTTCAGTAACATTTTGAGATACTTGTACTTTAATTGAGTATTTCCATTTGATGCTACTTTGTATTTCTACTCCACTACAAGTCAGAGGTAATGGTGGAGTTTGACTCCACTACATTTATTTAATACCTTTAGATACTTTGGATTAATGATGTGGAATACAAATCAACCCTTAAATCAGACTTTAATTCCACCTGGAGTAAATTCACAATCTACCCTGCAGTATACAGTCATTCAAACTAGCTGCACCTTTACCAGCTTTGAGAACACTTTAATGATCAATAATTATAAAACATATCGGATATATTATTCTGAAATGGACCAATCTTTATGACGAGTACTTTTACTGTTGGTACTTTAAAGTATATTTTGATGCTGATACTTTTTTGCATTTTGATAACAGGACTTTTACTTCTGAGTAATCCTACACTCTGGTACTTCTACTTTTATAATAAATATTATTAAATACTTCTCCCACCTCTGCTTTTTTGAGTGATTTTTCAGTTAGATTTCAAAATTAAGGTTTGTAATTAATAAAAGCTTAAGAGAAATTCTAGTTTTGTAATGTCCCACTGGCGAGTGTCTGAAGCTTTTATGCAACACATATTTGAACACAGCACGCATCATAAACGTGTGTTTTCTAAAGATCCAATAGCCCACATTATTCCAAAATGAGAAGTCCCATTTATTTCAGTAGAGGGAGCCCTTGCCATGCTTACTTCTGGGTTGCTGCTCCATGAGGACCAAAAACCTCTCACCCCCTGAACAGTTTCTTCCCCTCCACTACCAGCCTCATTAACAAGGCCCTGGACCCCCACTGACACTCATCCACCTCATAGAGTCTATGAATTTCATTTATGCACACAATGTAAACAATATCTTGTTTTTCATCCTAATACTGTCAGTACTGCACATCCCTCTGAACATTGTGAATGCACATATTTTATTCACTTTTTTTTTCTTCTCATTTCTATGGGTATACACATTTCAACCATATTCTATTAAATATTGCTATATTTTTTAATGTTATCATAGTTTTCTTAAAGTAGTTTTTTATCATGGTTCCAATTTTAGTTTTATGGTTATGTATATGTATACACCATAACACCAAGTCAAAATCCTCCTATGTCTTAATCTACTTAACTTTCTTTTGAAAAAGATGTCATTGCTACACCACTCTATTGGTCTACACGTGTTAATTATTATGACATTAAGTGGCTCGTCTACATCATGTGATCATTTGCATTGGTGCTCTTCCTGCTATGAGGTGTCATACTGTCCACCTGGTGTTCCTGTAGCTTTACTATCAAACTTAATGAATGTAAAGTGTAGTAATGGAAATGTAATAAACCGTTGAGCAACAGAATAGAAGAAAAGAGTGTATTCCAAACACACTCACAGCGGTTGTATCGACGTCCTATATCAGCTTACTGGTTCAAGGTTGTAAGGCTACTCCACTGCGAAGGACAAACGAGAGCAAACGGATCCTTCTGGTCCTCTGGGTGAACACTGAACACTCGTGTGACCTTCCCGGAGAGGATTCTGCACAGTGCTCTGCTGCCTTCTAGTGACAAAACCATGTGGAGCAGGCGGAAGAACAGGTGGCTGACGGGGCAGTTTTATTAAGCAAAATTAGTAGTAGAGCGTTCTGAATGGGGTTGCTGTGGCTTATAGGGGAAATGGGCGACAAAACAGGGTCGGTGGATTGATCCCCAGCCCCTGTAAAACATTGCAGTGTTGCCAAGATACTGAACCACAAATTGAGTGCAATGAATGGTGGGAATAGAAAGGGAATGAAAAAACTCACCATATTTATCTCTCAGACCCACTGTGCATCGGAATACTCCACCAAAGGCAACATCTTCCCCGAAGATGACTGCAGGCAATCAAAAGACACAGTCAGTGATCAAATGACACAAGCACCATTTACCCTTTAAGAGGGTAAAATAACATCAATCATCACTTTTTATACAAAGAAACATCTTCTAAATATCGCAACTTTAACTGGAGATCCTGACTTTAAGTTAACCATTGTTTTCCGATTTGGGATTTTGTTTGTTTGATTTTTTTTTTTCAACACGCTTAAACTGGTTATACACCTTGTTTTTTCCCCAATACATTACTTAAATTACAATACCATGATCATCATTTAAATGGGTTTTTAATAACTTTTTCGGGTCATTTCAACAAAGGTATTAAAGTCTTTTTAAAGAAATGAACTCTTTACCTCCAGAAATGCACAGGTCAAAGCATCCCATGGATTCTTTTTTTGACTAAATATGGGTTTTTTTTTGTTTATTTGATATTTTTTACTTAATTCTCTCAACTTGTGTGTGTGTGTGTGTGTGTGTGTGTGTGTGTGTGTGTGTGTGTGTGTGTGTGTGTGTGTGTGTGTGTGTGTGTGTGTGTGCGCACACGCACATGGCCCCACAGTCTGAAGGCCTTTAATTTGGATTGGCAGACATTTACCTGCTCAAATTATGAGTAGTCTACTTGAGATTTCTACCCGTTTCTTAAAATGACAGCACCCCACAACTGGCAACATAAAATTCCATTATGAAAAAATGATATGGTAAGACAAACTTTTGTGTAGTTGGTAAATATCTGTTGAAAGACAGTAAAACACAAACAAAGAACATTTCTAATCTATGTTCCTGGACACACATTCTTCCAATTGTGACATAGATCAGATAGCTTTTGCACCATCTCATTTTGTGTGTAATGTTTTGTGGATCTTAATGTAGGCAAACATTTTGCACGTCTTGATACAAGGACATTTATTTAAAAGCATGTCCGTTCTTTCAAAAATGTATGATAAAAGAGGAAATATAGGTACACTTTTGATTTAATATCATGTGGTGACAGCTTTTTCCTTTCCTGTGTAAGCACCCTACCTGCCGTAGGATCATTGGCAAGAGTGTTGTCCAAAGCACTTGTAACAGACTGGAACAAGTTCATCTTCTGGGTGGGACCTAGAAATGGTGTACAATATTAAGAAAACATTATTTTTTAAGGACATGACAACTGCACATATTCTTCACTGGCATTGCATATGGATCTGACACACAGTACTTTGTTAGAAACATTTTTAAGTGATCATACCGGTTATTGCAGGAAAGAAAATACTTTAAGGAAACTTGTCAAACTGCCTTCAATCAATTACACATGTGGTTTTTTTTAAGGAAAAGGAACCGCTGATACTCAGTAAAGGGCGGTTTTTCTGGATCCAGTAAAAATGCACTTGTTTGGGTGCCAATATCCTGGTTAAATGTAACTATGATAGACAACAGGTTCATTCTCTAAAAAGGGACTGACTATAAGAGTTTATAGAGGACAGCACCCTCCTGTGTGACACGATCACATCTACACGTGTGTGGTACTAGTACTAGATACATCATAAAGTGCTTTCTGTAATAAAATGCTATCCTTGTTGAACAACTTGTTTGGTAATACATTCTTCACATGTGTAGCCAGGTGAAGAGATGACTGTTTTCACATTCAACTGTTTAAGGAAGTCTCTCTGTGCACTACAAATGAAATATCCCTTGACACGTTTAGAACAAGATCAAATCCAGTCTAACATGCAATTTACACGAGATTGATTTGGAAACCTGAAACAAGATATAAACAGCATAGTCATTTTAAAAGAAGTCTTGAGGACACATTTTAAACTTCAAACTGAAAGCGTTCAAATTGTATCGGCAGTAAGGTAAACTCATGACAACTGAATAGATATAATCCACCTTATATCTTAAACACAGGACGTTTCCATATATGTTGCTTAATCACTTGTCATTTTAGCAGCTTAACTGGAAAATTCCCAAAGTATCACTTGTTAATGAAGCTAACGTTAGCCGCCGACTAGCCCGCCTCACCATACTGTGTCTGTTCGGGGTCAGGCTGGAAGGTAAAGTGCGCTGCATGTCTTCGTTGGCTTTTTGTGCGAGAGTTGGAGCTGGGAGACAATTTCACCAGAGTGGCTCCAAATGAACACTGAGACCCGGTGCCAATGGCGGTGATGGAAAGTTTGGAATTTGCCCCTCGGATGAAGAACCGTGCAGCTGCCGCCATGACTGTTGTTGATACTGAACAGGAAGGGCACGAGAAATTAACCAAGTGGGATGATCGTCTATTAAAGCGAGACATTTACTAAGGGGAGGGGACCGTCCTATAGCCTGGTATCAGGCCGAAATCCCGCCCATTTTTTAATTAAAAGAGTTCCAAATTTAGCTTTGATACTGAAGGTTTCATTTTTCTATGTTTGATTTGTAGTTTTCTTTTATGTTTGTTTTTAAATCAGGATCATAAGTTAACGAACGAGGAAAGAAGGGGTTCTCTGTGGTACCCAGAAATAGTGGCAGAGTTAGACCTCTGGTTTATTTTTCTCCATCCCAGCCTCCACGACCCATAACAGGTTTCTGATTGGCCCAAAAGGAGGGCGGTGTGCTTGGTAGCGATTTTGCAAATTTAGATACGGTAAATGCGCACAAATAGTGTCTAAAGTCATGTCATTATCAAACTGCAGCGGTTTCACTCTTGAATTTAACCTGGGGAGTTTCTGCATCAACCAGATACTTACATACTATATATTCTCTATGTTTGCGAAAGTGCTGAATCCCTTTGATCAGTAAAACCAATCAAACCGGTCCTCGTTTGAATCCGGATGCGCATATATTTACTCTGTTACGGTATTGGTGCTTAGAGCAGCCAAAAGGGACGAATAAATGGGTGAATTTTAGCAATATTTGGGTTACAACGATTCACTACACTATTTTATAAACACACAGCATAATAAATTGTATTGCAACACGTACACATTAATCATTTGTACTATCATAAATTAATTTCTTAAATCCTGGGGAGATTACATCTGAGTGCATGTCATTTTATGGAACCAAAGTTTGTAGTGATGGTAAGGGTAACTTACTTCCACTGTCAATACTAACAAACCCGTTATATTTCAAGTTTGTAATGACCTCTCATTTTCTTATTATGGTATTTGGGTACCTCCAACTTTAACCTTCATAGACATATTATGTAATTGTCTGTTCTGACACCTTTATTTACCAACGGGGAGACAATAGTGGTTTATCTTTTCTCATGTAACCATATTTTAATTTCCAAATAATTTAAATTAGTAACCCATGATCCAATATGATGTATTAAGACCAACTACATGTATATCCAAACACTTCGCACCATATCACTTTTATTCATTGCATATATTACCCTTGCTCTTTCATGCAGTCGCTAAACACATAACAAACTGAAGTTTACAGAATCCTTTACAGTGCTGAAAAATAGTTTAACTTTCATGCAAAAAAGGGATTTTATAACACAAGACGGTGCCAATTCCATAATAGGAAAATAATGTAAGATGTGTTCCCTAGATTCAACAGCAATGCTTTCCAAGTAAGAAGCTCTACAGAAATATTTGTGCTATCAGTTCTGTAGAATTAATAATAATATCTAAATGTTTGAAATATGCCCATTTCTATAAACAGCTATAAAAGAGGGAACATTTTAGGATACAAGTTGAATTTTATCATAAGGCTAATTGTTATCTGGGGATGTATTATAACTAAACCAAGTTATTTCGACATGGTGAGAATGAACATTTTGAAACAAACAAGATAAAATATCACCTCTTCCTTTGGACTAATGGGACAAATAAAGCAACAACACATAAGGATACAGTACATTTATTTTTCTATGCTGTATACTAACAATTATCATCAAAGAACAATATGAAACAATATGATGATCGTGTTAGCCATAAAGACACAAATAAAAATGTGTTATTTCTACAAGTTAAAGAATAAACTGTTCCTCTACTGAAGTGGAGAGGAGAAGAGAAGTACAAAAAAAGAACAGGAAAGTAACTTATATCCACATCACAGAGTTAACGATAGTTAGGTCGACTTTGCACACTCGGCAACATCCAACTTCCTGCCGCTGCTGCACATTTTGGCCAGGTTCTGTTGAAAGTAGAACGCAGAGTTAGTATTTAAATGGACTCCTGGGTAGAAATCTAGTCTGGCAGGCAAGTCTCACATTAGCAGCTCGGGTGATGCTGCGTGGAGACCCGAGGGCTGCAAGGTCTGTTAGGATCTTCTGCAGATCCCTGTTACTTGGACCTAAAACAAGTGATCACAGCTCGGAGTCACACTGGGAAAAGCAAAGTAGGCCATGATGTGTGTGTTTGGTGTGTTTGTACCTGTTGGTGTACATGAATGTTGTTCCTTCAGCTGCATGTACGGATGCTCGAGCAGCTCTTTAATAGAAATTCTCTCTCTGGGGTTTCGTACCAAGCAGCTCTGCAGATAAAACAGCGTATTTGTAATTCACAGATTCAACACAACTGTCAAGTTAACCACTGTGTGAATTCCATGTATTCGTAGAGCAGTGCAGTGATGACGTATGTTCGTAAGCGGGAGCATTGCAAGTTCTTCCTTGACAAAAAGCAACAGGATTTTTTTTTATTGGATTTCAGAATATTACAGTAAATAAGTCCAGAGTTAAACACATTTATGAAACTTACACATTTGGTTTAGCAGGATAACCTTCACATATTAACACCACTTGATGAATTTTGAAATGTAAATTCAATCGGCAGAAGAGAAAATCTAACATTAGGCTAAAATAAAACTACATGACAGTTGCATGATGACGTTTACAAGTCATATTTAGTCACCTGTTAGGATGTTTATGACACATAGAAGCTTCAGACGTTGACCAGTGGGATATTTACTGTTGTATCTTATACTCTAGAACTAAATGTGAAAATATGTTAAGCTTGTATTAACTGCTAACTCATTTACGGGGTTTAGGACTCATTCCTGCACCACTCTATAGCTAAATATGCATCAATATTTGAATAAAACTTGTAACATAATGCAGTCAGAGTTTGGTCTTTTTGTATGCTGGAGATTTATTTAAAAAATGAACAGTCAAAAATATATTCAAAACAAAACAAACAATTTCCTGTATATATTGTACTGTACATTAGAGCTGTGCATCTTCACTGGTCTCACGATTTGATGACGATTATCCTTTAAACGATTCGATTCGATATCACGATGCATCCGCAATTTTCTATATTACCGCACATGGCTTCTTTTTCTTCAATGAATACAAGCAGTCAGATAAATATGAACTATCTAGAAAGTGCTTCAGAAATCAATAACATACATGTCTTGACATTAAATTATAAACCAAAAGAAATAAATTGTATAGGTCTATCCTTCCTAGGTGTGAAATTGTTCTATCCTCAAAAAACAAACTAATAATTCTGCAGTTTAGTTGCAGCTTCTCGCAACTGTCTATAACTCAAAAGGACACCAATGTCCTTAATGTGGCATCACAAACATGACCTTAGTCTGAACACAGCAGACAACAGGAGTATTTACAACAGCATATTGAAACAAAAACCCTGCATGGTGCACATTTACACTCTCTGTCTTACTGTTACATAAATCCCATGAAATTATGATATTAAATTAGACTCATCATATCTCAATCAGAGATCAACATTTGTTTAAGTAAATAAGGGTTTTTCTTGTTGTCACTGTGTAGTTTTTTTTAGATCAAGCACTTTTTAAGTATTTATAATTTGAATTCAGCAATATTTTAATAGTTTGAAAGCCAAGACTTAAAAAAAAATGTTACTGACCCTGCCGTGTTACTATGGTTACTATCAACATGTCACTCATTATTTTCGGGGGGGGGTGGTATTTTCCTCCTGCCTTCACAAACTTTACGCAAGTATTTATCGTCTGAAAATCGCAAGAAGACGTTCATACTCCAATCCAAGAGTTGGTTAAATCCACCAAAACCCTGACATGACGGTAACGCAAGTAAATATAAACTAAACATAAAGCAGACTGCTCCGTGTTTGGTGTCGCTGTGCCGCTGTCACTTCTGTTCCTTGATCTCTGCGTCAGCGTCACAGAGTGACAGACTTTAAGCATTTTTTTAAAGGATTGCATAATTTATTTGAAATCCAATAACAATAATATTTCTCAAGAGATGCACTTTGAATTTCCTTTGTGTCATAAAATGTGCTATACAAATAAACTAACCTTAAAAGTTGAAATGTAGCCTATACGGTTCCTGTTCACATCACAATAAGATAGTTTAGTAGTGCTGTCTCACCTTCAACACATCCAGCAGATCCTTCTCCAAGATGTCCGGAAATTCGATGTGGTGGGAGGTGTCGATGATGGCGTGCAGCTTGGCAATCTGATTGGTGATGCTCTGGAAAGGAGTTTTCCCGTATGTCATGCAGTACAGGATACATCCCAGCGACCACACGTCACCTTTGGTACTGATCTTTGGGATAAACAAAAACCAAAAATGTTCACTACAGTGCTGAAATTATGAAATATTTCATAAGTTATTGAACTGACTTGGTGAGAGTACCTTAGAGCAGGATTTTCCTGGCTTGGAGGAAGTGTCTTTGATAGCTTCAGGGGGCATGTAGTTCAACGTTCCAACCTGGGTTTGATAAACAACCATGTGTTACATAAGTAGAGGCATTTCCATCTGAACTGTAGCTCTAATCAACTGCTCAAAAAGATTAGAGGAACACTTTGAAAATACATCAGATCTCAAAGGGGAAAAAAATGATGCTGGATATCTATACTACGGACTGAGTGTTAGGAACGAAAGGACGCCACATTACTTGAAGGAAATCAGACCACACCATAAAGAACATTTATAAAACCACACTGTGATCCTCATAAATAAAAAATGTAATCTGGTCAATCACTTTAACAGAATTAAGAATTTTGTTAGAGGATTATTTTTTCGGGTGATAACTAGGGCTACCTTCGACTAAACATTTTTCTACATGTATATGAAAAAAGAGTTATTAATATGATTTTTTCTCAGAAATAGTTTCAGTTTCGAAGGCTGAAAAAGAATGTTACTATAACAGCATATACGTTTCACATTAAATATGAATTAAAACTGTATGAAATATATATGACATTTTAGACGCGGAAGGTGCAAATGAGTCACAGCACACCGCCAGAAGTATAAACGGCAACGTTTGGTCTACTAATTTGGGGAAGCTCTAGTGATAACCAAATAAAATATGACAAGAAACTACATTATAGGCTTCATTGAAAAACGTCAATAGAAGCTTTGAATGTAAAAAAGGTTTTGGGTATAGTGTTATAAAAACGTGTTTGATGAGAATGTATTTGTTGTGCATGCTTCTCCGTTTTGTCTGCTCACCTGTTCGCAAGTTTTTAACAGCATTTAAACTTGGATTTAATTTGTTTCCCAGCAAATAACGCACAAACTTCTCAAATGTGTTCATTTAGTGTGAAATAAATCTAACCTGTGAATCCTTCATAATACTCGTCACATCTGGCTGGATTCTGTTTGCGATGCCAAAGTCAATCAACTTCAGCGAAGCGTTCACAATGACAAAGTTTGCCGGCTTCAAGTCACTGTGGACGATCCCTGCATGGAGGACACGGAGGACATATGAAACGGTTAGAAATGAAGATTCTTTTAGTGTGAATAAACAACACTGAGAATGGATGATGGAACAATGATGAGCTTCATAGAAGGAGCACCGTGGCTGTGGATGGTGCTGACGGCTTCCAGCATGTTCTTCCAGTAGAACTTCCTCTCCAGCGGATTCACAGTTTTGCGGTTTCTCAGCCAAGTGTTCAGATCCAAGTTCCCACACTCCATCACCATGTAGATGTGGCTGTTGGTTATTTCACTGCAAACACATATATAAACGTCATGGTTTTTGTAACAGAAATCTAAATGACATGTAGACTTTAAGAGCTGTTACGTAGTTTCATTTCTTTTCTGTATACAAATGTGACTTTACTGCTGCAAAACCCAAATGTATCAAACATAAAGATGGCCATTTTTCATCTAATAAGAACAAAACTGTGTTGAGGTTATCCCTGCGCACATATACTGTGCATTGCTCTATGAGAGGAAAGGGAAAAGCATAACTTGTTAAAAGTAAATTCATAATCTTTCAAGCACTTTTAAGGAAGCCAAAACCTAATATTTCAAGTCTCTCAAAACCTTATGTTTTATTATGTTTCCAGAATTCTTTTAAACCCATGCATCTTTCCCGACGGCCACATATAGTAAAACATACGAAGGGCTGGGCTACTCACTAGAGGTGAGGTATATTGCCTCATGAGTAAAGTTATAAGTTAGCAAAATCAATCTAATGTAGGTACATTATGCTTGATACTTGAATATGCTTTTAGAAAACGAACAGCCTACATCACGGCTGTCCGTAGGGTTTCATTCATTTTGTTACTAAAAGTGTTGGCAGCTCCTCCCTTAAATTATAAATCAGATTGTTCCTGTTAAGAGGAAATATGAAGGGTATATTTCAAGCTGGTTATGCAAATAAGTTATTGGGCTTTTTTTTCAATCAACAAATGTATTGGAAAAGTGGGCTTATGATGAATACTACTGTTATATATGTACGTTTCCATATATATCTAAGAAGTACAATATAAGAAAAGCAGGAGAGGAGAAGTTTAATGTGTGGGCCATATTCAATTATTCCTTTAGAATTTGCTTACAAAAAATAATAATTTCTGTTGCCAATTTAAATCAAACCTGCAGGAATTTGTCTCTCAAAATTTGGAATCAGTGGAAGATTTCAGATATATTTGGGAGGCTATAAAGGGTTTCATTAAAGATAATGTTAAATCATTTGCCTCTTATTTAAATCGCTCTCGTCGAATGGTTGAGTTGGAGTGACGGTTGGCATCTCTGGAGAAAGCACAACAAATATCCTTTTGCTCTTTACGAGTGGGTGAGTTTAGCATGATGAAAAATGAGCTAAATGTATTATTGAGAACAAAAGCTGATTTCTTAATTCAGCAATCTAGAGAACATCATTATTTTACTGGTAGTAGGCTCTCACACCATTAGCCCTTCGGCTCCGCTCTAATGAGCGACGGGCATGCATTTCTGCAATACAATCTCCAGGAGGCAATGTAGTAACTACTCCAGCTGAAATTAATGCAGCATTTCATGTTTCTGTAAGACACTTTACAAATCTGAAATACATTTCAGTCAAGACAGATATAATACTTTTCTCGCTGACTTAAACATGGGGAAAAGATCTGAAACAGAAGCAGCAGATTTAGGGGCAGACATTTCCTTAAATGAATTATGGGAATCAGTACAAGAAATTAATTTAGCTAAATCTCCTGGCCCAGATCGTATTCCCATTGAGATGTATATTCATTTTTGGTCTGAATTGGGTCCCATGATTCTGGAAATGATAAATATCTCTATTAGAAAGGGCTCTTTCCTAAAGCAAACAAATACAGCATTAATATCATTGCTTCTTAAAAAACATAAAGACCCAGCATTATGTACTAGCTACCGGCCTATTTCCTTATTTAATGTAGACATGAAGATATAGGCTAAAGTACTAGCAAGCCTTAACAAATACCTAGGGAAACCTATTCACTGTGATCAAACAGGCTTTGTGAAAGGCCACTTTAGCTCAGACAATCTAAGGAGAATATTACACATTCTATATTCCACTCCAGATTTTCTTACTACATGCGGAATTTTAACTCTTGATGCCGAAAAGGCATTTGACAGACTAGAATGGGATTATCTCTGGGCCCTATTAGGTCACATGGGTCTCGGCAAACAATTTATTAAATATATTAAAGTTCTCTACGCAAACCCAGGCGCAATGGTGTTATCAGGCAATACTTGTTCACCACATTTTCAAATCTCTAGATGTTCTCGCCAGGGATACCCACTATCTCCCCTATTATTTGTTTTATCCCTAAGCCTCTCGCTCAAAAAGTGCGCCAATCCACCAATATTGCACCTATTCAAATAAACTCCACCATCACCATATATCACTTTATGCAGATGATGTACTTTTCTCTTCATTAGTAAACTCTCACAGTCACTTACTCATATCAGTAAGTTATTTTCCGATTTCAGTAGCATCTCAGGATACAAAATAAATTGGCAAAAATCAGCTGTTCTACTAAGTAGCTCTGGTGATGATTTGACCCAATTCAATATCCCAGTTGTAAATCAATTTAAATATCTTGGAATTGATATTTCCCAAACTCTAGAAACCACAGTTATCAATAATTATAGTACAGTTTTAAATAAGATCAAAGTAGATTTGGGGAAGTGGATGTCGAGACGATATCTTTTGATGCCAGGATCTCAATCATTCAAATGATGGAATTACCTCGAATAAATTGTATTGGCGCTATGCTCCCTTTGAATTCAAAAATTGATTATTGGGATAAATTACATAGTTTAGTCACTAGTTTCATCTGGAACAACAAAAGACCAAGGATTACATTTACAACTCTTCAAAGAGAGAAATCAGCTGGAGGATGGGGGTTCCAAATTTTAAAATGTACTATTGGTCTTCTGTACGGCGTACTACAAAATCTTGGTTGGACCTCACAAATCAAACATCCTGGCGCTCCATGGAACACCAATTGGTTCACCCATATAAACTACAGGATCTAATTTATGCAGGAGTCCCTCTCAAACAAGCTAAATTGCATTTTGGTCCTATTATTGCAAATGTTCTAATAACTTGGAAACTAGTGACTGACTACACTAAATCGAAAATGAAGTGGCATTACCATACTCCGAGATTTCACAACCGTAATTTGATGCTTGGTGGTCGGACAGTAGCCTACCCAATATGGTCAAACAACGGAATCTATCCACTTGGACAGCTTTTCAATAATAATGGTCTCCGTACATTCCAGGAACTACAGCAACAGCATAATCTACCAGGTTTTTCTTTCTTTCTATACTTGCAGCTCCGTTCCGCCCTGAAAGCTTACAGAGTCCCATGGAACTCTGAACTTCCTAAATATGACCTTACAAAACAACTGTACAATACTAACAATACCAAGGGAACTGTATCAACAATGTATTCCCAAATAATGCAAAGCTCCTATAAACAAATTAAAATTCAAACATCTTGGCAACATGAATATAGCTTGGAAAACTATTTGGAATAACATAAAACAAGCTTCAAAGAATCCTAATCATCAAACCATTCACTTAAGATTTGTACATAGAACTTATACAACACCTGTATTTAGACACCGGATCAAGTTAGTGCCATCTTCTCTTTGCCAATTATGTTCACAAGGTTGCATAGGTACTTTTACACATATGTTTTGGGAGTGCTCTGAGGTACAGTTCTTTTGGGTACAAGTCACAGAATTTTTATCAGAAATTCTCCATAAGGAGATTCCATGTTGCCCCTTATTATGCCTGTTAAATGACAATTCTCAGGTCCCTATGTCTGTACATGAACAAAGAATTTGGCTTTCCGGCCTAACTGCTGCAAAGAAAATCCTGGTAGTACGGTGGAAACCACCACACTTATTGTCACTAAAACATTGGTGGCACCTGCTGTTAGATATTTTGACTCTAGAGCTCTCTATTGCACGGTCTCATGGTACCAAGGGAAAGACTATAGAGTCTTGGTCAGAAGCTATTCTAGCCGTAAAATCTCTTGCCAGAAGTTAACCGAGGGGAGGGGGGGCTGAAGATCACTCACCAGGGAGGGAAATAAGGGTACTGAATACACTTATATTGTGCGAGTGTGTGTGCATGCATGCTTTTGTGCATGCGTACGTTCGTTTGTGCGTGCGTGTGTGCATATGTAAGTATGTGTGCATGCATGTTTATAAGTATATAGGATTACATTTTGTATACGTGTGTGTAGGTGTACGTCTGTATTGTAATGTATTTATGTATTATATTTGCAGATTACAGGGTGTATGTACATGCAAAATATACCATGAATGTATTTAAGTTTAATTAAAAACGATATCTGTATGTGTATACATGCTCTTTTCTGTTAATATGAATTCATCAAAAATAACAATAAAAAGTTGTGAACAAAAAAAGAATTTGCTTCAAAATGGAAAACGGGTCGCATTTGCCATAGTTTGGACTCCGTAAAGTAACAGCAACTACTGTGCATAGTAACTTTGTTGATTTTAGCGGTTATCCAAATGAACCTTGATTGTATGTTTGGATCATAATTATGTAATGCTTAGCTAGCGAGAATAAAATCAAAACACAGGATTAGTTTATGTCAAATATTAAAAGATTTCTGGTGGACATGGTTCCTTTTTGCAGATAAAACTCCCACTGATGGGGAAAAAATAACAGTAAAAATAAAGCTTGTTCACAGAGTAGGTTCCAATTCATGCATATTCCTAGCCTTGATGTGACCTTAATAATCTTCCAGACTGTGTGTGAACCCTGCGTATACTCACTAGTCGTACAGCTTGATGATTTGATCGCTGTACTGCTGCAGGTGGTTCAGATGCTGAATCTCATTTCTGTAGCTCTCTATTGTCTGAGCGTCAGCTTCCTCCAAGTCGACGTATTTCACTGCAAACAGCTGCTTTTTGTGATCCAGGACCTGGTAGACCTGAAAAAATAAATAAAACAGAAATGTATTATAGTTGAAAACATCAACACAGGCAAAACGCTGCAACACAATACGAGTTGTCTATAGCCGCATGCTCTCTCTGTTATTATCTGTACTGCGTCCTGCTTCGCTGTACAGGGCTGTTCTACCGGCAGAATGTTTTTATATTATTAATTTGGTTCTTTACGTCTACATTTATTGATATCCTTAATTGTGAATTCATAATCTAATAATCCAGGTTCATGGTCATGGTGTTCCTTGAACATTCACAAGGCTTATTTTTTTTCAGGAAAAATTTGAAAGACTTCTTACAGTAGGCAGTTAAACCCAAAGCTCAAGAAATGGTCAGCCTGAATGACAAGGTAATTAATAATAAAATAATATATATATATCTATATATATATATATATATAGACATGTATATGGTCTATATATATACAGTGGGGCAAAAAAGTATTTAGTCAGCCACCAATTGTACAAGTTCTCCCATTTAAAAAGATGAGAGGCCTGTAATTTTTATCATAGGTACACTTCAACTATGAGAGACAGAATGAGAAAAGAAATCCAGAAAAACACATTGTAGGATTTTTAAAGAATTTATTTCAAATGATTGTGGAAAATAAGTATTTGGTCAATAACAAAAGTTCATCTCAATACTTTGTTATATACCCTTTGTTGGCAATGACAGAGGTCAAACGTTTTCTGTAAGTCTTCACAAGGTTTCCACACACTGTTGCTGGTATTTTGGCCCATTCCTCCATGCAGATCTCCTCTAAAGCAGTGATGTTTTGGGGCTGTCGCTGGGCAACACGGACTTTCAACTCCCTCCAAAGATTTTCTATGGGGTTGAGATCTGGAGACTGGCTAGCCCACTCCAGGACCTTGAAATGCTTCTTACGAAGCCACTCCTTCGTTGCCCTGGCGGTGTGTTTGGGATCATTGTCATGCTGAAAGACCCAGCCACGCTTCATCTTCAGTGCCCTTGCTGATGGAAGGAGGTTTTCACTCAAAATCTCACGATACATGGCCCCATTCATTCTTTCCTTTACACGGATCAGTCGTCCTGGTCCCTTTGCAGAAAAACAGCCCCAAAGCATGATGTTTCCACCCCCATGCTTCACAGTAGGTATGGTGTTCTTTGGAGGCAACTCTGCATTCTTTCTCCTCCAAACACGACGAGTCGAGTTTTTACCAAAAAGTTCTATTTTGGTTTCATCTGACCATATGACATTCTCCCAATCCTCTTCTGGATCATCCAAATGCCCTCTAGCAAACTTCAGACAGGCCTGGACATGTACTGGCTTAAGCAGGGGGACGCGTCTGGAACTGCAGGATTGAAGTCCCTGGCGGCGTAGTGTGTTACTGATGGTAGCCTCTGTTACTTTGGTCCCAGCTCTCTGCAGGTCATTCACTAGGTCCCCCCGTGTGGTTCTGGGATTTTTGCTCACCGTTCTTGTGATCATTTTGACCCCACGGGGTGAGATCTTGCGTGGAGCCCCAGATCGAGGGAGATTAGCAGTGGTCTTGTATGTCTTCCATTTTCTAATAATTGCTCCCACAGTTGATTTCTTCACACCAAGCTGCTTACCTATTGCAGATTCAGTTTTCCCAGCCTGGTGCAGGTCTACAATTTTGTCTCTGGTCTCCTTTGACAGCTCTTTGGTCTTGGCCATAGTGGAGTTTGGAGTATGACTGTTTGAGGTTGTGGACAGGTGTCTTTTATACTGATAACGAGTTCAAAAAGGTGCCATTAATACAGGTAACGAGTGGAGGACAGAGGAGCCTCTTAAAGAAGAAGTTACAGGTCTGTGAGAGCCAGAAATCTTGCTTGTTTGTAGGTGACCAAATACTTATTTTACCGAGGAATTTACCAATTAATTCATTAAAAATCCTACAATGTGATTTCCTGGATTGTTTCCCCCATTCTGTCTCTCATAGTTGAAGTGTACCTATGATAAAAATTACAGGCCTCTCTCATCTTTTTAAATGGGAGAACTTGCACAATTGGTGGCTGACTAAATACTTTTTTGCCCCACTGTATATATATATAGACCATATACATGTCTATATCTATATATATATAGATATAGATATATATATATATATAGATATATATATATAGATATATATATGTAGATATATATATATAGACATGTATATGGTCTGTGTTATTGTTCTATATAGATATACTATCATTTATTTTCAAATCGATGATAAATCATTAGAAAAACAAACAGTATAAAACTGAGGAGTGAGTCCTTTGAGTCCGTTTTATGTGTCTTCACTCCGCTGTTAACCTGCATCGGATCAGGGGAAGCGCCGCAGCGTCCAATCAGTGACTGATGCAGAGCAAGGGTGTGTCGCGCGGCAGGGGATTTCCTTGAAGGATGGTCTAGTGGTTATCTCTCCTCGACCCTCCAGGCACAAATAAGCACCATGGAATGCAGCTTAAGATGCCGCACCAGATCAACATTCGGATCGAGCGAGGATCAAGGAAATGACAAAAAGGAGACTAAAGGCTCCAGTATGCCTGCCGGACTGGTGATTGCGCGCGCCAACTGTGATGTCAGCACAGCGACATACCCATATATACTTGCGCGCGGGGTGCTCTCGACTGACTGCAGTCTTCTCCTACGATATGCAATCGCTTCTGAGAAAAATACAGTCTACACCGCTGGAGTAGCAAGAAGTAGAGGTAATTCAATGGAGGCAATGACAGCCGAGCAGACAGCCGATGAGGAGGAAATGTTGCTTTTAAGTTTGTAGGTAACTAAACTGGTCTTAATACTTTGTGGATCACTACTGGTTGTTTAATAAAATGATGTTTATCTTATGTCGTACCCTTGGGTCTTTTATTCCTCACTACCATAACAGAAAAATATCTAAAGATCATCTTGGTTTCTTCTACACAACAATGAGATAAAAAGTGAAATTTAGGCTTGATTAGGATTTCAATATGGATCATTTTCTCATACGGTGTTCAAGGTGTTAGGGGATGGAGCACATAGTTTCACATAAAGGTGCATTTAAATAGCCTATATACAATAAAGTGACTCATCTAATTCCTGTCTCAAAACTGTTTCTCCTAAGGAAACATATCTGAACAGAAATGTAGATGATGTGGTTATGCTATGACCAGTCTAGTTCATTAGACTTGGTTCATTTTGAGACAAGTTAATCGCGGTGGTTCTTCCACAGCTTTTTACAAAAAGCTTCATCTTTCGCCAAAGTCCCTGAGATCTCTTTCCATGAGTTCATGGCCATCTGAGAATCCTTATGCTCCCGCATTGAAGGGTCATACAGGTGTCTGTACAGACGAACCTGCTAGCAGAGTTGTGCTTCCTGCTCATCCATGCTTGCACCGCGTGCCCCAAATTATAAATCCAAGGAGGTTGCACGCCCTCGCGAAACGACCCCAACGCGCCGGCGGAAATGACATTATTTTTGGCGCGCCACCGTGAGCACGTTAGTGTGGACTCTACGTATGCTTTACCTTGCTGGACCCGCCACGTCCAATCATCTTGAGTACGAAGAACTGTTTGCCCTTAATGGTGATGGTTTCATTTGAAAACGCAGGGAGAGAAGCCTAGAGTTCAAAAGACAAAAGAGCATCATTTAATCATCATTTAAAGAGTTTACATATCATTATATTATACGAAGTGAAAATGAAAAACAATATATAACAGTATAACCCCTTTCACATTAGTAACAGATAGGTGTATAGTAAAATACATACAAACACAATAAGCTTTGCAATTATTATTATTTTATAGTTCTAGTATTATTAATAGTTGTTGCCTAATCAGTAATGACAAATGTTTTGTGTAAGGGAAAACTTGAGAACAAACATACAAATGACATTAAAACTTTTGAATCTTTAATCTTTGAAAAATGGATTTTTAGATAACAGCTAAGGTAGGGCAGGGGCCTGCTGTACCTGTGGGGTTTGGAAACCGGATGCCTGGCTCAGTGGTGTGCATGGCAGCTGAGCGGGTCCAGCTCTGTGCGCTACCAATGCAGAGGAAGGCACTTCAGCAACTCTCCTCACAACAGGAGTGTTGAAGCTGAGGGGAAGAGAGATAGAGAGGGTGAGACTGGGCTGCTTTAATAATGGTAAAAGCAGCACACACAGAAACAAGAGCTACTGATTCTGTTTCAGACCAGCAGACGAAGAAAATACCTGTTAGTAGAGGGGTTTCTGTAGCCGTTTGGAGTCTGACAGACTGCCTGTGGGTTTGGTCTTGGAGGTGGATGGAAGGATGGGATGGGGAGAGACTCAAGAACATGTGGAATCGGTCTGGGGTCAGGAGGTGTTGTTCGTTTATCCTAGGATGATAATCATTTGGAAAGATTGTGATAAATAAAAAGGATTAAATTGTGCCGTAATGTTCTAACAAGCGCACAAGAGCTTACCAAAATGATTTATTCAAGATATTTCTGAACTAGTGTAATTTTTATTAAAGATTTGCACAGAAATAGCAGATGATAAGGAATGTCCTCCGACCTCTGGGGAAATGTGTCGGTCGATGATTGTTCGCATCTTCCACTCTGATGGAAGCTTGCTGCTGGCAGCTTGGGGCTGTTCCACTGAGCGGCTCACAGGGACCTGACCAGGACGATGAGGCTGCTGGATTCTCCCAGAAGAAAACGCACTGACTGGAACACTTGCTTGCAAATCTACAAGGAAAAAAAAAAGTGAAAATTAGTAACATTTTAGTGACTAACCAAGTCCAGCTCGGTGCTTTAACTCTCGATGCTCCTCCGTGAGTCTCTACCTGTGGACGGTTCCTCCTCTTCGTTAGGCACGAGCTGCTTCTCTCCAGCTTTTAGGTTACGTAGGGCCAGCTCCAACAGCTCTGCTGGACTTGCGTCTAACGTCTGGGCTTTGTGCAGAATCGAAGTTGCCTTGATCACATTACCTAAAAAGCATGGAGAAAGACATTTGTAATTTCACAATGATTTGAATTGAAGACAGTCTTCAAGTCATATGAAACTTGGAAACAAAAAAACTCTATTTATTTTAAAGATGTTAATATGAATACTTCTGCAGTAAACCTGCATGTAAAATGTATCTACAAAGTTGTGAGTAAGTACGTTTGGTCTATGTATTGGATTTCTGGAAACTATAATAAATAAAAAGAAAAGAAAATGTACCGTGCAAAAGCTCATACTGAGCATGTGCTATGTGGACAAAAGCAAAGCTTTTGCAGTTGTAACTTGCAACTACGAAATTATTCTGCGCGTCATCAGGGTCTTCAATCCTTCGGAAGAAAGAGAAAGAAATAGCTTTGAAGTTAAAATTCATTTAGCCAACAATACAACAACTCATTTCCATCGAGACACACAGGTTTTCTCTCCATGTGAATGCAGTATGACCCATTAAAAGAATAGACTGTTTGTTTCTTTGTAAGTGGGCAAACTAACGAAATCGGCAGGGGATCAAATATTAGAAATAATTATTTCTTTCACTGTATATACAAAATATGTAAGTTATTTGCTCAAAATTAAAGTACAAAAACGCTGCCTCATTCTCCGGGTTTAGATCTTAATAAATATTATTTATGCTATGAAAATGAAATCTGAATACAATTCTTTTTTATCAGCAACACACATCAACACCTCAAAGGCAATGTCTTTAATGTAAATATAGTATTTGGATCCACACTCACCCCTTGAGTTGTGCATATCTGACCAGTATCCTGGCATAGCAGACGTTTTTGCTGAACTTGCTTATTGGCAGCTTGTGGAAGATTTTAGAGTAATAGTCCTTGAGCTTATTGAGCATGTTGATATCGGTGCGAGGGTCGCGTTTTTTCTCCAGGTCTGTCAGAAAAGCCCAACACGACTCTGGGGAGTTTGTATTGATCACCTGGTCAAAGTTGTAGGTAACATCTGGCAGGGGAAAACAAAATGTCATTAAAAAAACGCAATGCACATGTGTGTCATAGAGCTCTATAAGTTTAACTGGACTGCTCAAAAGAGTGGTGCAGGAAGCAGTTCTTGAATCCTGGGAATGATTAAGCATTTTAGCACTACAGGTTCACATCAAAGTCAGCGTTTTTTTCCAACCTCTTTCTTGCAAGATGCCCGAAATAAGGTCTGTGGATTAAACAAGATGGCGTTTGCTAACAAGTGACTAAATCAGACTACGATACGCCATTGCCACCTTTAGCTTAGCAAGGATTCCTAATGTCATGTGTGATGTACTTTGTTTATAGCCTCACGTTAGCTATTGACTTCTGGAGATTGCATTTACGCTTAAACTATAATAGAAGTGTCGTTAATATGTAGAGATTATTCTGCTGAACAAAATGTGTAAGGATTTTAAACGTGTGTGGGTCACAAAACTCACTGGGTAATATAAATCCCATTGCTTGTAGATGAGGTAACTCTTGCGGGTAATCCTACAGAAATACATCACTGCTCCTCTCTATCAGATGCAAGATATTTAGTATCCTTTACGTCACATAAAAGGTTTGAAAGTACCATCCATTCTGGAGGTGTCCCTGGTGTGTGTGTGAAGGAGTGTGGTGGTGGAGTCCAAAGCTGCTTGCTCCTCCCAGGTCGGCTCCGGGCTGACAAGTTGTGGCTGAGAACACAGCAAGAGAAGAGAGATATATTACACTTCTGCCTTTTCAGGCTGGATATCTTTGATTAGCAGAGCGCAGATTCTGACATTTCTGGATCAAAACTACTGCCGCTCACTTATACTCACTTTACAGAATAAAGCCTCTTCACCGTGAGCATTTCTCATTGATGATGATGATGATAGCCCATTAAAGGGGTTCACGTTTGAAACAGAAGTTTGCCTGAGACAAAATTAAAACAAGGTAAAAAATATTAACAACACTTGAAATTCATTATAACTAGGGCTGTCAGAGTTCATGGGTTAGGGTTAGTTCATAATTTCTGGAGAATAATTATCTTAGTTGCGGATTGTTGCGATAAAAATTTGGTTTATTGTATTGAATAAACATTATTTTGTAATTTGTAATAGTTAAACAATTGTTATATGTAATAATAAATAATTGTTAATAAATAAACATTGTTTACTATATAACTTATAATAAACATTTATAATAATTATAACATTATTATTTATAATAATAAATAATTTATAAAAAATAAACATTGTTTATTTATAATAAACATAACCTACTTACTTGTCCACTCACAAAACCACGTAAAATATCCCTTTAAAATATGTATCGACAGCCCTAATTATAACGTATGAGTAAAACGCATGTTTACTATAAAGTTTCATATATTATCTTTATAAATACAACAATCCATCTTATATTAAATGTGTGGCAAATTGTTTGAACTAACTCAAAAATAAATCAAATACCTCGGTGACACAAAGTATTAATTTTGGAAATAAAATACAATCACTAGGGCTTTGACTTTTGCCCAAAAATCATATTCGAAGTTCGTTTGTTTATTAATATTAAAGTTCGAATGTATTCGAATATTTATTAATAATATTTTGACCATTAAATGTCTTCAGTAAGACCAATATTAGTATCACACTTCAGTTCGATGTTCTGTCCACCAGAGGGCAGTGTATCAGTCAATGGCGGGTGTCCGTAATATGTACAACATTAGTGTGGGTCCCACATATGACAGTTAACGCTCCATCGGAAATACACGAGCTTACAGGAACCTTTCGTGACGTGCACCTAGTCAGTCAATGATGCTTTCGGAAGAAAAACACAGTCACTTGTTTTGGTTTTTTTAATTGTATTATTATCAGACTCTGGATTAAACACAAACAGTTTTATCCACTGTTCTCATCAAAAATAAATAAAAAAATAAGCCAGTCAGGCTAAGTAGGTTAAGGCTTACTCCTCGTCAGGCGTAGTTGTCGTTGGCGCAGCCATTGTTTTAGAATATTGTTTTAAAATAAGCGCGATTGCGCGAACCAGGAGGATGCCAACGTCATAGGTCTACAGGAGCCCAGATGACCAATAATAGCCTTGATAATGAGCTCGCGGTTTTACTTCACCAGGCGTGAAAAAAACCTTGGAATCTGAATTGAAAACAACACTAATAAAAAATAATTCCCATATAGGTTCGAATATTAAGGGCTCCCTAAAATTCGTTCGAATTTCTTTATTTTTTTAAACAATCGAATTCTATTCGAACAACGAAGTTCGAGGTCAAAGCCCTAACAATCACATTTTGAAACCATGCTGTTATAAAGAATTACCTGGACAAACTGGAGAATTTTGGTGAATAAGTTCTGTTTAAGGGCCTTCCATCGATGTTGTCATCATCATCTTTTTCTAGAATGGAGAAAGGTACCAGGGGAACTCTCCCTGGCTGTGAACAAAAAAATAAACAAAGCTTTAAGGGCTATTTTGTAATTAATTTCATGCAATATTTGAAATAATAAGCATGGTAAAGTGACTTTAAAAACAAGAGGGATGAAATGAAACTCTCACCATTCCAACTGCTCTCTTGCAATTATATCCATATCTCCACCCTGACAGCTGATCATCTGAGGATCCACCATGTTGCTCTGTCCTGCACAGCGAATATCAATATAATATGCCACACTCCCTCAACCAAAAAGAGGGCTAATTAAATGTTAGAAGTTGTCGATTGTTCTTACCCTGTACCAAAAATGCTGGAGAGCTGTAAGTCACCCGAGTCCTCCGATGTTCTGCATACTTTTTGGAATGCTGAGCCTTTTTGGACAGAACTGTGTACATTATTGCTGGACGACACTGGCAGAAAGAAAAAAACAACATGTGAAAACCAGACAATGAGTTATCATATGATAATACTGTATTGTAACAGCTTTTTACTAAAGAGATATCATGAATAAACACTCACATGTTAGATTTTCCTTATCCTCTGAACAGTAGAGCTTTGTTTTCCCTGACTGCATGCTTTTCAACGCAGCCTCCAGCAGTTCCTTCGGTCTGGCTCCCAGTTGAAGAGCATTCTGCAATATGTAAATGCCTTTCTTGGTGTTGCCTGGGAATATGAAACAGCAGACACTGAAATACCCCATATAAGACATTAGTGTGTGGTTGTATGTACTTGAAGGTCAAACAACCTTACCTCGAGAATGTTCAAACCGTGCACATGCAATGTGAACAAATGCAAAGTTTGGGCAGTGAGATTGCGCCACGTTGAAGTTAGCGTCAGCCTCATCGACATCCTGAATTCTAATAAAAGCAAAATAGGACAAACAGATTAAACACTTATCCTACTGTTCTTCACTCAATAGAATGAAAATCACAGAATAAAAGAAGAAAGAGGAAAAAAGTCATTGATTAGTTTCACAATTTAAAAAGTATCGAAATGGCAATATGGACCAGTGCAATATTCAAATCACATGATGTACACTTTTTGTTAAAGGCTAAATTTGTGTTAAACCACTTTTATCAAGTATCGTGGAGCTGCTGACATATCTAGTGACATCACTATGTACAAAACATTGTAATGATAGCTTAAGGGGCGGGACATCTCTAAGCAGTTTACCAATCACAACAGAGCCGGGTTAGCAGTTCATTTTCTTTTCCTAAATCCTGCAGCCCCAGTCTTTGATATAAAAATAATAACTTGGTGACTCACTCTTTTAGTTCTGCAAAGCGGACCAACATCCTGGCATAGCTCTCATTCCCACAGTATTTTTCCAGTGGCATATTGGAGAATACTCTGGTATAAAAGTCAATAAGTCTGGTGAGGTGGTTATGATTCAAGTGAGGGTTCCCTTTCTTCTCCAGGTCCGTCAAATATGAGAGGCATGATTTAGGTGAGTTGGAATCAATAACCCGGTTAATATTGTCTGTGTCATCTGTAAAAAAAACACAAAGTGTTGATGACTTTTTGAAGTATGGATACATGGAAAATAATGTATATGGATCCCACAGGGACAGGACTGCTGATGCATTACCTTCATTGAGACACTTTTTTATTGTGTGGATCCTTTGAGAAAGCCTGGCAAGCTCCTGCTTTCTGTCTGTGTGCTCCTCTTCTTCCATCTGAAATTCAGGGGTAGATGCATAGCATTAGCCCATTTGCGATAGACTCCAACCCTCGTTCAAAAGAACTATGATTTAATGATGTCTTAACTTTGAATGACGATGTGCCAAAGTGATACAAATGACTTTGGACATTTGAATAATCCTTACAAGACACAACCTGGTCATTTTTAATGTTTCCAATACCAGCAACATTATTGTAAACACAACGTTAAGACAACTAAAAAAAAAAATGCAATTGTAACGTTAGGTCAACACAATGACAACCTGTTTATAATGCATCTCTTTATAAGCTTTCTTGAAAATACCCATGTAAGTTTGCTCGCAAGCAAGAAGTAGAAATATAATTGTATATCGAAAAAAAATGTATCGGACACTGTATGTCCTGTAGAAAAAGAAAAGGCTCTTTTCGTGTTTTACAATAGAGTTAGCTCAGTTAGTTAGCATGCATTGATAACGCTGTTGTTAACGATAGGCGGGATAGCAACTAGGTTCTGCTATGGATGTCCACAAAGGTAAACACGTATAATTGCATCATTGTTCATGGTTAATACATATATTTCAAAGTGTCTCACCGTGTTTATGCTGTCAATAATCACGTTTCACTTATGGACCACGAAAAACAGCCTCGCCTTCAACTGCCAGTTTTCAAATCAACCACTTCCGTCCTAGATGGGTGATGATTGGCTAGTTTGTGATGACGTAGCACACACCCTCAGACTGTCTCGAAAACATGTAAATGAAAAACATGTTCTCAGTCGCTTTGTTTAGTGAAAAAATCTCACAAAATCATATGCAAGCAAAACAAAAATAATCCTATATTACATGGCCAAATGAGCACTGGAGTGAGGGGCGGGGTGGGAATCCCGGAAGTAATTTAATAACAATAACGCTTTAATGGCTACAAATATCCAGAGAGTAAAAAATGTGTCTAACAGCAGAAAGACATACTTTCTTTATATTTATTATCATTCACATTCAATTATCATATTGTTAGAAGATAAATACTTTTATTTGGAAGCATCTTTAATTTATAAATAGTACATTTACAGTTTATCAATATATTCTTTGCAGTAAATATATGATTAGAATGAGATAAAACCAAACACACTTTAACTCAGGGAAACTTTAAAAGTTACACTTCTGTAAACAAACATCTTTCAAGATTCGAGATTCAACAAGCTTTATTTATCCCGAGGGAAATTGAGGTAATCTTCTATCCTATTTGACATGTATATAGTTAACTTATTTCTGCATTTACCTGCACATTGGGTCACTTGCACTATCCCCCTGCACTATTTTATTTCTATCTTGATTTCTTCCTGCACTATTATGTACTTTTGCACTCTTTCTTGCAATACTAAATGTTGCATTGTTGGAGGAAAGATTTCTGTCTTTACATATCAGTGGTATTTCTCCTGCCGCAACTTGAATTCATGTGCCAAGTTCTCCTTGCCAGTAGACCAACTAAAAGCCACAGCTTGTAATATCATATTCGTCCTCTTCCTTTTAATTTGCATAGTTCCATTTTGTAAAATGAAAGATATCTTCTTAATCTATCAGAATCAGAAATACTTTATTCATCCCTAACTGGGATTATTTTTCGTTGCAGCAGCAAAATACAATATAAAGCATAATAAATAATTAGAAATACAAATGAGAAATATAGAGATGTACAAATGGTGCAATAAAATGTAAAGACAGGTAGTGCGATGAAATGGAATGCAATTCTCCCTCTTATCAGCAAAGCCCATATCATCTTCAAACAGTGATCTTTCCATAAAATAAGTAAAACTTAGAACACGTTCCTGGGGTATTTACATTATCCAAGTGTGTAACAATTATATTTAAACCTGAACAATTATTTTCAACGAGAAAGTCCATAACCCAGTAGTAAACTTTTTCTCTAACACCTATATCATTTGATTAGAATCCCCTCTTTCCACCACATCATATCTTTTGTTTAATCACCTCATTCGCCTTTTTCTTGTCTAATCATCCATACACATAACTGGATCCTACGGAAGAGTATTAGGGCCACAAGAAGAGAAAATATTTTTTAAATTTCTGAGAAAAAAGTCGAAATTTTCGAGAAAAAAGTCAACATTTTCGAGAAAAAAAGTCAGAAATCTGCCAGGAACGGCGGAAGTGGGCTACTAGTCCTTCACAACAGAGCTGGTTCGTGTTTGGTTTGCTGCTAAAATGGTAGACTTAATTGAGTGTTATTTCAGGATTGGGTTAAATAACAAGGAGATCCTTGGTGTCTTGGCGCAGAATCACAATATTATTATTTCTATCCGTACGTTAAAGAGGCGTTGTCGCAAACTTGGTCTTTTCAGGAGGCGTAATCAGACCGACATAGACCAAGTGATAGCCTTCATGCAGGAGGAACTGAGGGGAAATGGCCAGATGCAGGGGTATCGTTGGCTGCACCTTCGAGCAGTTCAGAGGGGATTGGTAGTCTCGCAAGAAACAGTAAGGCAGATCATCAAAGCACTTGATCCACACGGGGTAGAAATGAGACGGGCCCATCGTCTGAGGCGGCGTCTGTATACAACCCGCGGGCCTAATGCACTTTGGCATATGGATTCATATGACAAATTGAAGCCTTGGGATTTGCATCAACGGGTGCATCGATGGCTACAGTCGTTATGTCTTATGGATGGAGGCTTACACCACCAATAATGATCCCAAAGTCATTGCTTCCTACTACCTCCAGTGTGTTGAGCGTGTTGGGGGCTGTCCAGAGCGGCTGCGAGCTGACAGGGGCACTGAGAACGGTCACGTTGAGGGCATGCAAAACTTCCTAAGAAGAGAACACGGCGATGCATTTGCCGGCGAAAAGAGCTTCCTGTACGGCCGCAGCACTGCAAATCAGCGCATCGAATCCTGGTGGGGTATGGGGTATTTTGGATGAGCCTTTTCAAATTGGTGCAAGATGCTGGTCACTGCTCCGGGGATTTTGTGGATAAGAGTCTCATGCAATTTTGCTTCCTCGAACTAGTTCAGGTAGGTTATATGTGCATCAAGACAATAATTCTCCACACACACACACACACACACACACACACACACACACACACACACACACACACACACACACACACACACACACACACACACACACACACACACACACACACACACAGGCAATATAGGCCATAAAAAACCCTTGGCTACTACTTTGCATGGAGGTAATCAAAACACTGCTCATGTGTCATATTGTAAAAATACACAGTAAATGATTTTGATGTATCGTCATTGACAAAATCAGATGATCATGTAGACTAATTAAGCACTATCCATTGTCTTGCAGAAAGAGCTGGACGATGTTGTACGGACATGGAATTCTCATCGAATCAGACCAGTTCCATCCAGGGGTGACTCTGGGGGTCGCCCAGTCCTACTCTACACAGCACCACAGATTTTTGGTGGAGAGGACAGACTGAAGTTGTTTGATCAAGAGGAAATCGACCTTTGCAAGGAGGAGTGCAGACCCAAGGGTCAATTGCCTTGTGATGAAGATGTCTTTGATCTGTCAGTGTTGCTGATGCAGGAAAATGGATGGGACACTCCTAAAGATGCGTTTGATGCTGCTGAACTGTACACACTGTTACGAGAGGAGATACGAAATAATTTTTGAGGACTGACTGCCATCTCCTCTGCCTCCACTGCTGTGCCCATCACCACCGTCTCGGCTGCTGTGCCCATCTCCTCTGCCTCCACTGCTGTGCCCATCTCCACCACAAACAGCATTATCCATACTGAATGTAAACTACATAGAATATGTTGTAATGTTTTATTTTATGCTGCTTGATGATGTATATAAATTGTATAAAATGTACATAGTATGCCTATAAATTAAAATGTCTGTCACATTAAATTGCATGCTTTTCCAAAATGCCCTTGTATTTTGTTCATGTGGTCCTTTTTAAGACTCAGCTATATTTATTCATCAGTATGATCTCAGCTTTTGTTGGAAGTGACAATAACCTGAACTAAAAAGATTTAAAACAAACATGAAGTACTTCAGAAGTAAGACTTTATAGGATATGGCTATATAATGTTTAGAATGTGACATAGTAGCCCTGCACCACAGAATAAGAACAATTGTATTATCAAATGGAGTATAAGCATTAGCAATATTAATATATCAGAGTATGTAACTCCGTCATCATGGGGTGTACTGACAGGCAACAGGAGACAGAGTAAAGGGTGCTTGACAAGTCTTTTGAGTGGTGTACCCAAAAACCATCTTCAGGTAAATGTTGGTAAGATCTGACCTAAGATTTTCATCTGTGGAGTTGATGTGGAAGTTGTGCACTCCTACAAATACCTTGGTGTGCACTTAGATGAGAGACTGGTGTGGTCTAGGATTACAGAGGCCCCTTATAAGAAGGGGTGGAGCGATCTGTATTTTCTACTAGTTAAAATCCTTTAATGTCTGCAGTAACCTGCTACAAATGTGCTATCAGGCAGTGACATGTAGTGGTGGTGTGAAAGCAAAATACACCAACAAACTGTACAAGCTGATCAGGAAGGCCTGCTCAGTCATTGGTGGAGCAATTCAACTGGACTCAGTGGGGATGCCTCCGGAGAAATGGATACTGGACAAGCTGAACATTCTAATCCACTGATTGGCAAGTCTGTTGAGCTGAAGAGTACCTTTACTGGGTGATTTCCTCTAAGTGTTTTGACTAGAAGATACTGTTCTTTTCTACCAGCAGTGATGAGGCTGTACAACTCATCTCTTTATCACCCTCAGAAACTAACTTGACATATTTTATTTTTATCTATCTTACTTTTGTTTGATTTTGCACTGGACAGTGCTGTTGTGACACGCTGCTTACCCTGCCACAGACCTCACAGCATGCCATCACTGAATAACAATGTAAGTGACAAATAAAATCACTGACTTCTTAAATGGTTTCGAAAGCGTTTACTTAAAACTCATTTTACTTATTGTTTTCAATGTACTCAAGTACACTGAGCAGCTCAAGTTCCAACAAACAACACATAGGCCTATTGTGTTCAAACAGCACATAGGCCTACACCATATAAAACATGACAGCTTTACAAAAATACAAAAAAGTACAAATACAAAAAAATGCATACAACAAATGTTATGTAGTGCTAGAGAACAGTATACATAAAAGTATAGATCAATATTTCAAGAGGAATAACTTTCAAATGCATGTAGAAACATTTATGACCAATATGCATGTGACAAGCCAAAACATACAAATCTCAGTCAGACTCAAATACATAGGCCTAAACACAAATTGTGTTCAATGAACACATAGCCTAAACTGTATAAAACATGAGTGCAATTATACAATTGGCTGTATAATAAAAAAAACAGCTGAAGTGCTAGAGAACATAAACATATATGTTACAGAATTAACGTTTCAGGTAGCAGCATTTTCAAAGCCCTGTAAAAACATCCCTGAGCTATATGCATGTGACAGGGCAAAACATCAGAAGCCTAGACAATGTCCATAACACAGATGTTGCTGTCCAAAACAGCATTGAATTCTGATCTAAAATCTGGGAAGTTATCGTAACTATCTGACACCTCCAGCACAAATGCACATGTGTGGCCAATAGGCCTCCTGGAGAAGTCTGACATTTTTTCTCGAAAATTCTGACTTTTTTTCTCAGATATTTAAAAAATATTTTCTCTTCATGTGGCCCTAATACTCTTCCGTATATATGCACATAAGCTACAATGTGGAAAGGGCAATGAAAATCGTGAGTCCCGAGCGCCTCCGAAATACACCATTACATTTTTCTTAAAGGTGTGTTGCTCTGTTTTTCTGACGCATCTTCCCAAATGCATGATGTGGTGGACAGTTCAGGCCATTCCTTTGATCTAAATACGAAGGTGAAGTGCAACTCCAGTGCTGTATACCTAAGTAGAAATTGAGGTAGTTGTTGTTAACATTATCTCAAAGCAAATAGGCTTTCATGTACTTTTAGTGAAACTGTGGTTGCGATACTTTATAGTAACTGAGTTTGTTGTTGTTTTAACTGTGGAATTACGACTTATAGTTGAGTAATAGCACAACCACTACTGTAAATACATTGGAATACGTAAACAATATTTATGCAGAAATTAAAAGGTTTATAATCAGGGATTTCTCCATGGAATTAACTCGATCGAGGCTCTATAAATAACGAGTTTAGTTTTGTCCTTAATTTCCTACAGTGCCTGAACGCAGCAGTAACACGCTGCACTTCCCTGTTCCTGCTCCTCCCAGCTCAAAGATGGCAGCCATGGGACAGAGACTAGAGACGACACGAATTTAGGAGTTTTGTCGTGAAACCTCATTGAGGTGTCCGGCTGTTACATGCGTGGTTTTAACATGACAGCGGTATAACTCTTCTCTGCCAATAGGTTGTTATACGAAGACAGGTAAAGGTTTCAGGGATATCATGTTTTCCTGTGGGCTAAGCTAGCAAGCAACGGTTAGCAAATAAATGAACTTGCCTCTTCTACCATACAAGAAGAAAGCAGCCGCTCTGCACACTGTGTATTGACATTATTGCAAGGTGAGCTTTTAGCATGATGCTAATACGCTTAAAAAGCAACATTACAAGTCGTAATTCTGATACATTATGCCGTATAAATATTGACAGAGTGTGTGTCTAACGTTAACCTTACCTCCGTGTGTTGTATGGCGATTTATTGCGTGTCAAACAACAGTTTAAATGTGACAATGTAATGTCTATTATTTGTGTACTTATTCTATTGTTATCATTGGAATAGCATCCAATACGTGTCCGTTTATTCACATACAAATAGCATTTAAATAAGAGTTTACTGATGAGATTCTGAATAATATGACTGGTTATCTAAAAAATGATTCCTCTTCAACTATTCTTAATAAGATGCTACACGTCTTATGTATTGGTCTACTGGAGCTGTTGCTCTACATCCTGGTACTTTGGAGCAATACTACTCATGTTCTTTTTTGTTCAACTAAACGATGATATTTTCTCTTCCTTTTTTCAACCAGCCCAATTTCATCATGGCCATCACTCAGTTCCGTCTCTTCAAGATCTGCACATGTCTAGCCAGCTTCCTTTCTTTCTTTAAAAGGTTGATATGCAGGTAAGCGCAACTGAGCAACGGCCATTACACCTCTGGAAACATTGTGAATGCACTGCTTTGCTTAATGGCAAACCTATACGTCCAAAAAGCTAAAAAAACCTTTGAGAAATGAGCCGTATATATTGCTACATTATGAACATATCTGAGTATTCAAATAGTCTTGTTTAACAAAGTCACTTCCAACCACCATGAAAGACTTGAATTATTTTAGTGGAAGACAGGCGAGGTCTTTGCTAGTCAGTTGGTCACGTGCATGCTGATTTATTAATGAAATGTAGTAGTAAGGGTCTCAATCCAGTGCTTAATTCTAATCAGGAGGTCTTCAGGGGAAACAAAAAAGTGACAGAGGCATCAAGATTCAACCTTGCCTCAAGCCCATTGGACTACGCCTCAGCCTTAAAAAGATAACAAATCATAATTGTCATCACAAAAATTGATTTGATCTACATTTATTTTTTGGAGTATTGCCTATAATCACTCAAAATCCGCAGAGGGAGGAGCGTAGAAACAGCTGTTTAGAGCTGAAACTTTGTTTATGATATCTGCTTTGTTTCACTAAGGTCTGCACCGCACACACTTTTTAAGCCTCTCACTGTTCTGGTGCACAAATGTGTCATTTCTTTGCAGTTGTCATGTATTATTTTAGTTTCCAAATCATCCTGGTTTTGTGCCAGAACAAAGGCAGTCTAAAACCTTGCTTATCTACTCTAAAGTTATCGGACCATAGTGTTTGATAACAATGTATTACCATTTCTGTTATTTCCATGATTTGAATTGGCTTATTTTCATTCTATTAACTTTGCAGGACTGGAAGAGGCCGCAAGCTCAGTGGTGATCAAATAACTCTCCCGACAACAGTGGACTTTTCATCATCGGTACCAAAACAGGTCAGTATTGTGTCCCTGAATATCACCTGCACTGAGTTGTTTACATCCTAGCATTCAATATTTGGATAGGCAAATTACACATCGGATGACTCATTCTAATATCGCATTTCCCTATGCATACATTCTGCACAAACTCCTGCACTTGACTTCCAGGTATGCGTTTGACAGGGTTTTATTGTTTCCTCCGCACAGCCGGAGATTGAAGAATGGAGCTCCTGGGATGAAGATGGTCCTACTAGCATTAAGATCGAAGGTGGCAACGGAAACATTTCACCTACACCCAACGACATAGACGAAGAGCCCGACTACTTCAAAGACATGACTCCCACCATCAGGAAAACACAGAAGGTATTCTCACACACTGCAGATTATCTCTCTCTGGCATTTCATTGTAGCTTAAAATTGAAAGAATGTTGCAGTAAAGCGATGCTCCACACATTTTAGGAATATGATTGCTTTGCTATCTTTTAATATTTCATCACATATTTAATTCAGACACTAATCCTCGGTGTTATCCTTTACCTTGCCTCGGGATAACCTTTTCAGAATTGCTGCAAATTATCTGAGATATTTATAATGTATGTACATCATATACTGTAGATGTGTATATTTTTCACGTTTAATACTAAAACTCACAATTATACTTATTATACATTCCTTTACTTTTTATTGTCCAATACAATATCCACATTTATAACTTTAACTTTATTTGTGTAAATATTGTCTTTTTGTTGCATATTTTTCCTTTAAATTCAAATGCTTATTTCAAATATTATCATTTTATTTGACTAAAATGGTGCAACTGTTGCGTAACCCTCGTTTTAAAATTCTGAATCAGATAAAATGTCAAAGTATGACCTAGAGAATCTGTTAATGTTTTAATTCAGTCAAATTGTTATTTAAAAGCTACTAAATGTGTGTTGGGATTGTAGAAGTGCTGCGGCGGTAGTTTCAGCTCCTGTCTGTGTGTTCATGTTGCAGATAGTGCTGAAGAAAAGGGAGCCTTTGAACTACCTGGTGCCTGATGGCTCAGCAGGTTTCTCCAGCAGACTGGCAGCCTCTCAGGATATGATGTCCTTCAATCCTCCCTCAGTAAGATACACCTTTAAAGCATCAGGCGGGTTTTCCGTTCCCCTTAAATCCAGGATACTTTTTCACCTTGCAGCGTTTAACTGTAGAGTGTAACATGTATGCTAGAAATAATCAAATCACAAAGCGCACATGAAAACAAGCTTGAGACGTATGCGTTATGACGTGCAGTTCAGGGTCAATCACAAACTCCTCTCCTATGACGCCTGCACTGTGGATTGTTCAGTCATTGCAGTAGTCCCTCTGAATCCCAAAACATGCCGGGTTGTTTTGAAAGGTGTGTTCTCTTTTGAAACTAAATTCCAGCATTTATCATAGCCGGAAACAGAATAATTAAATGTTTTCAAATATCTAAGTTTAGCAAATCTTAGCTGAACATAAGAAGAATCCATCGAAATCACTTTGAATGATGTCTGTATGCACTCACTAGGGAAGTCAAGAATGACTGCTAAGGGCAACGTGTGAAACTCGGACTGAACTGCTGCTTGTGTACACACAGCAGAGTAGGGGACAAAAGACATTGTAGAAATGTCAATAGTTTCAAATGTATAGCACACAGACCCTATCTCCATTATATAAATTATATATCTTCTATTTAATATTTCTGGAATTATATCTGTGTAATACAGCAGGAAGAAAAGTGATTCCGTCCAAGCTTTTTAAATGCTTCGACTCAGTATGCTTGAATTGATGGTAATAATTCATATTCACTCATCAGTAAAATGGTTCTGCTCAGAAGCGATGATGTTGGCAAGCCTCAATATGTTGTTGTGGGAGGTTGATCCATAGACATTATCGTGCCGTTTCCAAAGAGTGCAGGATATAATCGCAGTGAGAAACAGACCACTGAGTCGGAACGTGACAAGAGCAAAAAAAAGTCCCAAAACAACTTGTTAAAGGGTAAATCAATAAACTAGGACATTTGAAATCCAGAATACATTTCTAGTTCAGAGGTACGTGGTTATGTGGATTATAATTGTGAACTCACCTTGTGCAGGCTGAACTGGGAGAAATGGACAACTGGCAGGAGGACGCAAACGCCTGGGAGGACGAGTCCAACGCTGCCTGGGAAGCGGAGGAGGTGCTCAGGTAAAGAATGTTAACTACCGTAATTTCCGGACTATTAAGCGCACTTGAATATAAGCCGCACCCACTGAATTTTTTTAAAATATGTATTTTGTACATAAATAAGCCGCACATGTCTATAAGCCGCAGGTGCCTACCGGTACATTGAAACAAATGAACTTTACACAGGCTTTAACGAAACACGGCTTGGAACAAAAATAAATAGGCCTTTAAACGAAACAAGGTATATCATACTCTCAATTCCCATTTAAGATGGTTGACAAATCCTTTTGATACTTGGATGTGGTCACGAGTAGATCTATCCAAGACTTGTTTGAATTGAACTTTAAACCTGTATTTGAGCGTACAGTAATGATTTTGGCCGGTTGTCACATCTCCCTTTATCCCTGGCAGGGACGGTTAATGCTGTTAAAATGAATATTCTCCCCAATTTCGTTGTTCTTTTTCTTTTCTTTTTTACACGGCTTGTAACAAAAATAAAAGAAATAGCAGTAAACAGTAGCCTACCAAGAAAGTCATTGGTCACTATCTTCCTCCTCCTGTGCACTGAAACCACTGAAGTCATCTCCTTCGGTGTCGGAGTTGAATAGCCTCAGAATTGCTTCATCCGATGTTGGATCGTCTTCATTGTCGCTCTCGTCACTTTCATCCAGAGGCAAATTCCCCGCTGAGCTCAAGCTGCCCTCTTCAACACGCAGCAGTCCAGCCTTTCGAAACCCGTTGATGATAGTGGATTTTTTGATAATGCTCCACGCTGTCAGGACCCACTGGCAGACTTGACCATAAGTTGCTCTTCGCATGCGGCCCGTTTTAGTGAAGGATTTCTCCCCACTTGTCATCCAAGCCTCCTACTGAACACGGAGCGCCACCTTGAATGCACGATTTATACTGATGTCGAGTGGCTACAAATACTTTGTTGTGCTCCCAGGAATCACAGCTGGAATTGAGTTTGTCCTCTTGATGGCTTCTTTCACAGAATCTGTTATGTGGGCCCTCATGCTGTCCAACACGAGCAAAGTCTTGTTCTTGTGAAAGAATCCTCCCGGTCGCTTGCCGTAACACTCCGTATGCCATTCATGCATAGGCCTTCCGTCATCCATCCTTTCTTGTTGACTTTCACAACAATTCCTCTCGAGAATTTTTCTTTTGGCATCGTCATGCGTTTAAAAATCAACATCGGTGGAAGCTTTTCTCCCGATGCCGTGCAGCTCAGAACACAGGTGTAGTGCGTTTTTTCATGCCCAGTTTTTCAGCGTGACTGATGATTCGCCTTTCCTGTTGACAGTTTCGAGGCAGGTCAAACGTCAGAGGAACCTCATCCATATTTATGATGTCGTGCGGGCCGATGGAATGCTCCGCTATCTTTGCATCAGTGAATTTGCGGAAGTTTGAAACGTTTTCCTCGTAGTCGGGAGGGAGCTGCTGACACAGACTCGTTTGTACCCTGATGGACAGGCCTTAAAGTCTCATAAATCTTAGACACCACGATGGTCCAACTCTAAAATCCTCAAACTTCAATGCAGGTGGCAATTGTTTTGGCTTTCAGTCGGATCTGCACAGTTGAAACACCTCGGCCGTCTGCTCTCTGTGTGTTGATCCAGTGTTCAAGCTCATTTTCTAGTTCGGGCCATCTGCTTTTCTTCCCTCTGAAAGCTTTTGTTGTCTTTTTGAGTTAGTTCCTCACGCTGCTGTTTCCAACGTCTTATCATCGACTCATTAAGGCCAAGCTCCCGTGCAGCAGCTCTATTTCCTTTTCCAACTGCCAGATCGATCGCCTTCAACTTGAAAGCTGCGTCATATGCATTTCTCCGTGTCTTTGCCATGATGAGGGTGACAAAATGACTACCGTAATCAGAATGATGGGAAGTTTGAGCATGCTCGATTTACGTCACATTATGTGACGGTGCTCAGTTTTTTGTCTATTTTTTTTCAAAATCCCATTTTGGCGCATGAAACTTGTGAAAGCGGGAAAAATCCATAAATTAGTCATTGTATAAGCCGCGAGGTTCAAAGCGTGGGAAAAAAGTAGCGGCTTATAGTCCGGAAATGACGGTAACTCTCACAGCAGAGAGCTCAAGAGCAGTACCCCTCCATTTACTCGTTCCTTGGACCATTGTGCAAAATGACGATTTTTTTGGTTCGTTATTTGCATGTTTATATTTCTATTTCCATTTCTAACGTCATTTTTCTACTGGAGTGACGTAGTTTCACACATTAGCCAGCAGGTGACAGTGTATGCTCTTACTTTTTTTATAAACCCAAGAGCAAGAACCAGGATTTTGTGTTCCCTGCTGACCGAGCTTCTTTTGATGTGCATAGTAATGACATTGCTCTTGTTCCTTTTTCTTTAACAGACAACAGAAGATGGCTGAGAGGGAAAAGCGGACCATGGAGCAGCAGAGGAAGAAGCTGGAGAAAGACGCTCAGAGGATGATGAAGAAGGAGCAGAAGATTGCCGTCAAGCTCTCGTAACATTTTAGAAACGCTCAATTTTGAGCCAAAAAAGGGATAGGGAGGGAGGGGGGTGAGGCAAAGACACTGAATCAATCGTCACTCTGTCTTTAAAGTCATCGTACCGACCAGGATAACATCCCTACTTAGCAAACTATCCTCCACCCCGTCTCCACCAGCAGCCATTTTAGTCTGTTTCCCAGTCGCAGCAGTATAAAACGCATCGTTCTCCAGGGCAGAAAACACACCTGGTGTTCTCCCCTCTTCATGTGGCTAAGGTCATTTAAAGGAAAGCTGTATTTATACATCCCAGGTCATCCTAGGTTAAACGTTAGATACAGCTTTAGAAGGCACCATTTAGATTCTGGTTAAACCTGTCGGGTAGCGTAGAAAAATGTTTTTCTTTTCTCAAGGAACATTTGTAAATAAACAGGTATCTGTCCTACCTTTTTGAAGCTCAAACGGGGAGTACACTTCCCTTTCTTTGGTCTTATTTATAACCTCAAAAGGACAAGTGTAATTAATTTTAAGCATCACTGAACACCGGTGACTGCTCATGGTTTGCTTGATTATTGTGTTTTTATATTTATGTCTTTCATTGTCTTGATTCTTTTTTTTTTGTTTCTAATGAATGTTGCTTGATATCTCACCCTGTGCTGTATGGCCCTGCGTACACTGGACATCTGCAATAAAAGGAAGATTTTCAGAATGAATAAGAATAATTGACCATAGAATATAGCCCAACTTTAATGTCAGCTGTGGGTTCCTATGGTAATCTCATGGCTACTGATCTGCCAAATTTCCCTTGGTTTGTCAGCTTTTGATCTAGAAGAAACATTTCCAGTGATCACTGCAATGCTTTGATATTTTTCCAGGGGGTGTGAAAATGTTACTTTGCTCTTAAAAACTGGATACTGTCACCATCACAGTGTAATCTCAGACTGTTTACCTTGGCCTATTAAGAAGATTAAAATAATAAATGTGTGCTTTTTTCTCATCTGAAAATATAAGTCTCACTGTTGACTGAGCACCTTTTTATCCATCCATCCATCCACCATCCATCCATCCATCCATCCATCCACCCACCCACCATCCATGTTCTCCCACTTTTCTGTCAGGGTCGCGGAGGTAACAGCTCGTGCAGAGAGCCCCAAACTTTCCTTTCCCTGGCCACATCAACCAGCTCTGACTGGGGGATTCCAAGGCGCTCCCAGGCCAGCGAAGAGATATAATCCCTCCACCTGGTCCTAGGTCTACCCCTCAGTCTCTTGCCAGCTGGACGTGCCTGGAACACCTCCCTAGGGAGGCGCCCAGGAGGCATCCTCACTAGGTGCCCGAACCACCTCAACTGGCTCCTTTCAACGTGAAGGAGCAGCGGTTCTACTCCGAGTCCCTCCCGGATGACTGAACTTCTCACCTTATCCCTAAGGGAGATGCCAGCCACCCTGCGGAGAAATCCCATTTCGGCCGCTTGTATCTGCGATCTCGTTCTTTCGGTCATGACCCATCCTTCATGACCATAGGTGAGGGTAGGAACGAAAATGCCCCGGTAGACAGAGAGCTTTGCCTTCTGGCTCAGCTCTCTTTTCGTCACAACGGTGCGGTAAAGCGACTGCAGTACCGCACCCACTGCTCCGATTCTCCGTCCCATCTCACGCTCCATTGTTCCCTCACTCGAGAACAAGACCCCGAGATACTTGAACTCCTTCACTTGGGGTAAGGCTTCATTCCCTACCTGGAGCACCTTTTTATGCATTATTATAATCACAGTACCAGCCTGTGTGCTGTTGTCATGGAAACATTAAAAGGTGAAGGCCTTTTTGCAAATGGTAATGTTTGGACATAGATTATGTCCCTGGTCTCTGATGCTTGATGAAGGTGGACACATTTGTATACTGAATATTTGAACATTAGAAATGCGCTGCAGGCTCTTCAATGCGTATAAAGAAACACTGGGTTGATGTCTAGCAATGATTCAAAGATACTCGGATTCTGCCAAAATGTAAATCCTTAAATGAGTGATGCATGATCAAGTTTTAAGGAAAAGTAGCCCAACAAGATTAAAACCATACAGATCTTAAACGATGAGATATTTATGGATTGTTTTAGTGTGAGCTGCAGAGACTTGTTGATAAAGATCTCTATAACGGATCTAAGTGGCACTTGACCTATGATGAAATTGCCAATACATTTAATTTGGATGAATGCATCCTTCAGCGCGGTGATACCGTTAGCCAGAGTAGTTCCTATTCTCCTCCCAAGAAGGCCTGGAGATTATCTTGATGAACTTGGTCATAATTTCTGTAAAGAGACATTGCTGTTGGTTCTTTTTTAGAATAGAATATCTTTACAGCTGATATGTCTTACACTTGGAAACTCACTCCAAAAATACATAATATGATGAAAAGCACCACAGGTAACTGGACTTTTCGCTGAACCTGTCCCATTAAGAATTTGATTGAAGCCTTTTTTAAATTTATAATGGGATTCAACAAACAAACTGATTTGGTGTTGACTTAAGAAATGCACTTTTTCCCTGAAAGAAGATGCATGCTGTTATGCTTTTTCTTTTGCACATTTGTGTTTCCCAAAAGTGAATCACATAGAACCCTTTTGTTTCTCACCCATTTCTTCTTCTCAATTAATTTCATGACCTGTGTTCAAAGAATTGTCATGATGGAAAACTAATGACCACAAACCTGCAGTACCGCTTCCACTGCTCTGATTCCCCGGCCCATCTCATGCTCCATTGAGCCCTCACTGGAGAACAAGACCCCGAGATACTTGAACTTGGGGTAAGGGATCATTCCCTACCCCAGGTGCACAGCATTATACGCATTGTAAAATGTAGAGTCTGAATTTATAAGTATAAATTAGGCGCAATAATAAGATGATACCCATTTAAACATTAATAGAAAACTTACAAAACAATATTATGTTAATGTGAGAAAGCAACTGGGGAATTTTATATCTATGTTAAAAGTTGGTGTCCTTTAACTAAATTTAGATTAGACTGCTGTCGTCATTCCTCTGCCCTCCATCACAATGATGTCACTCCCATCTTCAGGGGACACTGCCTGCTGGCCAAACCTCTCAGAGACTGACCCACTTTCAGGGAGAGAAAAGGCTAATAGGTCTTCAGAAAAAGAACAGGCAATATGGGTAAAATGCTTGAAAATCGTCCTGATTATATAGGATTGCCATGTTCTCAGCAATGCTTCCAATTTATTTTAATCCACAAACTAGTGTGGGGATTACAGCATCTGATGAGTCACTGTTTTGCCTTATGAACCGAGAGGTCATGCTTATGCAACTTCAGATACGTCACCATATGGCAGAGTGGAACAGGGAAATGAATGGCAAAGGCGCCAAGTGTTAGTTCCTTTGGACTTAATCAGCTTTTTCTTTAATTTCCGGTGACTAAAGAAAGCATTAGTTTTTCACAATTGCACATTTGCTCTGGCCCTGACCCAGAATTTTACTAGTGCAAGGACACAAAATGTCATTTTACAGCTTCTCAGAGAAGTAAAGTGGATGTAATGTACTCTATTTTGTCAGCGCCACCACCCAAGGGATGTCAGGAAGTGCAAGCAGAGAAAGCTTTTACGTAACATGAGCCGTCACAAGAAGACTGCTTGGTTGCACATTGCTTCAGACTCTTATTAATTTATGTTGTGCAAATGAAGAAACTTGTAGTTCTTCATTAGCATTTTACATAACTCTTACATAAGTCATCACCATTGCAAACATGTCACACCAAAAAATAAATCCCAACACATGGCAAGATTTTATCATGCTTTAATATTAAAGATACAAGGACATTTGATGTAAACCACCAGTATTGCACATAGCTCAGGCACATTAACAAGTGTCAGTTGCTTTGAAGCATTAACTTAGTTCTATGAACAATACACAAGGCTGTACCGAATAAAGCTCTACTCCCAAGGAGGGGAAAAAATATATATACCTCTTCACAAAACACTTACAGTGAACTGACATTAAAGCTTTGGCTGAAGGTTTCTTTTTCGAATAATAACAAAACGGTGGACTTTTCAAACCCAAACATTCAAATTTCACCCCCTATATCTTTCGCCTCATCCCAACATAAAGAACCATTTTTCCCCATTTCTTTCCAAACACAAGGACAGCTATAGGGACACCAAAGGACAATAACACACAACCATCTACCCAGATGATCAGCTTATACATATAATTTATCAAATAAATATATAAATAAATAAACCCCTTTATAAATAATCCCTTTCACGTTACCATCATGGTAACTATACAGTGCAAAGTAACAAGTGTTGGAACCCAAAATGACTGCATTGATAATCAAGTGTTCAACAAAAAACAAAGTAATTCACACAAAAAAAAAATGCTTAAGTGCTTTTAGTTCAAGATTAGGCGTGTACATGCGGAAGGGGGTGGTAGCCTTTACGCATCGGGCCTGTGAGGGATGCGACGAAGAGAGCGCAATCCCATGATGCAACAGCCCCTGATGAGAGCAGCTATGTTATACACTGGAGCGCTTCCGTCCACACCGTGCCGCGAGTACAGCCAGGCCACCGTGGGTAGCACGGGGGCTGCAACTGCGACCAGATCCACCAGGAAGCTGTTGCTCCAATAACGCTTTCCGACCACATCCAGCCCCGATGACAGAGGTTCCTCCTCGCCGATGCAGAAATCCAGCTCGTCCATGAATCGATGGCTCTCTGTGGGTTCTGAGCAGCACATGCCGGAATCTGTGAAGGTGTCTGGACTCTCTGGAGGAGCAGGAGTGGGCATGCTTGGTGGAGGAGGTGTTAATTCTGGGATTTCAGGGGTTGTGGAAGTGGGTGTGGGCAGGTATGGGAGAGCCAGAAGATTGCTCGAGGCCACCATAGCCGTTTCTCCGGCTGTTACCCCATGGAAATGGAGCAGCTGGAGGAGCAGCGCTTGCAGCTCTGGAGATATGGGCGATAAGTCGGTCAGGGTTTCTTTATCTTCGGTGTTGTGCAAGGAAGTAATGCTAGAGGAGATGGTGACGGTGGTGGAAACTGTGTTTGGGGGAGCTGACTCAGTAGATTCATCGATAAATTGTCCATCTTCTGTCAGCGCAGACACCCCAGGCCCAGACTCGGCCCCTGCACCCAACTTGCCACTAGAGTCCTGACTAAAATCCACCGCAGTGGACATGAAAATCTGCTCCAAAATGTCCGCACTGTTGGCCATCTCATCATTCACCAACAGCCCACTGTCCGCCATGGCCTCTGCCCCTTGTGTTCCCATCTCCATTCCACCCTCTTCCTCACCCACCGTCTTCTTCCCTTGGTTATCGGGGATGTCGCAGATGAAGTCCAAGGTGTTTTCGTCTTGGAGGTTGGTGCCACTCTGGGCCATCTCCATGCTCTGCAGCAGGGACTCCAACTTTCTGTTCTGGATGTTGATGTCGATAAAGTACTTCTGTATGCCCTTGTCCTTCTCCATCAGGCTGCTCTTCATCGTTTCCACCACCTGACGCAGCTGCTTAATCTCTTTGCGAGCCTCTTTGAGGGACAACTGAGCCTCCACCCTGTGACATTCCTCTTCAATCCAGTCTTCCCTCATTCTGCCGAGCTGGGCATTAAGCTCCTGCACCTCCGTCTCTCTAATAAAAAGAGGTAAGAAAATGTCTTGAGGTAAGGAATAGCTCGACATTTTGAAAGTATACAAAATAACTTTCTAACAACAGTTAGATGAGAACATCGATATCCCTTACATAAATATAAAGCTACAGCCATACTGCCAATTAGTTTAGCATAGTCATACAAGCAGTAGGGGGATGAAGACTGCTCCTAGTACTAGGATGGGTTAAATGCAGAGGACCAATTTCACTGTGTGTGCTCTGCTGTGTGCATGTATGTGACAAATAAAGAGGGTTTCATCCTCCGAGTCTATCTATTCTACTGTTTGGTTGTAATAGGTAAAAGGATATTTAGAGGCTATGACTAGTGCTATGAAGTTCTTAAGATGAATTCATAATTTTTTGAATGTTTTGAATGTTGTTATTAGCCGACTAGCATGCTATCTTGCAAGGTATGCTCAAAAACATTACCATACAAAACCTGATCTGACAGAACTTCCAAAAGCTTACATCCGTTAATAAATTAGCTTTTAAAAAAGACCCGGTTAACGGTTTTCCTCTGTCAACAGTTTAGTGCTAAACGTCTGTCTCAACCAACCTGTCTCGGACTCTGTTCTCAGACTCCAACAGTTTGGTCTTCAGGTGTCTGATGGCCACTTCCTTCTGCTGTAGAGGGGTGAGATACTGCTCTGGGTTCGGGGGTTTAATGCCATGATTGTCTCCGCAGGAGTGGTAGTGGCCCAGGAGCGCTCTTCTGTTGGTTAGAGAGATTGTTTTGTTGGTTAAAAGAGGACACTAATGTTTCTGTGCATTTGGGTATCTGGAGTGCTTGCCAACCCAGAAAAAAGAAAACTTGAAAAATTACAACCCAGTCAGTTTTTGTACGCTTCCTAGTTTTGAAAACATGGGATTCAACAAGCCCTTCAGATGTGGGTCCCCTTTCATATGCAACGTACAGTAGGCCAATTAGAATAAACTGCTCCACATCCAAGTGAATTAACCCAAGGCTTGAGAACTACTTTTCCGAAGATGCACCAGATTTATCTTGATAACAATCAGCATGGGCTTTTCAGAGAGGGCTTAAAGAAACAGCCACTAAGATGAAGGGTTTCACAAACAGGGTGAACAAACGTTTAACCAGTATGGTCGAAATAAAGTTGTTTTTTTAAAATATTAAAGCAAGTAAACTAATTCTAGTAGAAACCTAAAACTGACTTATGAATCTGAAATTAAGCACCACAGGTCACCTTAAAGAGGCCAAGTTTACCCATTTAGAACAAACATTATCCATCAGCTTTTAACCAGGCATTTTGAAGCAACAACAGAACAAACCAATTTGCCTCCTAAAAGTCAAATACTCCCTGGAGACAGCAATTTGTCTAGCTGAGAGAGTGCTACCAGGGCAGATGCTCTCTCAAGCCCGGAATTACTGTCTGACACAGGATTACTGGCATGTAGACTAGAGGCAAAAAAACCCCTAAAATGCTGGTTTATCTAAATATGAGCACTGTCGGCAAGGAAAGAAATCACCATATTAGAAAAACACTTAATCTAGAAGTTAATTGCATTAGTGCTCAAATGGCCTTTGCATGTCCTATATGTTTTGTAGAAAAGAACTGATGAAAAGGGTTGGTGTGCTTTTTTTGGTGGAGGATGAGTGGGTGGATTTGGACAATATGCAAAGCAGCATGTAAGCCCTTCTCTTCCACTGGCACAATATCCTAGCAACCTGGGATACTTGAGGCTTTCATGCAAGCACTCTGCATCCCAGCCAGAAATAGAAACAGCCCAGGAGAAGCTAGCATGCAAGAGGAAAACATGTCACATGGAGGAAAGCTGACAGCCAGGTGTCCTGAGGTGATGCATTTATGGAAGCTGGTAATGTGAGATAAAGATGGTAGATTCTCATTCTGCATAAATACCCTAAAAAGCTGTAGGTTTGTCGTTTATACCGCTGAGAGCTGATTTTTGGTTAGAACATATGCAGGGCTTAGCTGCCAACAAATATAACAAGCCTTAGAGGTAAATCTTCCAAGTAATTCAGAGCCTGGAGCACCATGTCAGAAAATCCATGGTGGTCCCAAACACTTTTGAGCTCCAGGCTATTCAGTTCACACATCAATACTGAAATATTTATGACCCTGTTCTCTCCACAGGCAGGACCAAGGTACATTCACTCTAATCCTTTTTTCGAGTCTGTAGAAGGGTCACTGTCTGGTTACCATATTCAGACTTTTGCTATAATAAATCCTCATTAATCCAAACCGCAGCCAAACCATGACTGCTATAATCCAACACGGCTGCAAAAGAGGAAATGATAAAGTCTGAGTTTAATCCAGTCGTACACTCACTCATGCTGCACATAGTCCAAATCTATGAAGTCTCCCAATGTGTTTTTCCCTCAAGTAAGGCTGGATTTGTAATGAAACCAAGTGTAGGAATGTGGAAAGGTTAGGCATACCCAAGAGTAAGACACAAGAAGTGTATCTCCCTCAAACTTTAAAACCCTAAATCTATTTGTCCCTGATTATTAATATTGCATGCTGTGAAAGCCGTTTTAGGTACCTGGAGGTGGGGCTGGAGTTGCAGCTGCTGCTGTTGGTGGTAGTGGTGGAGGAGACAGCTCTGGGGGGAGTCCTGTAGGGAGCATACAGCTCTGAGTCACGGTTGGCTTTGGGGCTCCCGGCTGGTTTGAACACTGGGAGGGGTCTGATATAGCTGCCGCGACTTGATAAGAGAACATAAATCATTGACTTGTTAATTCGAAAAACTAACAAAATTGGTGAGAGATAGATGTTTGAGTTGAGACAGAAGTGCTGTAGTCTCACTGTGACAGCAGCAGATATTGATGACAGATGTTTGAACCTCATACCTGCGTGTTGGAGCTCTCTTTCCAGCTGAATTTGAGGTGAGGCTCTCTCTGTTCTTCAGGCTGCCTGTGCTGCTGGAGGAGCTGAAGTCTGCCTCGCTTCCTGCAGGGCCAAGGAGAAGTATTTTAGCACTTAAAGCCAAATCCTTGAAACCTTGAAACCTTGAAACCTTGAAATCATCCAATTTTGAAAGGCTATATAGGGCAATTGTCTTTTTGAAAAAAGGGGAGCAGACTTACAGCCACACCGTACAGTGAATAGGTTAAAAAACAAAAAAAAAAACTATAAAAAGATATCACAATCTAACTTACCCAGTTTCTACTTTTATTAGGAAAATTATCATTTGTTAAACAAGGACTCTTATCTCATTAATGGGGCTAATTTGCATACATTTCCAGGTAAAGCTTGGTGTTCATTTTGCTGACATTAGAATGAAATCTTTTTTACAGAGGTGATCTCCATTTCTTTGTGTCCCTCAATTAAAATCAGAAAATGCTGTGAACAGCCTCAAAAAACAACCAATTAATAGATATCAAATGAAACTTCCCCACTTGTCTTAAAAGAATGTTATGGAAGCATGAAAGCTCAGATCTCAAAATGGATCAGTGCATGAAAAAAATAATTCCAACATGTTAGGATTGAGTGCAAAATAAAAGACTAATAATGCAATTTCTGTAAGCAGGTAGATGGAGGGAACAACATAGCCCACTATAGCTTTTGGATTACTTACTCCCCATTATCTACACCCCTTTATTAGTCTAATAAGTTTCAAGACAACACACAGATAAGACACCTCATGTGATTACAAATGCCATGAATACTCCAGAATTAGCGAATAACAGCCAGTTAATGTGTCAAAAACAATCTGCTAAATTGTCTCAAGACAGACACTGAGGGGTCCTCACCACAATGCTGACTAACCTCTCAAAACTTAATGGACAATCAGGAAAAAGCGCTCACTTCAAATTGTGCGGAGATGATAAAAGACCAAATTTAAAGAGGTACCTGAGAAGCATCTTTTCCCTTCAAACAAAACCATATTCCTGTTTTCAGTGACGCCTGTGACTTACAAAATAGTTTAAAACTCAGTGATCCTCCACCTGTGTCATACTATGTGAGTAAACTGATGTCTGTGCTCAGTCCCTCAGTGTACTAACCTGCTGCTAATCACACTAATTGGCTAAGCTCCAAACCATTGCTTAACCAATCAGCTCTCTTCCTCACATTGACTCATGAGTAAGGAGTATTCTCTTAAAGGGATACACCACAGAATTTTAACTATACACATGAAAATCTCTCAGTTGATTATTTAAGACAATTCATATTGGTGTTACATGCTTTCTAAAATGTTATGTTTACATGTCCAAGTGAAGCAATATTTTCATAATTATATGTGTTAATTTGCATAAAGCCAGGTTTAAACATCTTGCTTAATCTTTGTCGACATATTAGGGTCAGACAATTTTACAGAGGGATTTTTATGTATCTGTTTTTAATACTCGGTAAATCCAAAAATATGGTCAACAGCCATAGAAATGATCAGTTTCTGCCATGTTTTTAAAAACAAAATGTTCTAAAAATCACGTTATGAGTGATATATTAACACTAAACCTCAGTACAAATCACAACGATATAGATTATAATTGTATTTGTTTGAAACCCGAAAGTTTGGTGTATGTCAATAGTACTGAGGTTGAGATATTTGAGTATATATGAGTGTGAGTGTGATCAAAATCACTTTATTTACTGCTTTTAAAGATGTGTATTGTCAAATAACATACAAGACACTGGAAAAGGGTAACACAAATAACGAATAGATATCATACTAAAACTCCCCTTTTGATTGACATTGAAACAATATTTTTTTGTATAAAAATGTTTCTGAGATGTTATGTTCAAATGCAAATAAGGCATGTCACTTTTGAGGAATTTAAGAGAATTCTCGAGATGCAAACTATAAATATCTATTTTTAAAGTTTCTTTCCACTAGTCTGAAAAAAGACATGGTATGGAAGTAATATAGCCCAAACTCTCAAAATGTATCAATGCATCCAATTCTGCTATTTTGTCTGAAGATATCATTTCCTTTTCAGGCGAGCAGCTGCCTGCCAAACAATGTTTGTTTAATGTATCATCTGCTAGCTGCTGACATGTGACAAACACAAAGTTATTGCACTTTGGTGTTTGGGGAACCACAGGCATGCAGAAGCATATACATTGTGCTGCATATGAGTCACAAGAAAAAGAAAAATATGCAATAGAATCACATAAATGAGATTATTATCATATTCTCAAAGATATAAGTGCAGGATAACATTTCAAACGTTGTTTTTCCTTTTTTACATTAAAAAACCTCAACAACAAAACTAAAGCTTATATATATTTTTGTATCTTTATATGTGTATCCTTCTTTACCTCTGGCTTTCATGGCCGACCTCAGCTCCCTCTTGTGCCTGGGGCCGCTCCGGGGTTCTCCGCTCCACTCGGCCATCACCCTTACCCTCTTCACTTTGGTCTTGCGTTCCGGGAGTGCGGGCGAGCCGTGGGCACTCTGCTCTGAGCCTGACGGGGTTTTGGAGGGGGACACAGACTGACTAGTGGGGCAGCCGGTGTCATCTATTGTAGACAGGCACACAGACAGTAATAGCCGAGAACATGCAGAGCTCAAGGGTCAGACTAAGTGATATGTGACTGATAGCGAGACCGCTTTACAACCACTTTCAGAAAGTGTGAAGTTGTGAAGTGTGTGTTGTCTGGATTACACAATGTACACACACAAAGTGTACATAAACACAGGTATGGATGGATTATGGGCCCCTGGGCCAGAGCCTCTGTTAGAAGTTCCTGCTAACAGCACTTGTTCATAATAGATATACATATAACACAGAAAGATGCAAAACTACGAAAAGACTCGCACAACTACCAGCAAGACATGTAATGACCAAAAAAAGGGACAAAATAACAATAAACTGACAGAGAAAAACACATAAGACACAAATTGAACACAAAGAGACACAACATGACCACAGAGACACGTGACTATAAAGGGACAAACAATAACCACAAAGAGACACAAAGTGTCAATATAACCAAAAAGACACAAAAATCGACCTAAAAGAAAGACAATTTAACCCAAGTAGACCCAAAATAACCACAAATGGACAGAATATGACCACACAAATTAGGCCCAGAGAGGCACAAAATGACCACAAAGAGACGTGAAAGGACGTGAAAACATCTTTAAAGAGAGGCTTAAGGATTGAAAAGTGTATTTGTACTATGGCTCTTGCCCTTACGTAGCCAAGTGTAAGGGCCCTTTACATATCCTTCCCCAGGGACCTTGTTGTCAGAGATTTTTTGAAGTGTAGATCTTTTGGTTGCTGTTTGTTAAAGAGGCCAATTTTGGGGAACATAAAATAAACACAATTGCTTTTTTTGTTTGAAGTTGTAATTTAGCAAGGAATATAATTTACAATTGCTTACTTTTTTTAATTCAACCAAGACCAATTAAGGATTTAAAGTTATCACAACTAACCATGAGAACTGCAATACAATCTTGCACCTTGATATCATGTATCTGTATCTGAGGCTTTGTTTGGAGCTGTATTTCTTACCTGAGCAGAAGCTGGTGGTGCTGATGGTGCGTTTGGAGTGGTCCGAGCTGACGTCCCCTTCCTTCCCCTCCTCCTCTGATAACGGAGAGTCAGACAGAGGTGATCCTTTGTCCTTCGGTGGGAAGGGATGGAGGACCAGACGTGGGATGCGGCTGCGTGGACTTCCTTTCTCCGGTGACTTCTTTTCCTGTTCGAAGCAACATCTGTCAGAGTCGCAGGGACGTAGCCCCCCTACCTTTACTCAACATAGCATCTTTTTAAGGGTGGCAGTATTTTCAAATTGAATTTGTTTTTTATTATCGGTCTTTTGCCCAGTAACTGTAAGGTTGCGTTTAACCAATCTTTTCCCTTAATACATTGGTTAACTTTTGTGCCATAATTTGAAAAAGGTAATTGGAAATCCTTAGAGGACAACAATTTCGGCTTTAGAAAACTGCCATAAAAATACAATACAGTAATATTACTTTCCACCCGATGGGTCAAATATTTCAACTAACTTTATTGCTTTTTGCCCACATTATTGAATTATTTTTTGTATACTGAATGCTAGGGGGATTTATCAGTCTTGGATATATCAATGAGAGCCAGGAACATTGTATATTTTGGTGTATTGGGCAAACTAGCAAAAGGCATCAATATGCTGGAAAATAGTAATGAGTAGATTTTTTAAAGATTTAAAGACTGATATAATAAAATGCATTATAAGAAACGAAATGGCTGTTGGATCAAAAAATGATTGTCTTTAAGAGTCTGAGTATCTATATTTTGGCTAAACAGCTCATCATAGACTTATTAACGGAGCTAAGGTTGAATTTCAAAACAGTGCAAGACATTTCAAGAAAAAAACAACAGCTTTGACAAAATATACCATAGTCATTAAAAACCAAAGAAATCGTGGAAAATTCAAAGGCCAAAATGTCCCTCCTGACGCACAAGGGTTAGAAAAAGTGACTTATCTTTGGAAACCAATCATTCAACATGCAGACATCAATCTCCAGTGACCTTTGAGAAGACTCACCTCATATTCTTGGAATGGTCCCATTGTGCTTCACGGAGCGCTTTCCTCTGTTAGAATAAAAAGAAGAGAAAAATCCGGTAAGTCATTTTTCTGTGTCTGTAGCAGCGTTTACGTGGCACTCAAACCCTTAACAAACAAGAGCCCTCTATCTGAACACACGCACGCACACGCACGCACACGCACGCACGCACACGCGCGCGCACACACACACACACACACACACACACACACACACACACACACACACACACAGACACACACACACACACACACACACACACACACACACACACACACACATGAACACACATCCTGTCTTGTACAGATGGCACATAAGCCCAGAGCTAGCCATCCCCAACACAAGCTAAATATGTAAACTTATGAAGCAAAATCTACGCCAACCCTAAAAATAAGCAGCTAAATCAGAAGTCATTTAAAGGTCAATTAGAGGCAAGTCAATTTAACTGCAAAAAATATATATAAAATGGTGTAAACATATGAGATAACAAGACTCAATAGCAATGCTAATAGCTTACACACAGTTGTGCTTTTAGCTTAATGCTAAATGTCTGGATGCTTAGCTTGACGTTAGGCAGGTATATGTTTATATTACATTTCATTTAGCTACACTTTTATCCAAAGCGATCTACAACAATGGCAATAAACAATACATTTTATTTTGAAAACTTTGTTTACCAAGTTAGCATGCTAACATTTGCAAATCAGCAAATACAGCTGAAGTGAATAAATGTCATTAGCTCTGCAAGTATTAGCTCCGAAACCCAAGTATTGGTTAAACAGAAATGTTGATGTGAAGATGGCCCTAGATCAAACTAAATGTTCAACTCCAAAGTGGCACTGGATAAAAACTCTCCAAACTCATGAGGGTAGATCCTCTGGGGAACATGTATGAACATAATTTCCCTGCAATGCATCCAATAGCTGTCAAGATATTTTATTCAATTAAAAGTTATAATTACAAATGTCAATGATGGCAATAGAGGATTATTCAATGGAATTTTTAACCACATGAGGATACGTCCTGTGGGGACCATGAGTGAGTGAAAAAGCCGTGCTATCTAAACAAACCAAAAGAGAGAAGATTTTTGGGGGAAAACCTCTTCCAATTCTGGATTTCGTCAAAGTCGCCCCAGATTAATGATGAAACGGGTTCTCCTTCAGTCTATCACTTTGCTTAGCAAAAAAAAGCCAAGAGTGTTAGGGCTATCTGCCAAAAGCATCAAAGTGCATTGAGATATAATACATAATGAAGCAATAATTCATGCTCTTTTTTTAAAGAGATCCCAAGTCGAGACCAAAGTAGAAATGAACTCTTGTCAAAACTTTTTGTTCCGCACATAAACATTTAACCAAGGAATAAGCATATTTTATTGATGCTTTACAGCTAAATAATGCAGAATTCCTCTCATGCTTGAATACATTTTACACAATCACATCACTTCCTCTCTCCTGGTGATTTTCTCGCAGTGCCTAAAGGGGTCGGTTGCATAAGTGCATACATTTTCCCTTCGTTTTTGCATTTGGAATGATGTAATGACCCCAAGGCCCGTATGCTGCTGACGCATCACTGAACCTGTTTTCCCTCGCTTTATCCAGATGGTTTTTACATTTTCTGTTGTTCAACATTGCTGTAAAAAAGCATCAATTTCAAAATGATATCACCACTTGACCTAATATAAGCCACGCTCCCTGTATGAGCAGCTCGTGCTAAATCCTCTTTCTTCAAATCAGCCAGAAGAGGATTGCAAAAATAGAGCAGTGACTTGTGGGAATCAAACCTCCTTTAATCAGAGTCAGAAATAGATTTTGTTCTGGATGGCTGACACCACCTCGCCTGCAGTTTCTCTTTCATTTCCAAGCATCCACAGTTTGATCATTCTGTAGCATTGAACAGCTGCCTGGCACACTGGCACATCAGATTTTAGAAACCAAGCAGCATCGTGCCTTAGCAACAGTCGTAGCAACGGAGGAAATTGCTGCAGTTAGATTTGTCCAATTATGTGTGAATCTGAACAGTGCTTCTGCTGCTCATTCAGAGACACTGTCCTTCACTTAGAAATATTTTAGAGGTAGTGTGGGGGTGTTGATCCATTCAGCTGTACATGTTTTCTCAGACTCAATGAACATCGTGTCCTCGAGCCAGCATGTGTGAGCTTAGGGAGCGTCTCTAAATACTAATTAAAGTACTCACATTTCAACTTTTTGTATCATTAAGATATTTTCTTATGAGGAGTGCGTAACATAATTTTTTTAAATGGAGATTGAAGAAAATAGACAAATGCTAAAGGCAACAGTGTCATTAAACCCTGACGGTGGTTGTTAAAGAGGGCATATTATGTGCTACAGCACCTCTTTTCACCCTCTGTCTGAAACCAGAGCCCAGTCTGCTCTGATTGGTTAGCTGGCAGGCTCTGTTGTGGTTGGTCGATAGCTAACAGATGTGTCGGAAATGTCCCGACCCTTAGTCTATCACGTTCAATGTGGTGAATGTTTTGCCAATAGAAGCTTGAGTGTTACATAGTGATGTCACTAGCTTGTGTTTATGTCCCCAATAAAGTGCTAAAAAGAAATAAGGGTATTATTAAGGTATTATAATCTGTATATAGCTATACGTAGTAATAATTATAACTGCTCACAAATATTCATATTGCTAATTAACAGTAATTGTATTACATTATGAAGCATATTATAATTGCTTAACACAGTCAAGCATCATAGTACTTCATAATTTCTTGTCATTGACTGACCGTTGTTTGCAAGGATAATTGTTATTTATAATTCCCATACTTTTAATACAGTGTACTCTTTCAAAATTGCAACGTGATAATAACTCACCATAAGTAGACATTGTTTGCTAATTTATTTCAACAACAGAATTCTGAAAACAAAATGATTAAATACGTCAAATTTTTGCATGGTTATTGCTATGAAGCATTCTGAATATTTATTTACCCTGCTATAGGAATATTATAACGCATTGTAAGTGTTCTTATAATGTAGAAATGGGCATCATAGAAAGTGTTATCTGATGCCATGATTAGGGGCAGAAATAATGAGATAAAAGGGGTGTGCCTGAGATGAGAGAGGAATGATTATCTATCTCTGGTCGTGACTTTTATAAATTCATGCCATTACAAGCAGCAATGTGAAGGACATGCATGAGGGCGAAGATATCAGAACATGAATGATGAAGAGACAGATTCTCATTTACAACCAAATCTTTGCAAAATGCATGTTTTTTGTTCTGGTGCCAGGATGAAATAACATGCTGATGCTCATTCAATAGTGTCAGCTTGTAACCTAAAACCCTGTGACAGACAGAAGCCGGCACATAATGCATTAGGTCAGTCAGATTTATTGCATCTTGGCTGTGCATAGGACATTTAGCCAGCTTCCCTTGTCTTTTATCCTGAACTAACCTCTGCAAAGTAGGATTATTCATTAACTTCTGCAAAGATCCTCCAGACAGAGTTGATTGGCTACCTACTGAGCGACGGGCTAAGCATTATCTAAGTTGCATACACCTGATTTTCAGCTCTCTTAAGCAGTACAAAGGTCTCCAAACTCTGCGCAAGCGATACACGATCCCTCCAGCAATTCATCAAACATTTATGCCCTAATTTGGGAACTAGTTGCACTGTAAAGGAATATATTGACAATGGGTGCACATGCATGGTAAACAAGCCTCTAAGCCTCCACTGGAGCTATTCCTCTTATCCAGATGGCTCTCTACTTTTAAAGCAGCATAGAGTGGGCGTGAATAATAAATCCCCTTAATCTACTCCAGTCTATGTGCTTTCTAATGTTGATCATGCACGCGGACTAATATGAAGCTGTTTATTCCAATTGAATGATGAACTTACTCCATTTGCTCTGTTGACCTGATGTTTAATGAGGTTTGAAGTTGTGTAAGTTCAGGGATGATGACATGTGATGGACGCTGATGAGCTCCTAGGTAACAGACTGTTGCGCAGTTTTAAAAGATGTGATCTTTACTGAGCATCTGTGTTCTGACGCAGGACATATTTGTGCTGTAAAAGTGGGAACGTTTCATTCTTTTTGAGCAGCATGTCAATTGTAACACTCACCAACCTTTACTGGGAGACACTACAGGGGAATACAGTATATAAAAAAAACATAACAGCATGAACCTTTTTTACAAATGTTTTGATATTTAATGTTTCAAAATAAAAACAAGGTATTATCTCCTGAAGTAGGCGATCTATAATGATCTATCCAGCATATATGCTTATTTGCATGCATGCCCAAAGCAGATATATGAACAAAGTAAAACTGTTTTGAAGAGGGAATTGTTCTATATCTCTTTGTATCACTTTTTAAATCAGAACACACCTTTAACCAATGCATGCTTTGAGGAATACATTTTTTACAAATCAGACTATGAATGATATATAAACAAACATCTCTGTTAGAACCTTCAGGAGATGAAACTGGCAATACTACTGTATGTAAGTACTTGTTTAGGGGACATGTATGCCTAACTTTGAGAAATGGGCTTTAAAGACATTACAAATGTCCTACACTACATTACATTACAGTACCACTCTGAATATTCCCCACTGGATTGTTTACATGTACATCAAAATAATTGTAATTTGTTTGCATAACATTTTTCTGAAACTGTATGTTTACCTTTGCAAATTAAGCATTTTCTAACATTTGCAGACAAAAATAGACAATAGAGAATGTGTGCTATGTTTTTCTTTTAACTGTTCTGAAAGTAAACTTCGAAGCAAAGAGCCCAAACAATGTTATTGCCTGCAGTGTATCCTCCAACATAATGCATCATCATTGCATGATGTCATTACTGAGCATGAAATCATTCAAGGGAGCATAAATCCTATCGGAACCAATACCAACATGATCACGTGGTTTCCTGGCAGTCCAGAATCTCTTAATTGGGCTTTATGTACAATATATAAAAACACAGCTATAAACCTAATAATAGCATTATGGGTGTTTTACTACAGCTTCCACATAATGGAGCTGAATCCTTTTAAAAATACATTAAATTCTCATAGTAAACTATGTCGCACTTTTTCCGAACACCAGCCACCAAATAGTTATACTGCCCTGATATGACCCTTCCCTGTGTTTACATGCCTCCCTTTGTTTTTCACATGTCACCACCAAGCCATGTTCATTGTCCCAAAAGCCAATTTGGAGCATTTTTGTATCATGATATTCTGGATCCCTTTATAGTAAGCATCTTCTCCCATCATGTCTTCAGACTGCTTATTTTACATTATATTATCTTGCATCAGACGATTTAGTTTTTGTTTCATTTGGCGCCCCCACAGTTGCTGGCAATGTTTGTTTTTTTTATTCTAAGGGAGATGCCTCTGGAATAAAGGCACGCCAAGTACGACACAGAATGAAACCAACCGTGATGTAAACACACAATTTTAGACCTAAAAACAACAACAGTATAATGTGGGTAATTATATAATCATTCGGATGATTCGACAAAAAAGACACGTCTGAACTTCTAAACAGCTCCTCCTCAGATCACACTTTTATATTGGTTACAATGTATTGGTTTTCAATACTTTTACGTCAATAAATACAATTTCTACCTGGTTGTGCGATGGTGTTTACCCTCAGAAGGATGCGCGTGAGTCGGTGGAGCACAAAGGGTCCTTCCTCTACTGCTGCTGCTGGTGTTGGTGTTGGTCGTGCCAGCCTCCGATCTACTCTGCTGTGTGGCTGTCGGGTGGAGGAGAGCAGGAGGCGAGGACACACGCGATTGGACAAGAAGCGAAATGCACGCACAATATGACTCCCATCCCGAGTGTGTTACATAACTGGGGAGACCCCACCCTCTCCCCCTCCATCACGTAGAGCCATAAGCTGCAGAAAGGCTATATAATAGGCTATATGACATGTGTTTACATGAAAATATGGCCTGACGTCAACACATACATGACATGCCTTTCAACCCAATGGAGCCATTAATAAATGAACTCCCATATTTGCATACTTTTATGATTTAAGACATATCTAAGACAGTCATTATAATATAGGATATTAATGCAAACGCTTTATGCATAGATTTATTGAATTAAATATTTCCTCAAGTCTGGGTTTTGTGAGTATGCCAGCTAAAATACACAACATGACATGTTATGTCCAACACACAAACAGGAAGTGCATGTATGTGTTCAGTGATGTGCGTGTGTTGAGTTCCTACCAGTGTGTAGTTTGCTCTCCATGGTGCTGAAATCAGAAACAGAATAATCAAATATAGTGGTTTAAATGTGAAATTCCCACAATGACTGCAGCATTTACAGAAATTGTAATGTGAAATCCTCCTGTTTGCATGATGGTAGGATTCTCATTGTGCCCTTTATCTCTATGAAATCGCTGTAGGGCATTATATAATGTTTTGTTAATCATTAAATTAGGTTGTTAGGAGCACTAACTGGACACTTTGTGGTACCGAGTGTTAGCATGTGATTTATGAGCAGCAATTTGTTTTGTTATCACAGAGGCCCTCTGCTGGAACTAGCTAATGTCACACAGTGGGCTGCAGGATAACACAGCTCAATGGATTCAAATAAAGATTCCCATCACCATGACCACTATGACACAACGTCATTTTTCTTTCCACGTCTAAAGCAAGTAACGCAGCCATAAATGCCATTGGAAGAAATCATGAGTATAACTCTTAACAACCTTAAGAATGTTTTACAAATTATATTAACCTATCAATGGTCAGTGATCTGCATTAGGGTGCATTGTTTCAATTGTTTGGGTAAAAAGAGCAGCCAAAAAGAAGGTGAATACATGGAATTTTGTACAATATTAATTAATATTTAGTGACACTACAGACAGTTAGACTATTTTGCTTCCATATCATGTTTGGAAGCAAATTTAATGTTTAATGGTTAGTTTAATTACTTTGTGTATTTGCATCTGTTATGTCTCCTAAATTCACCAAAAGTGAGCATTAAATAATGCCTCACATTTCACATTCAAGCATTACATTCTAGAAATATTTTAAGACAAAAATATTGTTTTCTTTTAATTTAGTATTGAGGAAGTTTAATGGTAATATAGTTTTGTTTAAAAACCCTTTATCCAATGATAACATCTCGAATTTTACAATACATTTCTTGATACGCCATTAAAAAAAACAGTCAGACTTATGTTTAAAATCATAACAAATTAAAACAAATAACAAACACTACCCCAAAGTAACCAACATGCATTAAATAAACTATATTTCATTAATGTATGAAAGAAAACCTATAATAAATCAACAAACATAACTGTCACAGAGATTCCCCACCCACGAAAATCATCCTGCTCGGAAAAACCCTCCCGGAACGATAAAGAAGTGTGCTGTTACCCTGGGGACTCTTTTCAGCGACGGACCATAAGTCCGGAGACAAGAGAGCAAGTGTTTAGTATGTTATTCTGGTAAGTATATGTTATTATCTAAGCAAACCTTATCAATTACACTACATTTACGGTAAGTTATACTTTTGAGTAACAAATAGATCGCTAGCGGCTCTAATTAATATGGTTGTTTACAGGAGGCGGGGCCAACCAGGCATCAAGAATAAACGGTGTGTTCTCTTACGGCTCTGTTTACCAGTAGATTTAAACCGTTCAATAAATGGTTTTGAAACCTGAAATTGCTTGTGTCGTTGTAATATAACTGCATATATTTTCCAACAGAAATGCATATAAAAAGTTGATATGTGGTGCAAACAATAACATGCTTCGCGAATAAGGAAGCCAACCAAAGAATAACGGAGTCCGAGATCTATGGCTTGAGATCTCCTCCGTTACAGAGTACTGTACATGTACAAAATAGAGTCATGCTACCACATTTTCCCAGGGGACGTGAATGCAGCATTTGTCCTCGTTTTATCGGCTATTTTCATCGAGTTGCATTAAATATTAACGTCCACTAGAGGGCACTGCTGTTATTTAAAATATTTGGATTGATTTAAATGAGTCCAAACATCAAGGCTAAATGTTTTGGGTTTACTGTGTTCACACTTCAAATGCACGAGACCTCTATGCTCAGATTATCCAACATTTGTTTCCCTTACGAGTTTATTCTTTATTTTTAGAATGCAATCCTTTCAACACAATATAAAAAATACTGACATTTCTGCTGCTTTTTTATATAAATTATCCCATTGAATTTACTTTTAATAAATGTTCTTAATTAATGTGTGAACTTCAGTTGAAAGTACATGACGTTTCTTAAAAAAAAAAAAAAAAATGCTGTATAACGTTCTGCACTTAGTGTTTTCATTGCATCTACGCATACAATCTAATCTAATCTCATCTGGCGTGTCCTTGAAATCTTCCAGACTCTCACAGAGGAAGAAGAAGCACTATATAAATCAGTTTGAGTTTTCTGAAAATCGTATTATATCAACTCAATACACTTACTAACAGCTTTATTTATTGCTCAGGTATTTTGGTTTTAATATGTCTAAAATAAGACATCATGAAATGGACAACATTGTTTGAGATTGTTTGATTCACTTCTTGTTATCAGTTTTTAATCAAAAATAAGTCAACCATTATCCTCTATGGGCTGTGTAGATGGGTTCAGCACTGTTAAAACATCACCAACACAAACTTTCCCACACTGCTGTCTGTGTGTTGTGGCGGTCAGTTGGCTCTAGTGCGCGTCTGTTAGGAGCTGTATGACATGGGATTGTTTGGGAAGCCCTGCACTGAGCGACCATGTGGGCGTGTTTCTCTCGGCCCAACAGCCTCCGCTCTTGTGAGGAGTCCAGAGCGCAAAACGCACTTCTTCTGGAGAGACCGGAGTGCGCAAAAGTAGCAGTTCTCCGACCCTGACGCGCACACCATCTCCGGCTCCGGCGGCCCCTACGAATCCAACTCCTCTGAGCGGGAATTTAAGAGTTTTTCCTCAACGTCTCCCGGTGACTCTCCCAGCCATGGACGCATCTCGACTCGTTACGCTTTATTTGGGCCTGCTCCTTGTTTTCCTTGGGAATATACCGTGTTTCCAGTCTGCTGCTATCATCTCTCCCTCTGCGCCCAGGAGGAACAGGGGAGCTCGGATCTCGCATCGGGACGGACAAAGGTCATCCAAAACCCTAAAAGACATCTTCACGTCAACGCACCCCATCGCGGGACACCACAAAGAAGACCCGAAAGACTCTATTGTGCCGCATGAATACATGCTCTCTATATACCGGACATACTCAGCTGCAGAGAAGCTTGGACTTAACGCAAGCTTTTTCCGCTCCTCTAAATCTGCCAACACCATAACAAGTTTTGTGGACAGAGGAACAGGTTGGTTTCATTCACATGCAGCTCGATCAGATCATTTTTTGCTTAATTCTGTGGCCTCATCTTATATCATCTGTTGTTTAGAAATAAACTCCAATCAGGCATACAAAAAGTTTATAAAAAGCAACTTTTATGCACGTTTTAGATCAAGCAATATATGTGCAAATGCACTTTTCTGCGCATAAAATATCAACAAATCCTAAAAATAACTGTTTAAAAAAGCTACATTTTGAAAGCTACCGGCTCATATGGTGTCCATGATCCGCTTTGTTAGAGAATTCGTTTCATTTCTTGTCGCAAAGCTGCCGAAACATGTCACTTTCCCGAGTATTAACTTATATTACACTTAAATTAACCTCAGGGTAATACGACAGTAAAACACTAATTAAGGCTCTCTCTAAATGAAGGCTGTAAATCACTGTCAGTGCATGCTGCAGCAACTACTCAGCTACCAAACTCCACGCAAATACATAGGAGACTTTTATTTATTTGTAAGAAAGCTCCAGATTGTGTATCATTTTTATTTACATGTATTCGCAAAAACTTTGAAATTAGCCTTTTTTTTACAAACTGTGAATAACTAACTATAATCCTGCCAATGTTAAAAGTATAATCTGTTGCCATCATGGTGCCCACTTTGGCCAATTTGTGCGGCACAAAGGGAGCTGGGGGCCGTGGCACAGCGCTCGGGCGGTGTGAGAAGCAGGTGTTTGGGTCAGTTAACATGTGTAACCAAGTGATTAGACTGGCCTGCGAGGACAAACACAATCTGATAAACACAAACACATCCAGCACACACAGGGGGACATAAACCGAGTTAATCTTTGCAGGAGAAATAATAGCTATCTTTGTTTGCGTTCCCTCAGGTCCGAAACACTCAAAACACTGCAGAAAATATCTAAATTAGGATTGATTTAGAGCTAAAGTCATATTATCTGGCAACTTGGTCCGTTTACAATACATCGTGAAAATATTTGTTTTAATGATTATTGTCAGTGAAGTTTTTTTTTTATACTTTTGAAACATTTTGCTCAAAAACGGCATTGACTTGACAAGATGAAAAATGGACGTTTTTCAGAGTTTTATAGCTAAAAGGCTCTTCCGTGTGGTCACTTCTTGCAGTGTGAACACATTTGATATGAAAACGCCTCACTTTCTCCCGTGATTCTGATGTGATGTGTCACTGGCTCTGACCCCGAGCTGGACCCTCTGAGAGCTGCTTGGCATCGAACGGCTGATTGGAGTATTTGAACTCGGTGATCTAATTGAGTGTTCATGTCATAACATATCAAACACTGTCTATTCTCCCATAATGACCCAGCCCGGCCACGATGGGCACATCACCAACAAAACGAATAGGGAGGGAAAAAAAGAAAGAGCACTTCCTTTGCTGTGAAGTGGTTCATTTTTTCTATTTTCTAACTGCGGAACCTCCCTTTGCGACCGCCACTTTAATTACGGAAAATTATTTTTCTTCCCGTTCTCTCAGCTCAAACGCCGTTTGGTTTCTTTTGGGAGTCCTCCCAGCATCCCCTAAGTGTTGCATTGCATTAACCTGCAGAATGAACCTCAGCTTGTTACTTAAATGGCCTCCATCAGGGAAAAAAAGAGAAATGCACATGGGGCTCCTGACGCGTAAAGAAGTGACAGGTTTTACGCATTATTCATCCACGCGGGGACAGGTTTTACGCAGAGCACCTATGATCTATGGATTCTATGGCTTTCACACTTTGTGTAGGTAGACAAAATGTGCTTATAAAACCAGGCAAGGGTGTTTCCTGGAGGTCAGAGAAAAAGGCAAGATCAGAAAAAAGAATCTGAAAATTAGTTTTGGCACTTTGGGTAACTCATTAAAGTGCAGATGGTGCAGCCCAGGCCTCTCTCTCTGTTTTACTGTGTTAGACGACAAAATCATGTTTTGTATTTGTTCAAATACAAGCAACAAGGTCAAACAAGAGAGCACAGGATGCCAGTTTAACCCCCGCAATAAAGAAGTCCACCGCGTTTCTCCCTCCCAATTATCCACCGTCAAGCATCTTACGCGTAATGGAAACAATTGGCTTTTTCTTTTTTACATAATAATGAAATTAAGAAAATACCTCGACATTTTTTAAACTGTCAACAGGAATATCTCTCAATAATTCCAGCAGTGTGTCAGTCGCTCCGTGCAGTTTGGAGGCGAATGTTGTCGTTGGCAGGATGGGATGAAATTTAAGAGGGGAAGTGCTTTAATGAGGAAGTTGGGAATTCAGAACTGTTAATTATTTGGTGAACTTGCATTCGATTTGTTTGAGGTCTTATAAAAAAGGAAAGAAGAATCTTAATGCAGACCATACGCGCAAAGTCACTGAAAGGAGCACGAGGTTTCAATCTGCTTTTACTGTTGGAACTCGGCAGGGTTCACGGAGGGAAACTGACAACTACATTCACATATCTCTTTAGAGAGTCCTACACATTATATCGCAGGGGTGTTCAGGTGTAGGCATGCCACTTTTATTTTATATGTGTATTTATCTTAACGTTTAGACGAAATGGAGACAGTAAAGCGAGACAACATGTTTTATTTTGTAGAAAAATACTTTTAGGTTTAAACCCTGTCTTTTATTGAGATGAAAAAATGGACATTTAAACCAAAAATGAAATTTATTTATTTATCAAAACGCACATACACTTGATTAAGTTTTTCTTTGTATTAGGCCTATTTAATGCCAATTTCCTGACAAATCTTACCGCAGATTCAGCGTTTAATGAATGAAAATGTCGAAACGGGGATTGAAAAATCGCTGAAATATTTGCTTTTCCCCAAATAAAATATATAATGGGTAAATAATAAGTTTTAGTGTATATTATTGGGAGTAAAATCCTATAACATTTTAATGTATACTTCAACAAACAGCAAACTGAACCTGCTTAAAATAATTCATTTCGATCCAAATGAAAAACACAACTTCTTGTTAGTTAAAAGCAGTATTAAAGTGTTTTGGAAACGCTTTTGTTCCACAGTGTTATATTCATGTCTCCCTGATGGAATATTTGCAGGCCTGCTGTCCCGCAGGGAATAATGCATTAATTGTGTATTGTTCCCTTGAGTGTACAGTATGTCGCCTTTGGTCCGTTGTGTCTGGCAGCACCCAGGGGCCTTCACATCACTAGGCCCCTTGTTGTTTTTTTCTTACTTTTTTTTTTCTTTGCCTTACAACTCTGGAAACTCACCACATTTGTGATGTTCTGCCTGCTGCTGATATTTAGGAGACTTTGCAAAGAAGTAAAAAGTTTACTTCCACTCTGTCAAAGAGCTGGAAATTCATCATCAATCTGTCATCACGTGAAATGAAAGCAGAAGTATTTTCATTAAAACAAGCTGGCTTTGGTTAAAAGTGGCGTTGCATTCAAATGTAGCCAGATTTTATTGGATTATTGTCAATGCCGAATCAAAAACGAATCTTGGCACTAAAATGGCAGGTGGATACCGAAATATGTACACTTTTTGGAATGAGCGAGATTAGATATATCCCTGTATATGTCATGCGTGCTTTGCATTGTGATATTACATGTGCAACAAATGTGCATGAAACGAAATTAGGAAGTTCAATTTTTGAAGGAAGCCTTAAAGCAGGTTGTGTAAACCCTCATTTAGCCTTTAGCATTATTATTAATTCATTTAATTGTTTGAACTAAAGAGAATTACGTTAGGATGTAATCAAATCAGGGTACATTTGTGGGATATTATGGATTTTTTTCAATATATAACTAATATCTCGACAAAGATAGCTATTGCCAATAAATAAAAGTGGTGTTGACTTTGATTTCTTTTTTTGCAAACTGAGTACTTGTCATCTGTATTTTGTTTCAAGAGAGAGAGAAGGCCTCAGTGGGAGAATGTGAACCCCCTCCTCCCTTCCCCCCTCCATCCTCTCTGAACACTGTACACCCTAAGTGAATCTGACTGCAATTATTTTCTTCTCTTTATCCTTGCAGACGATCTTTTGCACTCTCCTCTGCGAAGACAAAAGTATCTGTTTGATGTCTCAACCCTTTCAGACAAAGAGGAGCTGGTAGGGGCGGAATTAAGGATATTCAGGAGAGGGCCCGGGGACCTGCAGACTTCCCTGCAGACGGCGGGCCTCTACGACATCCAGCTGTACCCCTGCCGCTCGGACAGTCTGCTGGACTCCCGGGCGCTGGACCCCATGGACTCCACCAAGGCCGGATGGGAAGTCCTGGACGCATGGGATATGTTCAAAGCGCACCAGCATCACTACCATCAGCCGCATCACCAGGGGGGCCAGCTCTGCTTCCAACTGCGCGTCACGTTGCGCAAAACGGACACCGAGGTGGACCTTACGCAGCTGGGTCTAGGCAGGAGGGGCCGGCCCCAGCAGGAGAAGGCCATCCTGGTGGCCTATACGCGCTCCAAGAAAAGGGAGAACCTGTTCAACGAGATGAAGGAGAAGATCAAGTCGCGGGGGGAGAAGGAGGAGGAATTGGTGTTGGAGAAAGGAGCTTCCTTGCTGGGTGTTAAAGGAGAGGGGCCCCGGCGGCGGAGGAGGACCGCACTCAGCAACCGGCACGGGAAGAGGCACGGCAAGAAATCCAAATCCCGGTGCAGCAAAAAGGCGCTGCACGTGAATTTCAAGGAGCTCGGATGGGACGATTGGATCATCGCACCTCTGGATTACGAGGCGTACCACTGCGAGGGGGTGTGCGACTTCCCCCTTAGGTCGCACCTAGAGCCCACTAACCACGCCATCATACAGACGCTCATGAACTCCATGGACCCCAACAGCACCCCGCCAAGCTGCTGCGTGCCCACCAAGCTCAGCCCCATCAGCATCCTGTACATAGACTCGGGCAATAACGTGGTGTACAAACAGTACGAGGACATGGTGGTGGAGCAGTGCGGGTGCAGGTAGCGCTCGCTAAATAAAAGCTTCAAAAAGATGGGTCCCAGGTTGAAAAGAAAGTCAAAAGGGATGCACACAGAGGCGATATCTGCTATTTATTCAATACAGTCACAATCATTCACTGCCTTAACGTGCCTTGGTTCCCATCCGCGAGTTATCAACAGGCTTTTGTTTCCCAGAGACGTGTCCATATGGCACAAGGGATGGCTACAAGGCGGGATGGGAGCCCATTGACTGTGCACCTGTTCGTGCCGGGGCCAGGGGACAGTGGGCTCCGCGCTTTGTTCGTAGCTCTGCCGTGTGATCCTGCATGCCAGGCCGGACTCTTTTGGGTATGTGCATCCAGGCCGTAATTGCCACCGTCCAGCTGGAGTCATTACAGGCCCGGAGGAAGTGCCTGTTTTCCAAAAAAGGGGTCTACCAAACACACACTCTCACACACAGACTGGTCCGAGGAGAGGAGATAAGATGGTGGTGCCTTCAAGAGATTTGTTTTGCCTTACACGAGACAAGGAAAAGGACACAGAATCAGACTTGTACTTGTTGTAAAAAAAAGAAGAAGTAGAAAGTAAAAAAGCAAACATAATGAGGCGAACTTTTTCCGCAAAAGTCTGCATCTTTAAGAAATGCACTTCCACAACTGACTGAGGACCCGCAGTCAGCGAGAGTACGTCTGATAAGGACGGAATTCTAAGAAATAAAGACTCAAAACGAGACAATATTTAAATGCACATTAGCTTTGAATGCACTGCTGTTCATTTTTTTCCTTTTTTGAGCTGTAAATATTTTGTACAGTCGAAAACTTTACAAAGTGCAACGAATGAAGAAATGAGAACGCGGCATTTCTTTGTAAATATACAAAATGCACTCAAATCGGTATAATTTCTATTCTATAATTATTTTATTATTTGTGATGTACAGAGTTCCATGATAATCATATATTTCTTACGTTGATAAGAGTAATTTAAGGTGTATTCGATATTTTTTTTGCAGAGGGTGGAAAATACCAATATTAATGTCTACCTCATAATTGCATATAGGATCTGAGTTTTGAGGTGCATTCAGTTAGAGAGTAAAGAGCTTTTACAATGATATATAAGATCATTTATATACATATATTACTGGATAATATTCCACACCATTACTGTACAAATAAAATTCAAAACAAACTCTAACAGTCTGGTACTTTCGATGATTAATGATACTTTGCAACTTTGTTTAGCATTTATTTTTGAGTGTTTCTTCAAGAGGATATGACTTCCATAAAAAGCAACAATTATAATATTTTGGGCATTTATTTTTGAGCGGTTAAGAAACCAAGAAACTATGTTTTAAAACAATAAATTAACTTAATGAAAAGAAAATTGAAAGAAGGTTTGATTCATTTTATATAATTTGGTTCTTAAGCTTGAACCTTTCAGTTTCTGAGAAAAAAAAAACGTCATATTTTTCTTACTGGATGATTGGATATAGTGTTATAACACTCAAAAGTCTTTAAAAAAAAACCCTGACTATTGTAGAGCTCTTAGTTCTGAAACAGTAACATTTATTTTTTTCTAACATTCCCCTGTTCCTCTTATCATATACCATTAACAATTCCTTGTTTTTGGAGCAGTTCAAGACTTTAAACCTGATGACATTACAAATTAAAGTTTAAGAACTCTAGTTATTTGATTTGGGAGCAGTGGTCTAAGTTAACAATATATGTTTGACTTTGTTGGACCATATAACAACACGTAGACATTTTGAAAATGTGCCGAGTTGCCCTTTAAGTTTTAAATCAAAATCAACCCCAGAATATGCATATGGAGTTTATATCTTAGCGAGCTAATCTATCCTTTCTTTGTGTAAACACATTTTTCATCATAGACAACAACTGTCATTATTCAGTGAGTGGCCGCCGTATAAGCATATGGTGCCCATCCAAAGTAGAAGGAAATCCACTGACTGACTGTCATTGATATGGCACTGAATGTACAAACCCCAGCTATTTCCCAATGAATTAGCCTGCCTGGGTCAAGTTTACTTAACACTTTAATGTTTCCCAATCTGTGGATGAGAAAAAAAAAAGTTTGAAAGAAGGGATTGCTTCCATATAGTCTATCGACCTTGGCCTGGAAACAATTAGGAAATTGCTTTGAAATGTTATATGTTGTCCAGGCTCTTGTACAGTATCATGTCACTCCCCACATGTTTGCTAGGGGGAAACAGAGGATGCTAAGTGCACTCTTTAGCGGTCGCTGCAAATGACTGACACAACAACCATTCCCCTGAGTAATACCAAATGGCCCTCCAGGCTATGTGTCTGGAAGACCATCGCCGGGGTGCTACCACCAGCCACGCTGTTCCTGCTGCTCTCAAGTGGAAATACCATATTAGGGATTGCATTTCTTTTTCTAAAAGTTTTCTTTCTTGGGAGGACAACCACACTATGCTGGGAGTCTTGATGAACTGTTCTTAAAGTACAACTTAAACTACAGTCAAAACCAATTAGTCATTCAAGAGAAAAGGAGAAATCTGATAAATCTATGGTTTCCCAAGTGTACTGCTTTGGTGCATTATTTGTGGTATATTGAGGCCGAAGAAAATAATTTGTTAACCAACATTAGAATGAACATAACTTCAAATACATTTTCAAAGTAATTTTATCAATCTGACATGGGTTCTGTATTCTGTTAGCATTCAGTTTGCATCTTTTGAATTATTTCAAGGCAAAACGGATGTTCTGTTAGCCTGGTTGAAATGTTAGAGACTCCAAAGTTATGGGGTCTAATGGAAGTCAACATTGTGTTTCTGAGTTTCGCATCAAATAAATATCGATAGATAGAAGGACGTAGAGGATTTACCTCTTTCTGTAGTGATAGCTATAGTTTGTACATTTGCAGCCTATTTGATTAATGGTAAAACGTAACTTGTTTTTCCTATTTTCCTGTTAACATACTTCTTGGGACACAGACAATAGTTTGGATGTGTATTCCCGGTGATCCCGTTTCCCGGGGATTAAACTCTACTGTGAACCATTAAACTGATTCTGGCCCAGAAATACTATAATGTTTCACAATCAAGTCTACATTTCTAAGCAGCTTCACGCAAACCTGTGGGATAAACCTTTCCCTTTTTGATTTATATTTATTTGACAAGTTCCACGGTCTGGTGGGCACTGGCCTGGAGGTGAGAGTGAATGTGAAGGGAACTGTTAAATGGTGATGAAAGGGAAAGGAATGCTTTGTTTACCCGCTTCAATCCCTCACTCTCAAGTTAAATGTTCCTATAAAGTTCTTCATCACAACTGCCTTATTGTCCCCCCGCTCCACGGCGAGAGCAGAGAGGGCGAAACAGAGAGTCATGTTTATTTGAAACTCGCTCCTAATATATTAGTCTAAGCAAACGCAAGTTGGCGAAGAGACGGGTACTCTTGGTCAGAAACACAAATAGTCTTGACACCCCACATCTGTGCGCAAAGACTCCGCTTTTGAGATCTGTAAGGCTTGCACAAGTGAAGATCTAAAAGGTGTTGCTATGAGCAGAAGTTCCCAGGGGGATCTCTGAGATTTAAAAAGAAATTCTTGGCTTGAATGAAGACATAAATGTTCCTCGAGAATCACCTCTCCTTTATCAGTGATGTCCTCATCAGCGGCAGGAAGGGCATAAATCACCCTGATCTCTGAGATGGCAAAGACCTCTAAGCAAGCAGAAATTTGTTTAACTGGCATTAAGGAGCATTAGAAACGTTATCATGAAGACTTACATCTTGTGCTTTGATTTGTTGAATGGATACAATTTAAATGTCGAGGAGAAAGAGCTTGGACGTTGCCAAGGCTTGGCTTTTATACTGCTACTGATAAACTCCAGCAAGAACTTATTTATTTTTCACTGACTCTTTCTCTCCTCACTCTCCCTCTCTTTCTTTATTGCCTCTAGAGGGTTCCCACCTTCTCTGGTTTCTTCTATTTCCCACCATTATGGTTTGCAGATACTGTAGTTCCTTCTATAATAAAGCTTGACACCTTTCTCCAGCCAAGAACTCGGGCCAATGCGAGATGGTGCGCTAAACAGATGCGGAATAAAAACTCCCAGACAGAACTCCCGTGTCTACGCTCACACGCAACTTTAAGGAGTGGATCTTCCTGTATTTGTGTGTCTGCGAGTGTGTGTGAGTGGACAGAAGGGCAGCAGCGTACACAGATGGACAGATGAGTGGTGCAGGGGAGCAGCAGATGCCTGAAGTGACCCCTACTGCCGCCTTTCATTGAACCACTGGCTTCAACACAAAGGCAGGGGCGTCCCCAAACATTAAATACACTTGCTTGTGCCTTAAAGCCAGAGGTCACGGCCTTTTTTCCCTCCTGCAATCCATTTCTAATCCAATTTCTTCCTTGAAAAACGAAAATGAGTTTTGTAGAACTGTTTTACAAATGATTTCTGAATGATAACTGTAAAACATTTTAATGGGATCCATTTGCATATTACTTACCCTGTGTTATCTTGTGTTCTTGAAGAACTCATTGGTTTTCTCACACGTGTTCACGTTGATAGAAGAATCAAAAGATGTCAATAGGGACAAGACTATATCAAAACACCGATATTTCACTTGTGCAGTTGAAGTGTCATTTACCTATCATATGCTTAAAACTTCCTAAAAACATGCATTTTCCCTAAAGTCTTGCTAATCAAAACACTTCTACATCAAACAGTCTTTAGCACTGGCATGTTGCTTGTCCAGACATGTCCAAAGTCTATAAAACTGGCAAGCCTTTTTTACGTTTTTTCATTCTTCATTAACCTTAAAGGCCTTCCAATACGAGCAAAGTTTTCTTCAGGAATTCAAGGTAATATTGGGTGAGTAACTGATATACAAATGGTCATTCTGTGGGTGCAGTTTTCCTTGAAGATAGCGGTGGTTTGGTTGCACTTGGCAGCTGCTGTTTGAGCAGAAACAGATAATAAACCCTAAACAGGGCAGCCATGTAACAAAAGATCAGGGTGTTTCCTCTAGGCATCTGCCTGACTCTTCCTCTGCCTCTTCCTCCTCTCCCCTCCCTCCTGTCCGACCATACGGTAACAGGAAGAGAGCAGACACCTCCACTTCACCACAGATAACCTGCTAATTGCATTAAAGTCACTACCCAACTGGACGTTTGAAATGTGAGAATGAAGCCATTGCTCTTATTCAATTGCAGTAGAACCTTGCTCTTATGTGCATTTTGTATCCAGGGAAAGTCTTTGCATTAAATGCTTTAATGAACTCAGAAAAATACTTTAGTCAACTTGATCGATATGCTTGGAATACCTGTCCAGAAAAGTGGTCTGTTTATTTTCTAAAGGAATGTCTGAGGGTGCCCTTTCACCCCTCCTCATCCATTTACTGCCCCTGGTCTATGTTACAGATGGTGACCCGGGTCCTTCGCCATCCCTGATTAACAAGTACACCTTCTGATTTTCCTTGCAAACCTCTCTGCAGAAAGGAAGCTTGTCTTTTTGTGTGCTCGCAGTTCATCTTTTTGTGTCCAGCATCTCTGTGTGAGGGTCTGAATGAGCTTGAGTCAAAAGCAAATTTACTCAGTTAACTCTGACAATGCTCATGTTTGGGAGCAAGGCGAGGACATGACCTCGTTGCCAATTCACATCCGCGGAGGCTTGTGGAGAGGAGAGGGAGGGTCATTGACCAACAGGGGCCTGGACAATGGCATTCACTGGTCTCAGGCACTCGGCCCACGGGAGGACAAATTAGGGCTAAAATGCAGGCTTTGAATTGCAGTGTCAAAGGAAAAAGACAGGAATTAATAAGCAAAGAAGCTCGATAGAAGCTTATAAATAAAATGGGCAATCCTTTTTCCACATTAAATGCTTTTCTCTCCAAAACACAAAACATGCAGAAAGTCAAAGAAGGGCCTCTGCATTAAAGTGCATTTCTGCATTGTAAAACGAGACATGAAGGCAAACAAACATGGGTCAGGGGCAATGAGGCAGCAAGACAAGGATCTGACTTTGGAGGAGGTGGGGGTGTTGGTGGGGTGGGGGAGTGTAGGGCGGCGGGGGGCAGGAGGACTTGATGGACAACTCCACAACTCGGCAGAGGCAGAGCTTTCACTTAAAAATGGTGCCTGGCCTATCTCAAAAGGTCAGAGCCCAGAACACTAACACACTACATTAATCATGAGAGGCTGCGGCTTACCTGTCTAGCGTTTCAGCCGTGCCGTACAGTTAACCTCAATTATGCTTGATTACGAGGTGTGGAAGACGCAGGGCCCGGGCTGGGCCACGCAAAAGATCAGGCATCAATAATGCAATTTCAGATTAGATGTGCCCGTCTGTCACTGCGCAGAACTGACGCAGTGGGGAACAGGGTCAATGAACAGGTACAAAGTGACGTGTTCCTGCAATATGATTCGCTTCGTGCCTCTTTTAATCAATTCGCATCGTGATTCAAAGCTGGAATGAAGCGGCAACATATGCATACACACAGACATACGCATATTAGACACAAACACATACACCAAAGCATTATGTGGTGAACCAAAGAGAGCTAAAGGCTTCATGCTGTCCCAGCCCCCTTCTTGGTAATTGCCCCATTATGTGTTGGTGGTGGATGGAGCCATTACAGATGTTTTATGACGGGGCCATTTTCATTTTGTCTTCGCAATGAGGGACAGATTTATGGTGCAAAGGCAGTCTTCCATTCAGGGCTAGGAACCTCTTAACACCGCATTCCCTTAAACACAAACACGCCAAAACAGAAATGCATAAAAGCAATTACATTTATTTTTATAGCTGAGGCCTGAGTTGCCCTACACTGGTTCACCTCAATATAGTGCCCACTGCTGTTGGAAATAGCTTATGAGTTGAATGAATGTTTGATTGCCCTGTGGAACAAGGCACACTTCCAGGCCGGTTGTCAGTCTGTAAACTAAGTGGGGGAGGGGGGTGTTCCTGGGTGAAGAGCTCCTCGAAGGGTCCCCGATCTGTGGGCAAGCAGCGGGCCTCGAGTAAAACCATGCCTGACACTTTCTCAGCAAATGTTATCCTACTAAAAGGAACCATCATAAAGGGCAAAGTAAACACCAGTTAGCTTTTCAGAATTAATCTCTTTTAGCTGGCAGTAAAGTGTTTGAAGTGCTGACGATTCTTTGGCTGTGCGGTTTCTTTCCCAGAGGCTGTTTTGGTGTGGTTCCCCAGAGTTCCCATTTGGAAATCAAATCTTCAGCTCGGTCGGTAGCTTTTATGCCAAGAAAAATATCGGCCATAAATTGGTGCCTGAATAGGCAGTCTAATTACAGGGCTGTGGAATGAAAATTTACCCTCAACTCATGGATACAATTATTAGGGTTAACAATAGGGACTCAGGGTAGAGATCGGAAAGTTTCAAAGAGCTCAACTTATGCCACGAGTACCTTAGGGAGATTTTCTAAAATAAGGGGTATGTCCCTTTTCTGTGTCGGAAATAGTTTCCCTTTAGTGCGCAAAGTTGTCAGGTACAAGTCTTTTAACAAACAAGGTCAGCAGAGGAACACTCATTATTAATGATTTACTAGAGTAGCACAAAGAGAGCTGGAGAGACTAGATAGCCCAGAGGACCCCAGGGTTTGGACTGAGACACTGCCTCATCATGTTACACACACTGTGACATTTCTGACACCTTGCTCCTATCAGCCCCACCTGCCCGGAGATGATTGATTTTCTCATTGTGATGGTCCATGTCTCTTTGTTTGACTTCACAGAAAACTCCAACAGTTGTTACTCCAAATTTCCAATGCATGTGTTTTGAGCAACATCAGGAAATCCAACCTAGAGTGGAAATCTCTGCGCATGGATGTGGAGTTGAATGAATGATGTACGGCTGACCATGTCCGAGGTTAGCTTCTGTCAATTCTCCCAAATACCGCTCTTTATTCACTCCAACATAAATTCTCCCGCTCTGGCATGAGGAATGGAGTGAGGTTTGTTTGACCAGATGTAACTTTATCAAGGACTCTCTCACATCTCTTAGCTCAGGCACAAAAAAAAGTGAGCTCTCACACAATATTTCTGTTTGCCGTAGTCTGACCCCTTTGTGAACTGCGGTAAAGTGAAAGGCACTTTCAGCCGAGGGGAATCGGATGGCAGTAACCATATGCCTTTCAAGTGATACAAAGGTGGGAAAGGGGGGAGGCTCGGGGTGTGTGTGTGTGTGTGTGTGTGTGTGTGTGTGTGTGTGTGTGTGTGTGTGTGTGTGTTTGTGTGTGTTGGGTGGGTTAAGGGGGGAGTTGCATGCTAGGGTGAAAAGGAAAGTGCCGTGCTGCATCTTTTTGTGTTGGTAAAGTGGTGGCGGTTAAGGATTTTTTTGGGGGGGTTTTGGGGAAGAAAAGGGGGGGGGGGTATCGGGGGGGGGGTTTCGGGGGAAGAAAAGGGGGGTGTTGACTGGATACGGTGCTGAACTCAAGGCTACGTCCGGCTGACTGACTGTTGAGATGGAGCCCTCTTATGGATGAGTGCAATGAGTAAACAGCATTCCTTCCTCTATGTCTGACCCTCTCTGCCTCCTATTTTTGTCTCTTTCTCGTCTTTTATTATGGTCTGTCTATATTAGCAGAAGCACTTCACCTCCCAGTGTGTATCTGAAGTCTACAGCCTCTCTTCCTCTGACCTCTGACTGACCATCAGCCTCTTTATTGAAGAAATACAACTATGTACCTAGGTACATTTTACAAGAAAGATGCGTGCATCGTTTTCCTATAGAAGATGTACATTCTGAGGTTTTAAATCTTAGTATATTAAAAGTAATGGATAGGTACATCTTTATTGAGATTGTGAATTGAGGTTTTATAGTAAATGTCTGGAACAGACATGTATCAGTTTTTTTTTATTGTATAGTGTTAACTTAAGAGAGCAAAACCTTGTGTTTGTACATCTGTAAATCTCTTTATTTATAGATTGAGTGGAAGCTAGACCAGCTCTATGCGCACAGTTTTCTTAACGTGTCATGTCATGTTTATATCATCCTGGAAAGGCACTCCTTATCTGCTTGTGACACATGTGGCATAAGTTATTTGTGTTCTTATATAACCATGCAACCGATGTCACATGGACCTTTGTAAAACTACATCGTGTAGGCCATGCCGAACAGCTAGATGGCATTTCTGCTGTTACATGTTGTTTGTTGGCTTGTAAGGCTCAAGAAGTTGTTGGTCTTTTGTTAATAGTTGGGGGATGGGAAAGAATGTTGGGGTCCAGATACGTCTATCATATGATATGACCCTGAAGGTTGTCGCTATTCTAGCCTAAAGTGGCCAATGCAATAGGCCTCTGCGCAATGTGCTCCCACCTTAAAATTGCTTTTATAATATTTCCAACAAAGATATGACTCTCCGTCAATAAGGTATGTTTTTGGTTTTGCTTGTTGTTTTTTGTCTCCTTTTCAAAGGATTATGAATAATGACTATTAATTTTCACAAAACTTCATTGAAGGGAGTGGCATGGGCCAATGAAATACCCATTCAATATTGGAGTGGATCCGAATCAAAGGGCGAATACACACATTTACTTTGGAATAAGCGTTGGCAGAGGTCTGTGAACTAGTGCCCCTCTAGTTCTTTCTTGGATTATACCAGTACCCAACAAAAAACAGGAAGTGACAAACTAATACTAACAGGAAAAGCTTAAGTAAAGATGCCTCACTTATATTCTTTGTTTAAAATATCTTATCATTTTCAATCAGTTGACTTGCGATCCCACCATGTGATAAAAGTAGTAAAATCGTCATGATGCTGTCCAGTATGTGGTCTATGTATATGCTTTTAAGGTTTGAGCTTTTTTTATTTATTACTTTAAGAAAGTCTCATGAAAAAAACTCACAGAGGGTTACATCCAGCTCTCTTTGATGCAGCAGGTGCGTTGGAAAGTATTACTTGGGTCTTGAGACGATCTCTCACACGCTTTTGTTCAGCATCACAATTTATTGATCATACTCACATTTCAGGGGGGCAGAAACGTGTGTATAGTAAATATTGGTGCTGAGCATAAACATTGTGGGAGATCTTCCTTTCACAAAACCCTCTGAAGAGGTAAAGAGCTGCAAATCAGTTTACTTTTGAAAAGAAAGCGTAGGAAATCTTCTGTTTATATGTCCCCAAACAGCCAATGTAGCAATTGCACAGATGTTAGCTGTAAGCTTGCTAGCAACATACACAATAAATGTGTGTGTGTGTGTGTGTGTGTGTGTGTGTGTGTGTGTGTGTGTGTGTGTGTGTGTGTGTGTGTGTGTGTGTGTGTGTGTGTGTGTGTGTGTGTGTGTGTGTGTGTAGTACGCCTTTGTGGGGCAGCTCAGCCTCTGAATGATTTCAGTTCTCTTCTGAAACTTGAGTTCTTTCTCTCCAGTCTGTCTCATTTTCCCCTCTGCTCTATATAGGCTACATTAGCCATGTTTCCACAAACCTATTTTTATGCACATTTTGAAGTATAACATTAGAAAGGGCTGTATAGGAATGGAAAAATGCACATGCCCTCATACCCTAAAACATTTTTTTTGACTAGTTTGAGGAGGTTTTTGCCTTAAAAAGTGGGATTTGGGAATGCCTTTGCTGAAAAGGTTTTGAAGTAGGCCACATTTAACTCACATGCTGGACTGCATATTCCCATCATTTGCTGAATCGTCTGAAAGTAACTTCAACAGGTATGTCATGACTGATGACATTAAGTGACAATTAAAGAGTCCCTATTATTTTTGGGGGGTTTTCTCTCTCCTATAGTGTGTTGTATAGGTTTTCACACATGTAACCCTAACCCCAAAGTTCCCTCCAGAGGGAGTTTCTCTCCCTGCTTGAAATACCTCAATTGCAGTCCTTTGTTTACTTTTGTATAATAGTGACATCACTACGTACCACTTGCGCTTTTATTAGCTGGTGCACCAACACATTTTATGTGATATGCTAAGGGGCGAAAAATCTCTAAGCAGTTAACCAATCACAATAGAGCCGGCCAGCTAACCAATCAGAGCAGACTGGGCTCTGGTTTCAGACAGAGGGTGAAAAGAGGTGCTGCAGCTCAGGCAGTATGAGAAAAATAAAGAGCTTTTTGAACATTAAAACATGGAAATATGTCACAGTAGAGGCAGAAAATACAAATATGAACCTGAAAATGAAACCTACCCAATTGAAACAAAGTTCTGGAGACCTTTTTTCTTTCCTCTCCCATTAAATGTGAACAGAACACATTTGGAAAACTTAAATTCTTCTACTCTGTTTACTGGCAGATTACAGCCATGCATTAAGTGTACCACAAACTTTTAACAAAACTACACTTTGCTCCAAAAGAGCTAGACAATTGAAAGAAACACATACATTGTAAATGTGCGAGATACACCTTGTTACAGCTTTGGAATGGTCTCTTCAGTCCAGTAAACTGACATAAAGTGTATTTAATTTAAGGTTGATAAAAATTAACATTCAATGATGTCTTTGCTGTTCAACTTTGAAACACTTCCATTGACCTGTACTGTCATAAAACCTCCAGTAACATTTAGAAACCATCTCCCCGTATGACATACAAGAGTATGGTATGAGTCCACATGCCTTTCCGATTTAGTTGGCATAACTGAAAGACTTCCTCTTAATCTAGATTATATAATAGGATACAGAAGCAAAAATGTTGCGATATAAGCATCAGGCAGAAATGCCTTATCAGTTGGAAATCACAGCCTGTAGAATGTTGACGCACTCACTCACACACACACACACACACACACACACACACACACACACACACACACACACACACTACACACACACACACACACACACACACACACACACACACACACACACACACACACACACACACACACACACACACACACACACACACACACACACACACACACACACACACACACGCAAACATCTTAAAATGATTTGCTGCCTTATTACTATACAGTCAGTAATCTCTGTGTATGGTTACAGTAAAGGGAGCCAGCGTGTTTAGTAGGAAAGGACAGACAGGAAGAAGGTTTGTTACAGAAGCGACATTAATCTATTCCGCTCGGCGCTCTTTGAAGAGCAGCAGCAGCTATGACAGGCTAAATGTTTCCAGAGATGTCACATTTCCACAAAATCTAAAAAGGCTCTTGCGAGCACTCATCCTTTCATGTTTGATTGTGTGTTGGAGATCCTATGATAAACAGACGAGGGTGGTGGTTGCAGGGGAAAGGCTGGGATGAGGGTGGTTTTGGATGGGAACGTACTCCACCGAACGCCACCGGATCCAGATGCTTTTTCAAATTACCTCTTTGTCTACTTCAGAGGGCTTCCAAACGCAAGTCTGAATTAAGATCCGGGGTTTCTCTTCAGACTTCTAGGATTGCAGCGTTATTGCACTGAATCTGATTAATCTAGGGAGAACTGTTCCGTCCACCCCTGTCACTTATTGGCCCTAAAAATGCATATCCACCCTCCAGACAGACATTGAACAGATGCTGCAGGGGCTGCTGTGAACCATTAAGCATGTGAGACGTAGCTCATCAACGTCAAAGCGGAGCACAACTGGGCAGAGCAGGTACATTTAACACCATATGTCCTCTGGAAGCCACTTCCTGGGAAATTTGGAAATGACTCTAAGTAGAAACTCAAGGTCATCACGCTGAAATATGTCGGCCGCACACAAACACACACTCTCTCTTCCTGTCCTGTCTCCATCCCTCTCCTTCTCATTCCTCCAGGGCTTTGTGTCCCTGTTTGTCAGTTCACCGTCTCTTTTTGCCAGTGCCGCTTTAAGTGTTTTGTGTCTCAACACTCCGTTCAAGAGTCGTAAAATCCTTGTGGAGAGCACAGAGCACTTCCAGCTGAACTCCGGAGAAGAGGCGGCAGTAAAGAGAATGTAAACCGAGGCAGAGAAATTCAACGGAAAAGGGAAGGGGAAAAAATGTGTTCTCATAAAAATCAAATAATAAAAATACCAGAACAGTAGTGAAACATCTTTTCAGCATTTTTTTTTTATAAAAACCTCTTAACAAGCCGGTGCATTGATGGATACAGTTTCATGACAGAGTGCCATTCACTTGTCTATGACTGCATTTAAATGGCACCTCCCTGCAGGCTATAATCAATATAGTTTATGAATGAGAACTCCAGGAGAGATTTATGGAATAGGAAAAACATCTTATGATTTTCAGAAACTGTAACCTCCGGGTATCTGCCTCCACCTCCCATTCGGTTTTGTAGGAATAGTGTTCTGGCCTGCACAGATAGACGGCACACAGATGCAAAGCATTACGCTCATAATCCTCCACCTCTGGGGACGTTGGTGGCAGTCTTCTCATGCTCTGGGGATGGTGCGGTCACAGAACTCCTGGTGAGTTTGGTATGAGCCATTAGGAAGGGAAGAAGAAGAAGGAGGAGGAGGAGGAGGAGGAGGAGGAGGAGGAGGAGGGCATTCCTGATTTCCAGCCAGGCTGATCGACAAAAAGCTGCTCCTCACCTGCTGGTCCCACGGAGGCAGCGCTCCCCGCAGCCAGAAGGGCTTCCTGTGACTGGCACATCCAGTTAGCGTGGGGAGGGGGGACGAGCCGGGGTGAAATTGAGAAAATGAGATTGGGAGAGCAGTTGGTTCTCAAGCATATAGCCTGTTTGGTTTGTTTTTTGGAGTTGTTTAAATTCAAGATTAGAGATTAAAAGTCTTTATTGTCCTATGTCCAATAGCTACCACCTATATTTGGTAATGAAAATATTCTACAGTGCAATTTGTAATATACTTAGGACATAAACAGAAATTGAAAAAGGTGCAAGAAGAAATAGAAAAAAATAATACAAGGGACAAGATGAGTAAAGTAAAGTATATACATGTATACAGAATTAAAAATATAATACTGTACAGTGGAATAAAGTATCGTTTATTGATGCAACACATAAATAGATAAGTAGACTATAAACACATGTATGTGTTCTATACATAAGTGTAAATAAATAAGTAAAGCCTTCTATCAATACATCTGAACCAGCAACATTACTAGTAATTACTAAAGGACCTTTACTCATCAACACAATATGTAGGAAAGACTGTATCACCTTCACTATCCAACATTTTGTCACATTAAAGGATCATCTTCCGGGGTAAAACCTTAAGTTGCAACGCAAGGCAAGTTTAATAGCGTACATTACTTTCTGTCACTGGGTGGGATCACTGGTTCATCCGATAGCAGTGGTGAAAGAATTACTCAGATTTTTTACTTCAGAAATAGAAGCAATACTACAGTCTAAGAAATCTCTGTTCCAAGTTAAAGTATTGCATTCAAAGTGTTATCTGAAAAGAGGTTTTGAAGTTTAGAAATTGACTTAAGGTACCAAAAGCTTTATTCATAAGGTTCACACATTAGTAATTAGCAAGCCTTGGATACACAGACAGTAGCAATCTCAAAGTGTACAATAAAATAGACTTGCCTTAAACTGTGTATAGCAAAGATACACAGGAAGGAACTAAAGGCTGCCGAAAGAAATGAGGACCCCACACACAGTGAAGCACAAGATAAACTCCCATTGGGAAAAATCCCAGTGCCAATGTTAACAATCACACACTTGCACACAGGAAATAATAAGTGGATTAACACCACATATGATGAACAGACACAGCAATGAAACTACAGTACAAGCATGCACATCTCCCCCTCAGCAATACTGCACTATTCTCAATAACAGGACAAAAAAAAAAAAAAAAAAGCAAAGAAAGCAAGAAATAAAAACTACAAACAAACACAAAGTCAGTTGCTCTACCTAAGATTGAGATGAAATACATTCACACAATTAGGAACAGTCATGAAATATCAATTTGATAAAACAGTGTTTGTTTATTTAGCTGTTTTACAGGGCCATTAAATGAATTAGATCATAAGCAGTAATTATACATAAGCCATGAAGGAGTTCCTCATGTTTCTATCTTTGTTACCTATCTATTTAGAGTCACCAAAAGTTTGAATGCATGGAGGAAATTCAGGAAAAGCTCTATTGTGTCTGTTGAAACCCTGGAGTTTTGAGTCCACCTGCATGTGTCTGGGCCGTGGGAACAAACCGGATCACCTGCAGTAAAACACACAACCAGGAGTGAGTATCAAACTGTCCACTCAAGAAAATATTCTCTCCTCTGCATAATGTAATGGTTTGTCCTTGTCTGACGAAGAAAGCCCCCTGATAGCCATGATATACAGTCAGCCATGACTCCTTGGCTTCAGTTCCTGGACTCAGACTGAACTTGAGTGCATCTGTGCACAGTAAACTTTCCTGTTTTCTGTTTAGTCTGGCCACCACATTCTACTAAAACATTTTGATACTTGCCTTTTTTTCATTTTTTATTAAGAAAAAACTCACTTCCTTCAGACTTGGTAACCTTAGCCAAAAACCGTCCAAGCGCTTGTAGCAAAAAAGCGCAGAATGAAATAGCGGAGAAAGGCATTGCATCTATTAATTTGTGTCAATAAATGCATGAATTTACAGACATGTCAATTTTATGAGCGTGTGGCCAGAGTGCCAACACTTTCCCCCAACAGCGAGTTGGCCAAATAAAACTGTTTATGATTGACTGCTCACAGGAACAACGGCTAAAGTTTGGCAAACTGCGTCTGCCTACCTAAAGCAATTTTTATAGTGTGTGTGTGTGTGTGTGTGTGTGTGTGCTCATTTAATAATATTCTGAACATCTGCTCAGAATGAGGGCAACCCAGAAGTTTCCACACATAATTCAGATTTCATTCTCTTCTCGAAATGAAACAAGTTACCGTTAAAACCTTGTGCTCGACGCTTGTAAAGAAAATTACACGAGCTTTTTGAAATCGATAACAGAGCCCCGCGTCCCTCCGCAGAAATGACTGTTGTGGTTCGGCTGTTTGCTGATTTATTGCCCTTATATATACTACTGTGTGTACTTAACTTGCCTTGGAAAACATGTGGATGGAAGTTACAGTTCCTTTCTTTTTTTCCCCCCTACTCACACAGACCACATTGTGCTCTCCACCAATCACATCGCGGGCCGGGCGATGTCATCTGAGGTGGGAACCCTTGTAGGAGGGCCCGATGTGAGGGTGGGTGGGAGTTAGTTCTTAGCCAGACACTAGGCTGAATAAATAAACCCGGAAACATTAAAAGGCCTTTTCCCCTTCACCTTTGAACTTGTGCATTAGATTGTGTAAACATACATTGAGACGTTTAGACACAGCTTGTCCTGACACTGTGCTACACACTCCGCTGCTGCTTCCTCCCCTGCAGCCTGTCCAACCTCTGCTTTTACTATGTAATCATTGTAATAATGACTTTTAATATGTGTTTTTCTCAAATGAGAATCACACAGCCACTGATTTCTTTTTGGACTGTTACTATTTTAAATATATATATTTTTACAGTCCCTAGACCCCAGTGCCATGTGTCTACTGGTTGGCACCATTTCGACCATCATATGATCTTCCCTCTTTCAAAAATAGCTTTTAAAGCTTGAAGTGGAACTATGCAGTCTTTTACAAAAGGCAAAAGTAAGCACCATTTCAGATTAATACGCAAGTATAAAGCATGAGAAAAAAAAAACAAGGAAGATTTATTGTATTTTTAAAGAAAGTCAAAAGAATACAGAATAATGTTGAAAAGTTAAAATGTTCAGAAAGAATGTAAAAGTGTTGATATTAAATAAAAATACTCAAAAGAAAAACTTCATTCTCAAAGGCACAATCAGTCATGAGAGAAAAATCTGTAATTTAATGCTTCCTATTTTTTTTATTTCCTTGGGATCTGTTGTTTGTATGAGGGAACATATTACCCAGTGCATGCCATTAGTTTGGTTTTTGCACCTTACAACATCCTCCAATCATCACATAGATACATCCACGTGCCGACGTACTGACACTACTGATAAACACACTATACTTTTGAGTTTAAAGTAGTTTATGTTTTCTTATAATACATTGCCACGTTCTTCTCTTTGAGTTGATCCTGTCTATATCCTATTCTTTGTCATGGCTCACGACAAACTGGGAGCTCGTCCGGCATGGCAAATGTGCTTGATGTTTGAAGGAAGTAACTGAAAATACACAATTTTTGTGAGAAATAATTATGGAAGCTCTGGAATCAAAACAGGTTATTATATATCTTATATATATATGTTTTTTAGAACAACATTGGTAACATTGGTAGCCTGAATTCATGCAGGGACTTTAAAAATGTCCTTCAAGTGTTTTAAATGGTGGCTTAAACTAGATTTCTTAATGGATTTTAATAATTATATTTCCGGAAAATACTTAGCAAGACATTTTCTGATGTCAATTAAGAACCAAATTGAGAAGAAATGATTTTGCAGTGTAATCACAGAAATGTGCACATGTTAGCATGGGATGTTGAATACAATTTGCCTACATATTTTTGATTTCCCTTTGGTCTCCTTTTGGGTTGGCGAAGGAACGCAGACATTTCAGCAGTGTATTATTTAAGTAGACTGAGGATGAAGTTACCACTGTGTACTTTTGAAGCACTACCTGGGTGGGCAGAGAGGAGAGAGTTTGCAAACGGGCAGTCAACACTCACACACAAGCTGGGTTAAAAGAGGAGAAGGGGAAAATAGGGGGGAATGCAGATCTGACGTGGAATGGAAGTGTTTGAGCTTTCCAAGTTTGGCTTGTGGGGATCACATTTTAGTCTCCAAATACAAGTTAAGTTCTCATAATGTGCAAACACAGTCCCTTCAATGTGAATAATAAAAAAAGTACACGCTGGGTGAACCCAATTTAAAGCGTTTTTGCCACAGAAGCAGAAACACTCCCTAACAACAAGTCAAAAACAAACAAAAAATTCATTAACTTAAAATTCAAAAATAACCTGCCTTCAAAACTCCAAAAGCCAATTTTCCCATTGGTTTGTCCTCCCCTGATGCGTGCGTTCAGTGTGTTTGAGTGTGTTGGTGCCTGTTGCTGTGTCATCGTGTTTGCGTGCATATGACCTGCATTATCCCGCTTTACTTTGGTTACAGGGTCCTCTAGGTTCTTTGACTCAGGAGCCCCGAGGCAGACAGCAGGGGTTCCATACTTAGTTTCCTGTAAAAAATACCTCAGCACTCCACATCCTAATTAATGTGAAGGGCATGCCCGAGATCCCTATAAAATCATACAAGACTATACCAATTTCCTGGTAGCTTGCTCGCTACATGTGCTTCTTGTTCCTCAGCATCAGAGTTTCCTTCCCTGCAAACCCCATGAAGATTTACGCACCACCACTCACCGCCCCCACCCCTCCACCTTTCATTCTTCTCTTTTAGAGCATTTCCCCTCAATGTGATTTGTATTTTATAACATGATACACGCAGATTAGACTTTCTGTCGCTTTGACTCTGAAATAAAAGATGAAGATCTCATGAAAAGGTCAACATAAGAAACACATGGCGTGTGCTGGTTGAATGAGCAACTGGTTTAAATCATTTGACTCAGAATGGAGGTTTTTTTTAAGTGTGTTTTTTCTGCATCTGTGCGTGTGTTTGGGAATGTGTGACAGTGTCGCTGAGTTGGCGCTGAAGTGTACGAGGCCAAAAAATGATTGAAAAAATTATAAAAAAACGCAGACTGATTGCATGCACTGCTGCACCCCAACACTCAGAAGCAGTAACAAAGCCCCCTGTCTGAAATGTAACAGAACCCCCCAAAACACACACTCCCACACACAAACACAGACGTGAGCACACAAAGAATGCATACTGACCTCTACTGAATGCTCTATGCCTGGTTATAACCTTCAGTAAAACATATCTTATTTTATGTGATTCATCATGGACTTCTTACAAATGCGTATGATCCAATGTGATAACAACATTTATATTGCACGACTTGAATTATTTCTTTACTAGCCCTGTATGCATTGCAAGGAAACAATGATTTTGGCCACCTCCAATAATCCAAAATAAATTGTACTTTCATGTTGTGCAAATCTGGATTTACAACAGCAGTGTAGCACCCTCAATGTAATTTATCTAGACTAGTGCAGCTGGCTTAATCCAAAGAGTATGGTGGTGTAGAAAATGGTATTAAATTACACTTCTGTCTAAGGTTTGGGGGATGAATGGGCATAAAGCGCGTCTGATTTTAGAGTTTAACCTCACGTGCCATTACTGCAATCACTTCATTAGTGTGAAAAAAAACCTTGCATAGTTGAGAGCAATGCATCCAGGTACTTTCCCTCTACGCAAAACCACGCTCCTTTTGGGTGAAAACACTCGCTGTCATTTGAATGGCGGTGAAATACAAATTCTGAAGTTTTCACGTAACACATCCAAAAATGTTTAAACTTTGCCGTTTTTTAGCCCAGTTACGATGGTTACACAGGCAAACAATTACACCATGTTATTGGAGATCGGTGTCGATTTTTAGTTTCATTTAAATAAATAGGGGATGTCCAGTCGGTCTGCCGGTGGACGAGCGGCAGGCAGCAGGTTTACACTTAAACTGGGATTTCTGAATGAGATTGTTTCTTTTACTGTCCTTTCTTCTGTAGAAGAAGTAAAGAAACTGTTACTCGGGATGTATTTGTTGTTCGAGGTGCAATATTTGACTAAGCAGCTATAAGACATGAAGAAACAATTATTTTCTGCTTTGCTCAAATGCATTATTTCCCCCCGAATGGGCGGGGCCGGAATTTTGTCCAGAAGTGTTTAACCGGAAGTGACGTTAGTGTTGCTCTCATCTATTGGATGTAGAGACGGAGAGCCGGAGAGTCGTCCGATATCAACATTCTTATCTGGCCATAGGATTGTTGAGTGGCAACCAAATAGTTTTGATTCCATTATTAAGCACAGATGTTTTTTCTATTAAACTCAACTACGCAATGGCCTCCCACCCCTTTTGCTTTGATATAACATCAACAAGTTAACAGGATGTACATGGTAATATGCATAAAAGGCAGTAAAGGCAGCTGCATGCTGAGAACCCCTGATAACATGTATTAGGTCTGTAAGGTGTAATGTTATTTGACCTCAGTTTCCTTTTGTTTGGGGTGCATGGGGTTCATGAAGCAGTTACAGGCATTTTCGCACAGATTCTTACAAACAAGTGTATAATATTGCTCTTGTGTGTCCCATGGAAACATTAGCGTAGCACCTTAAAGTATAAAGCCTCATGACTTCAAATAGATTGCCTGTATGTTTCCAGGTTCTTCATTAAGGATCGTGTATTGTAGAGCTCATGGTTTTCATGGCGGCCTGAGATGAATCATCCCCGCTCACTGAAGTCCTTTACACAGACCAGGTCCTACTTCAAGGAATGTGTGTGAGTCACTGCCGCTCATCTGACGACTGTCTACGGCTCGCCTGCAGCTTCTCTCGCTGATCACTCCCTGGGGACCCATTCAATCAAACCCCCATATATTTAGTAATTAACTTTAACCGATGACTTTTTGCAATATTTGTGTTTTACTGTCTCCTTTAAATGCCATTTATCTTCCAAAAAGCGGACCCTCCCCTCAGCTGAGCCAGTAAGGTCCGACAGAGCTCGTTCTGTGACCCTGCTACATCCCCCATAACCACCACCACCACCACCACCACCACCACAACCACCAAGCTTACCCTCTCTCTCAGGGTGTCTTGTGACTGACCAAGACAGTTTTATTAGCCTCCGACTAACCCGGCAGGAAAGGGGGAGCTTTTGCAGAGTCTTAACAAACAAGCTGGCAGTCGAGGAAACAACTGGCAGAAACAAGGAGATTTTCACTGAGAGATTGATGATGGAGCTGAGGGAGGCTTGATAAGCTGGGTGGGTGGGGGTAAGGGAGTTGTAAGGTCAGGGGACATGAGGAAACAGGGGTTTGAGTGAATGAGAGGAAAAGGTGGAGATGAGCCCCATTAAGTTGTTTCAGCCTGGGAATTGTTTGCCTTTAACACCTCGGTCAGCGAAAAAAAAGAAAATAAATCCAATGTATTTTTCCATCTCAATATATTTAGTTAGTGCAATCATCATATAGACGTTCTCCTCAGAATATTCATTTGTTTTTAAAAACTGTTTTCCCAAAAAAAATAAATCTGAAGAATAAACCAAAGCATCACAAGAATGAAAAACAGTCTAGCCTCCTTCAAATAAAGTTATGATACAACTAAACTTTGAGTGGCAACACATATCTTTGGAATTTTTAAATAAAAAAATGTACAAAGGGACATTTAATCACCCATGGTCACACGGAGGCTGGTAAATACCAAGCAGAAATAATTGTTGTTTTTAGTATCAGAATGACTCGGGAAGTAAATAACTTAGAATCATTGTAAGTATTTAGTCTACAGGAAAGAATACTGCTATTTATTATTATTGATTGACACTAAATGAAATGTATCTTCCTACTTAGATTGAAGAAAAATCTAGAATGCACTATAGTTGTTTAGAAAATTAATTTTGTAATAGCCAGGGTTGAGGAAAAAGTCTAACGATTCGTACCTGGTATTTCCATAAAAAACAAAGCAGTCTTTTCATTCAATGAGCCAAACCATAATTGCTTCTGCCAAGATGGCTGCCGATTTTACTAGTTTGTCCCCAGATTTCTGGGCACGCAAAGTGTCCCTGAGTATTATCCTTCATCCTCTTTTCTCTCCAGGTGCTATTGGAAGTCCCTAACTACCAAAAAACAACACATGCAGTCAGAGCACTGACAAGTCTGTGTGCAGTCAAAGGTTAGATTTTCCAGAGGCCTTTAATCAAGAAACATTCTCAATTTCCTCCCTCTGTGTTCCACTTATTGACCTCTGGTCCTCATGGTAAAGCTAGACGTGTACTGTAACACCCAAGACAACGCAACTCTTTAATCTTCAGCTCCTTATTTGAATTACTAATATGTCTGGGGCTGACAAAGGTGTGTGACCGCCTGGGTATGTGTGAGTATCCATTTGGTTGAGAAGGGAGGGAATACTTGAATAACAGCCTTATAAATATCAGGGGTGGGTTTATTGGTTTTGAAGCATATTTGCCGTTTGTTGGGAAACACTAAACCGAGGAAGGTTCCTGGCAAAGTGGCAGGGCGGTGTTCTTTTCTGGGTTACGGAGAAGGCAGAGGAAATCCACTCTGACATTAACAGGCTGCCATAGGAAGTGTTTTTGGATTAAATTAGCGTGGCATGAGAGGTCGGCTGGTCTGAGCCAAGGGTGAGGGCAACAGTTTGAGCAGGGTTTGCAATAATTGGTCTGGGGTTAGGGTTAGGGTTTTGTACGGTGTGAAGGTGAAGAGGGTACCAGAGAAGGAGATCAGAAGCTGAAGGTGTTGGCACAGCTGCAATCTCAGAAAGAGCTTTCATTATGCCCCGGGCAGCAGGGTGCGTCACCAGTCACAGATGACAGAGCGGGAGAATGAATCATGGCATGGATGGACGCCGAGACTTGCCGGAGATGCAGGGGAAACCTGGAGCGAGTTGGGGTATGGGTGGGGTAGAGCTTGTTGTTACTTTAAAAACTCTTTAGAACTTTTAGATACTGGCAGCATGTAGGTGTTTGCCCAAGGGAGGTTGTATGAAGGGTTACCCTGCAGGAGACGTTATAGTTCATGTGTTAGGAAAAAACAGACCTTTATGCTATTATCTGTATTTACATACAACAACATAAGGTTGCAAATAATTTAGGATAGAATTGATTAATGTACTCCATAATTATGGTGTAGTGCTATACCAAAAAAACTCATGCTAGCCTTAATCATTTTAGTTTTCTTAATACCTACAGTACCTTATATTTAGGTTACGGATAGGGTTTATGATATAATTTGATTCTTTAATAGAAATCACATTGTGTTTTGCTTCTTTGGCTTGTGTTACATTTTAGCAACTTCATGGTTCATTCAAAGTTGACGTTGCCACCATGACATCTAACATTGGTTTGTTGAACAATTAGGAGCCTCGAGATTGGTGTTTTGGGTGTTGCCACATATTTTTCTTAAAACTACAAGTCTCATGAAGGATCAGAGTAGGCTACATTTGGTGGCTGTAGGGCCCTTTAACCTTCGGTCATTTTTTCAGATCTGGAAGTTTCAGGTTCAGGTAAAGTCTCAGGTCTGGAATTCCATTCAGGCTACATTCAGCCCAAACAACCGTCACCACCCTGTATGTCGTCCAAGAAACAAACCAGAAAGGAGACAAATCTGTGGAACACACATGCTGCTTTTTGAGGTTCTTTACCAATAATACTGATTTTATATTATATAATATTAAATTTATACTACTAAATATCAGATCTTCTCTCATCTGGAACAAGGAGGCAGGACAGTAAGAGAACGCTTAACAGTTTTTTTGTTCTGACATTTATTCAAACGTTGCACATTTCTTGTAAAAACTGGATACTTTTACCGCTTCAGGCCTCTAAAAGTTATTCAAATGAAAAATCTGGGCAGCAAACATCACTCTTCTGTGGAACTACTCACAACTCATTGACATAATGGAATATGGAATGGAGGTCGTGGGTAGGCCATGCCTTATTTTAAGTGGTCATAAGGCAAAAAGGGTTGGCAAAGACTTTTGTAAAGCATCTTATAATTGTTTTTTTCTCTGCAATACAGTAGATACACTGTTTGAACACTGCACTAGAAATCCCATACTTACTTCTTCACACAATTGCTTGGCTTTTATTTGCTTTATTTTTGTTCTTACCAGAACTGTACATTCAAGACAACCACTTGATACAACTCATTTTAATTTGGTACACAAATAAACCACACATTCACTGACATTTCAATATATTCTACTTTAGGTCACACTGCAACTGATTCAGATCTTAATCTTCAACGGTTACTTTAACTACTTTAACAACAAACAAATTGACAGCTCCGTTTCCTGCTGGAGTTAAAATGAAATTGTTGTTCAACTGATTTTAACTTTTGTCAGCTATAGAACTTTAAATGACACCTCACTTCCTTCACAAAAACTCTTTTAACTATGTTCAAACAACACTTTAAGTGCCTCAACTTGAAATGCAGAAAATGTTACTTTTAAAAGACATTTGAGCCTTTTCATTGTTTACAATTGATCTTGATCTTCTCTAGTTTTATTTCAAATGAATTGTTTAATTTTACGTTATCAGTATTTAGTAATGCAGCTGCAAGCAGAGCGACAATGACTGTCATTGGTGCTTTTAAGGGTTCTGACATCCACGCTTTGAATATGTGGCTGAATAAAAGTAATTCAAACTATTTTGCCAAAAAAAAGAACTACAAATACAGTGTGTGTTGTATCATCATTTTCTATGAAATGTTGCTCTTTGGTAGAAAAGTATATAGCACTTGCTTCTTCTCACCTTGAACCTTTCATTACTAAAATACAAACCTCAAAAGTAAATACCAAAATACTGCATTAGAACAAGGATGTTTTACTTCCACTGTTCCAAGCATCTCATGGACATTCCCTACCCAGATGTTTGTACCTGCAGAGTGCTGATTCGCTCCTGTGACCAGGTGACTTCCTGGCCTCCGTAATTTATCGTCCTTTACTTCCTTCAACTTGGAGAGAAACTTTCATTTTTTCCCCCTGAATTTGAAGGAGGGATGTGGGTTCCAGCTCTTTGTCCTTGAAAGAGGGTCACAAAACCTGGAATGCACCACAGGAAGGAAGTCACAGGAGCAAGGCTATCTGTACTCACCCCCTTCCTTTGTTTCCCGCTCTTTCTCTTTCTGATAAAGGGGGGAGAAGGGATGATGGAGCTATGAATAATTCAGGGGTATGTGCCAGTTAAGTGCACATGTGTGTGCGCATGTATGTTGCGGGAGGGTTAAGCGTTTCCGAGGCGGCCGTCTCCCCTCTCGGGCTGTCTCTCATCACACCGTTGACCCCCCAGGAAGCTTTAGATGTCGTCTGGCTTCATAATTCTCTTATCGAGCTAATCTGGGAGATAAGGAAGGGGGGGAGTTGAAAGTGTAAACCCAGCACCGCAGACCTGGAATCCAGTTGCAGCCGCTTCATTCTTTACCTGCCTGCCTGGGAGACTTGTTAACTTTGTGTGTGCCGGGACTACAACATTGAGACTACTGGAGCTTTTGTTAGTTTGTGTGTGTCTTTGTGCATGTGTGTACAGCCCCCCCCCCCCTCTCCTTTGCACTGATATGGTTGCCCCCCACATGCAGGTCTGCTGGAGTATGATTGATCTGGGCAGAGGTAGTGGTCACATCCTGAACTGGAGTTGATTTCCTCTCCTCCCCAAATACAGACCTGGTGTTTATCATAGGCTCAGTGTCATGTTTGTATGTTTTCATAGATCAGCGCTGTTATGGAGGGCAGAGGAGGTGGGATTGGGTTTGAGAGGAGGAAGAGGAAAGGAAAAAGAGAAAAAAAAAAGAGTCTGAAATCAGAGAGTGCTTTCCCCTCGCTGTCTTTGCCTCTTTCAGGCATAAATCTCCAGGCGGGCGGAGCGGATGCAGCTACTCGGGGAAAGTGCTAATTAATCGTCTGAAGTCTAAAAGTTTTGGATCAAATCCAGCAGATTTATATAAGAGGCTGTCACTGGTGAACTAGCAGAATTTGATGCCAATTGTTTCCCCTATTAGTTCTCTCTGTTACATACAAAGAATACAGCAGGACTCAATGTGTAAATCAGTTTGGTGAACTTCCCTTTGTAAAAAACAAAATGGAGTTTAACATGAAATTAGATGCAAAACCCTGCAATGGTTTGATTGTTTTATTTCTATATATTTAACTTTGATACATGTACATCAATCATAACAGAATATTAAATCATAACATTGTACTAACCTTGTTTGTTGCTAACATGACAAAGCCACAGATCACATACATTTCTTGTGCAATAAGGGATGATTACCGTACATGTAGTGTGTCAATTGAGAATAAGAAAAATACAGAAATTATGTAAGAAATTGTGACATAAAAATGTCAATATGTCACAATTTAGAGGAATACCGAACAACTGTGTTTAATGCATTTATTATGTAGTGCAAAAAAATGCAAAAGTATTCACAAAGGACAAATTGACAGACATGTCCTGCTTATTTTTTTGTTTTACAAAATACAATTGTTTGGCTCATTTGAATACTTCTCAATATTACACATAATAATAGTATTCTCCAAGGTTTCAGCAATACTTTAATGAGTTATCATAATTGATTGAAATACTGTCCAAAACGTTAAAACAATTGTTTTGTGATCTCATTGGAGACAAAAAAAAGCAATCAATTTCATCATATCAGCTAAAAAATTGTTGTCCACTTCAATACGAACAAAATTGTGGAAAAAACCCTATTTTTAGGCTTTACATTTTTATTTACAGTGAATATCGTATGCCCCTCATTCACCCAGTCTGCATCACTGCAGGCTGTTCAGTGTTTTCCTCTATACATGCTTCGCACTCTTCCTGCCCTCTGTGTAATTTGCCAGAGCAGTTTCCTGTGCTTCACCATTCTGAATCACTGGCTGGCTGCTCGGCCAACAGCAAGATGACGTGCGTTCAGTAATAGATGGCTTCTTTGGGTAATTAATAATCAAAGGTGTAATTTAGATGCCCTCAGGTTTGCAGCACTCTTAATAACGTTTCATACTCCCATACTCCCACGGGCAATATGACTCATGCAGGGAACACGTTTTTAGCTTGTATCATTCTGTTATATGTTTCTCTGGTATTAACCCTAACCCTCTTTTGATATCCGTTAAGCGTCAAGATTTATTGATGACACTCTGAATTGTCTAGCTTTTATGCTTCTTCTTCCTCCGTATTCTCTTCTGGCAGAACTTTAGATTATAGAGCAGGCTGGCTAGACCTTCTCAGGGATATCACAGGAATTGAGTAATAGCATGGCATGACAAGATCCTACCCTCTAATTATCCTCCGCTGATGTTTGCTGTGGCATTTTCCCCTGTCTGTTTTCTTACTGTACATTTTTTTGTTCATTTCCGTGGTGCTGTCACTGTCTCGTCCCTTTCATCTGTGTCCTCAACTGATCGTCCGATGGTGTGAATTGGAGGGTACGCTGAGTTCAATGGCCAAATGACATGCCATCACTTTACACGCAACTCTCTTCTCCATGTAATGAGTCTTCAAACCACATCCCCAAAGGCCAAACAGACGGGATGTACCATCATTTCCAACGGTATTTAATCCACAAGTCATTTCTGACAGGTCAAAGCATAAGTGCTCATCTTTTCATAAAGGTAAACACTGCAAGAAGGATATACTACTGAGGGAATTACTAGCATTGATTAGTAATGTGTTGAATAATGTCTTACAGGGTAATTCTATTTGGCTGAATGTGTTAAAAGTGATTTTTTTGTGTCAGTAACACAAAACAGTTGAACAAAGTTGAATTATCCTACACTATCCACATTCACCATCACTCTGCTCAAGTTGTCATGCAATACTTAGCAAGCTTAATGGAAAAATAATAATAAAGTTGACATCCCCTTTTTAAAATTGGACCTTAATGTTTTATTATTCATTTAATAATCTCCAGCCAAATAAATGAGTCATTGTAAAGTCTGACAGTAACATTGAGCAGATCAGCTTTTTGGTGTAACATGTAATGTGCAATGACATGACATTAGGTAGTTATAATAAAAAAGATAATAGAAGGTGACAAAACATGTACAATTATTTAATTATAATTGTATCAAAGACCAGACTGTTCCCATTCACTTTTTGTGCTTATATCTACTAAAGTAATGTTTGTACATGACCAAAGGCAGGACAGGCTGGGCGTCTTCTGAGGAAGTCAGGTGACGTCACTTGACACACAGTACGTCAAAGTTCGAACACAGGACTTTTACCCAGTAGACAGCTGTTCCTGCCCTATGTGAAATTAAAAGTCAATATTGGCTTATTTTAACTTATAATACTGTTAATTATCAGCTTTTTGAGTGAGATCTTATAAAATAAAATGGTCTATTTAGGCATACGGTTGGAAAATATAAGCGTATGTAACATTTAGAGAAATTGCTTTAGATGTATTATCAATTTAAAAGGTTGGTACATTGCCATGATGTACTGTGTTTTAGATTGATATGCAATGTTTGTATAAAGTACAAACTCCAGTGCTTTTATTCAGGATCTGGTGAAAATATAGGAGTCATCTGCATACAAGTTGACCATGCGATTATTGTTGAAAAGTCCTACTAGATCCTGATAAAAGGAAAACACCAAAGATCTTTCTGTGATTTAAATGTGTATCTTCAATATATGTGTCTTAAAATGTGCAATATGTGCTGTACTTGTGTACAACAGGTAGTCATCATCCATCCTTTATTTTTCATTGTAAATTTGGACTAAATCAGTGTTGGTTAATTTAATTGAAAAACGAATCCCACATTTTTAGTTTCTCACTTGGCACTGGTTTTTTATTAAAATGTGTGTTTTTATATATTCACCATATTTTTGCCTATGACAGAAGATCTATTTTTTCCAGTCTTGAATACTACAACTTTGGAAACTATTAGCCGACTTAAGAATATCTCGTTGGACTGGTTGCATTTATCTCACCATCCTTGGAAGGCTGTTATGATCCAACGCCAGGAAAAGTAAAACCCTACTCTAGTACATTACCTGTGGCAGGACATTATTTTCACAGTACAATGAACCGTAGAAAGCTAATTAATTCACATGGAATACCCCAAATGTTTATTATGGATGCTTTTGCCCAATACTCACTTAATCAGGAATTATGTTATTCACGTCAGCCATATGTTTCTCATGAAGTTGAATCTTGAGGTATGCAGACTTTGGTGAGAAGCTGCTATGATTTGTGAGGTGTGTGTGGTGGAAGGACAACAGGGGGATGGGATCCTGCAGGGGGATTTCCCCCCTCTGCAGAAGCAAGATGCTCTCGAACTGTTTACCTACAGCAGGTCTATCCTCCCTTTTGTTAAACAGTTTTACATCCACTTCCTTAGCCATATGTTTTAAATGTAGCTTACGTCTATTTCCGTGTTTGTGCACACGCATGCATGCAGTATTTTCTTTTGGCAGCTACAATGTATATGGGCCAAAACATCTACACGTTTCCCAGGCTTTCAGGCCAAGCCTAGTCCCCACAGTGCGACCCCTGACACATGGGTCCCAGCCCATTTTGAGCTCATATAGGATGAGGCAATGCAGGACCTGGGGAGGTTAGCAGTGAGCAGACGCTAGTCGGTGCGAGGACAGGCCCCCTCTTTCCCTCTATCTTTCTTTTCCCCGTTTTTCGCGCAGACGGCGGGGAAACACATTGCCTCGCTGACAGAGTTAGTTGGATTGGGACCTTGTCCTCCTCCTCCATGTTTCCCAGATGGTCAACACTTTGGACCACACAGAGGTAGTGCGAAAGGCTGTAAGTGAGAGAGGGAGTGGTGGTGATGATGAGACCTTGCCTGCTTGCCACACGCCTCAGTCCGCTTCAAATCAGAGCCTGGACCGCAGCCGGCCTCTGAGCTGCAGGAACGTCTCTGTTAAAGTCTATTCTGAAACTAATGCCTTCCCCAGCTCCTCAGTCTGAATCAGCTACACTGCGCAGAGGACACAGGGTTGAGGAGAAGTGGGGTGAAGACTTACACCTGGTTATTATGTATGAATTAACAATTTTCACCTTATTAATGTCTTCCCTTTCACTTATTTTAGTTTATGACTCATTTTACTGGTTTACTTAATACCCATTTACTTCCCTCGTTCATGGAATGAAAAGTTTTTGGACTTTACATAAAGTACATTATGTCCATACATCTATAATACAATGCTATACAAGTGAGTAACTCACTTATGTAATAACTGGACATATTATTGCATATTTCCATTCTTTATTGAATTCTTTCTCAGTTATAGTCCTTACATCACATATTTTGTTGTCTTGATTCATATTTTTCTTTTACTTAGGGTGAATGATGCTACACAATATAAGATGAATGAGTTGTGAGATCCTGTTGTACTAATGTTGAATGTTTTTTTTCTGTAAAATAGGTACTCTGATCATGGCAGGATAGGGGAAACCTAATGCCACTTATTAAAGTGTGTTCACATTTGTTGTTTCACTAACCCTAACCCTGACTCTAACCCTAACCCTAGCCTTTGCTACCAGAGAACTTTGAAAGACAAGTTATTGTGAGCAGGTTGTCAGATTCACAAGAGATGTCCCATGCTAATAATAAGGTATCAGCCACAACAATTGCTGCCTTGTTTACTTTTTTTCATTACTTGTGTTCACAAGTAGTCCATAAAAACGCTTGGGCTATTGTTTTCTTCACACACTCTGCTCTACATGGTGTGATGTGGTGGCTAATGGTTGCTGAAATGCCATGGACAATATTTTTTCATTCTTAACACGTCATATAGTTTTTAAGAAAAGTAATATCTCTGCTTCTGCTGAAACAGTTTTGATTTATATATATTTTTTAAGCTGACTATCACCACAAGAATGTTAAGAAGTGCAACGGCAAATACTTAAAAAAAGCAATGTATTCTTAAATTCCTCACTTGGTTAAAATTCTAACATCACAACACAGTACCAGAGACAGCAAATCAATCCCAGCAGGGATTGCTAGCCAAATGTTCAATCATAGTGATAACAATGGACAAAAATACCAACATTTTATTCTGTATCTGAATGTAAGTTTGAGGTTTGTAGAGCTAATTGTTATGGAAATATTGCATAATGAATTCTAACCTGTTGCACTCCCTTTATCCTTTTCCTTAGCTTGGGCATGACTGGTGAAAATCAAGCACTACTACCAGGATCTTTTTACTTGTGTATGTTCATATACAACACGTCAGCAAAGGTTGGACACTGTCCTTCATTTCAGTCCAGCTCTGTGACTGAAGCCAGAGCTCGACCCTGTGTTCCCTGTAGGTACAAAGCATAGGGTGGGACAGACGCTTACGTGTGTGTGTATGTGTGTTTCTAGCCCGACTGAGGATCCCAGAGACCCCACCCTTTGACTAAAATGCCACAATTAGTGCAAGTGCAGCCTGGATCATATCACACGGTGCCTTTATAATTGTTTTAGAGTTAAACAACTTCAGTTCGTAAAGAGCTTCGTCAGGAGGGGCCCGTACAGAGAGGCTTTAGGTATTTCTCAGTGGCCTAGTTACATTCCTTGACCCTGTGCATTACTGTATGTCTCTGTCCGTTACACCAGGAGATAAATACCACCACTCTTATTGTACAACAGAGATACAAAAATGAGAATTCCTTTGCTATTTTGTAATATCTTCTCCCACACAGGGGGATCATTGCAGAGCTCAGAAAGCCAGAGCGCTGGCTGGATTGTGTCCGAGAGCCTATAAGATCTCATGGTCGTACCTTTAAGACCTCTATACATCTGTCCAGTCACCAAACCCCCCACCCCCCAAACCAAATTATACGCTCCTCATTGACCCAAGAGGATCAACGATCTGCTCTTAATCACATGTCCACTCTTTATAAGCTCCCTGTCTTATTAAAGCACCTCATAGCTGTATTTAGGGGCTATAAATCATATTTTGTAATATAGCCCGATGGGGGGACCATTGGTGAGGAGTGCTGTGGTGTGTATTTCTTGATATGAAGTCGTCTCATTTTTACCCCAGGGGCCCCCGGGGAAGACTTAGACACACGCATACACTCTCACAGAAGTATATGTCATTAAGGGCTGAAAGAAAGCAAGCCTCTGATCAAAGAGCTGCAGCCACAGGGAGTTTAGTTTGTTTCACTGTATCATTTTTAAGGTGGTCATTTTGGACATTATGAAACAGCCGGTGTGTGTGTGTGTGTGTGTGTGTGTGTGTGTGTGTGTGTGTGTGTGTGTGTGTGTGTGTGTGGGTGTGTGTGTGTGTGTCTGCGCAGTCATGTATGTATGTGTACCACGACGAACATTCCAAGTTTGGATGTTTAGGTGGATGGTTTGACGTACGACTAGTGTTTTACTTCGACTATCGACCATTCGATGTTGTTGTTTTTATCTCTGCTAGTAGCACGATAGCCTGACTTTGCCAGTTTAAATTGAAAATGTGAATTTGTTGACAATCTTTCGGATCATTTTCCATTTCCAGGGGGCATTATAAACGTGTGACATAGCGCTGAGTGACCACTGACCAGGTCAACAAACTGCATGTGGCCAATCACAATCACAATTGAGTGATGGCAAGTGGAAAACAGACAACAGTTAACACTTATTTAATTATTTTTTTCTCTAATATGTGTCTTTTACATTTTCTTTTCATGTTGCCTTGTCTTTTATATTTTTTCTTAATGCCCTTTGGTATTATATAAAACATTGAAATCTGCCAGTTGTTGCAAACTGGCCTTAAAGCATAGTGGATGATGCATGATGGAATTGTCCATTTTTGCTATTTGTTTTAGTTCCCATTATATGCTATATGAATTACTGTATACACTCTGTAAGCGCTGCCCTTTTATTATTTTTATAATACGTTTTTTATGCAAAAATATTATCATTACACATAGTACATTTCTGACAAATAGCAGCATGCACTTGTTGTGAACCTGTTATGGATTATGGCAGGTAAGGAGCAGAGAGAGTCCCCAGGCTGTGTGAGGAGGGAGGGAAGGTTTTGAGGGATGGAGACTGCTGTAAATGTGGGATACTTGACGTATGGTTAGCCTACTTTTCAATGTTATTACTCGGAGGGACGGTTCCCTTCCCACTGTGGTGATCCAGCCTCCTCTCTGTTTGCTTAGCCAAGTGGTTCCATATGGAAGAACACATCAGTGCAGCATCTGGCACCGCAGAGAGGGAAAGGAGACAAACAGGTCTGAAGCGGGACACGTGTGTTCACAGCACTACCCACTACTGTATACAAGTCCTCATGTCAGCTGTAAGACCTATAACTGCTCTGTGTCAGGGTGATGCTTTACTTACATTTTTTGAGGACTCTTTAGACTCAAACAAAAAGGAAATACAAAAGGTTGTTCAAGGTCTACCAAAAGCAATTGCCTGGTATCATTTGGGAAAGGCTCTGCAGGTTTTAAGTGCACGTATTAACACTTCCTTACACAGGGAATGTTCCCTGTGTAAGGAAATGCAGTTTTATGAACCTCCTTATAGTATGTGGAAACACACACACACACACACACACACACACACACACACACACACACACACACACACACACACACACACACACACACACACACACACACACACACACACACACACACACACACACACACACACCAGAAGGCAAAGGGCTCTCTGGAGAAAAAACACATTTGAACAATTATCAGGCTACTGTAAGTCCACGCTGCATAAAGACCCATCCTGCATTGCAGTGCTTAAAGAAAAGGTGTAGATTCCCAAAGGAAGGAACATGTTGAGCATGACATAAACAACAGCCTTGGGCAAAGCTCTGGCTTTTCTTATATAGGGGTGTGAATGGAAAGTAGTTACTCATTGAAGCGGGTGTTGTTGGATGAAATCAAGGTGAGAACTGCAGCTCTTTGTTAGTCTGTATGTTTCTCCATCACATGGTATCCCTCACATGCTGCATCTCGCATTTCAACAACACCCCATGATGTATTTTATTCGGGCTAACATTAGGGAATCTCCCATAGTAACAAAGATAGCCTGTTTTTTACAGATTGGCTCAGTAGGACGCCACGGTTACGTTAACCATTAGCTTATCTCATGTTAGCATATTTGTGAATGATAGCGATCCGATGCTATATGGTTCTGAACTGGACACAAACACAACAATAGCAATATGTGGATACTGTTTTAGACAATTTTTCAGGCAAAAGTTTTGTATTTCCCAGCCCCAATATAGTACATTAAATTTAAAAGTATTGCATTTAAATTGCCAGATGTTTTATCAGAAGTAGTGTTAAGGTATCAAAAAATGCTCCCAGTGAATTCATATTTTATATCTGATTGTTATATTATTCCTTTATAACTGACATGTTCAAGGTAGAGCTCATTTTAATATATAACAAATAAAATAGGAGTAATTCTGGTATTATCACAATGAAATCTCCCCAGTTGATTATTTAAATCCATGAATAAATAAAGCCAGTTTCAAAACTTATTTTGCTGACACATTAGAGTCTTAGAGTATTAGATCATTGGGATATCTCATTGTATCACTCCATAGATGAGAAAATACTGACAACTACCGTAAAAAAATCATGTTTTCACAATGCTTGTGGCTAAATCAGGCTATGAATGATATATTAACAACATCCTTTGTAAACTTTGTGCTACTAAAGTGGAGATTTGTTGCAAGGGTAGGAGAAAACAATTATCTTAGGAAATCGCATTAAAAAAGACAATATAGGGTGAACATATTTAACTATTGGATATCACCATAGTACTTCCCCTGTTGGTTATTTACATTAAGACAATCATTTTATATATTACAAGTTTTCTGAAACGTGGTTTTTGAATTGACAAAAGAGGCATCCTTTAATGATAGATTTTATAACAAAAACCTTTATGTCTATATTTTCTTGTAACTGAAGCTGGGAAACACATTTACAGTATACCACTTGAAAATGTATTTGAGTATAGTAGAAGCTCAGTGTTAAAATACTTAGTGACATACCATCATTTTCTCCATATGTTTAGATAAATATACTAATTTTTTGAATTTTTGTCTAGAACAGTACGTTCGTGTGTTTGATTTTGCTTGGCCTTGAGCTGTCATCATGTACATATCTAATGTGTTTGGGCAGCCCAACACAGCGAGGAGGATTATTACCAACAGTAGAACGCTCATCCTTCAACATCCAAACATTCCTCGTCCCGTGGAGAGACGGCTTTGGGTGTTGGAGAGGAAGTTAAACAATGACTCACTTCACTGACAGACAAGAGCAAATCGATATCACATGTCAGAGAAAAGTCTTCGTAAAGAAGCGTTCACCTGGATGCTTGCTCCCTGAACACTTGTGAGAAATAAAACCACCTCTGATTACTGACAAGGATTTCGATGTAGCATGCAGTTATTATAGCTATGAACCAGGGACCTCCTTTGGTCCTCTTTGCCCCCTCTTGGTTCCCCATTCCTCGCCTCATGTGGGCCGCCGCTGCTCACCACCTCTTTTTCTGGAAGGAGGGCGAAGATGGGGCTTTTTTTGGGGGGGATGTAGATGTTGTTAACCCTTGTTTCACACCAGCTGCTCAATACGGAAGGTCACAGTTCAGCCTGTTGCAAACTTAATATACCTCAGGAGTTCTTCATTTCTGCACCGCTCGGCCCCTTTAACTTGGACATACACTGGCTGTACTGTGACCATGTTTCTGTAACAGCGTTTTGTTACAGCGGGGAGGCAGAACATCGACAAGGTCACTCAAAACATGGGATTATTATTGCAAGAAATTCTGCAGCGTTCGTCACACCCATAGCATGTACTTTATAACTCTAACATCACATGGTTCGAAGTCTTTTCTGAAATAAAACTCACAGTAAATCCGTCACAGTTGTTGAGGTATCCTTCATTTGACTGTGATTGCACTTCCTTACTGTAAATGCTTTTTATTGAGCGTAAATATCTCATCGCCGCCACCGACCGTGCACAGTGGATGGTAAGCAAGCTTTCAACTGCAGGATCAAATGTCAATCAAATGCTCCTTTTAACATCGCCTCCATGTTTCACACTTACGTCAGTCTGATGAGAAAAAGGCAGAAACTTCTTGCTGAAAAAGTCTGTCTAAGGAGAGTAGAAAAAGAAAGCGTTTCTGCTTTTTTTAATGTTAAACCACCGTGGTTAAAGAAACATAAACACCTTCCCGGTCGCTGTTATGGCAGTGGTGACGGAGCAGTAGGGGCTCAGCTGTACGAGCATTGACCCTGGAGATACGGCCACCATTATCTCACCTCTAATTGTTGATTGATCTAAGTGGCCCTGGACAGACGGGTTCCACAAGCTTTTTTTCCCATGCAGATTAAACCGTACTGCTTAGAGTTGTTTCAAACAACATGGCTGCTGGAGGGTCAGAGGGCAACTGCATACTAGTGGCTAATGGTAGCAAATAACGTCAATCATGCCAAATGAGCCACCGGTGAGACTGGCTGCTGCTTCTGACTGGAATTTGAAGAATGAGACCTGGGTGACGGGTGTTCTCAGGGACGAGAACTTTGATATCTCTCCTTGGCTCTGTTTTTCTTAAGAAATAAACACATTTTCTCCATTTCTGACTTGCTTAACCCATCTTTCTCTCTGTTTTCTATAGAAAACAGACACGATGGAGTGAGTCATGGAGTCAGACTGTCTTTCATTAATGGCTTTAGACTGGAGTGAGTAGATGATGAATGGTACGTCATGTAATGGCTATGCTTCACACACGAAAGCTTTATCCTCACCTGTGGTGTGTTGTTTGTCCCCTCAGAGAATGAACTTGTGTAATACAGTGTCTGGTACAGCTCATCCTAACACTTCAACTGGGGAACACTTTTTTCCAACTCTGTCTCTGACGTCGTAAATTCCCAAATAACTAGTTTCAAAGAACCGATCTAAATATCTTTTCGATGTAAAAAAAAAATTCTCCTGGATCACAGTTTCAGTTTGAAAGAAATGGTAATGTTAAGTAAAAAAAACAATCTAAGTTACCTGGTTGTTGTGATAAGGAAAATAAACTACTCAAGTTTAGATAAAAACATCCTGATGTTATATGTTTTTTTTAGCTTTTTCTTAAGACTTTTTCTTGTTCTGTATCCTGCTGCTGCCCACTGTTAACCTGTTTTCATTTGTTGACAGATGTATTCCTGTTAAAAATAGTTAAAAGGTTTAACCATAAATCACAAACTCTGATTAATTTAGCTGGACTCTATGCGGATCAGATGAACTGTTGATGGTTAATAAATATCTAAAGTCTGTTAACACTGTTAAACTAAACAATTATAGTATAATCATTTACAACAGGCTTAGTAAATATTAATTTTGCTTTGGTCAGGGCAACAACATGCTATTTTCAGCCTCTAAATATTGCAAATTTCAGTTTTTTGATCTGTTTTAAGTCATAAAACTTAGTAAATTGCTGAAAGGAAAATCCAGTTTATTTCACTTTCAGAATGGCCAATGCTCTTTTGGGTTTTCAGTTTCAGACCTCTCTGTATTCCTGACTTATATTTTTGACCTACTGGGCTTCCCTAAAGGGTTCATAAATCTTCATAAAAGGAGATTATCCTGTTTTCCTTCAGACCCCTCTCACCTACCCTTAGTAGCCCCTCATGTACCTTCTCCACCACCTCATCTTTCTTGCACATGTAGCTCCCTTCTACCTCTGTTCGCCTCACCCCCTCCCCTTCCTGCTGAAGGCTCAGGCCCGGCCCCGGCCTGCTTCCTGATAGGTCCAGGTGGAGGGTGATGTAGAGCCGGGCCAACTGGGACTGATGGCTCATGAGCTGTAATCCACACAGAGATGTCAGGGAGCACATCACACATTCCCACAGTTCAGCAGCGCTCACCCCGGGTCCCTGCCACTGCTACAACACCCCCCTCCCCACCTCCTTAACCCCCTCCATGATCTCTCCCCTTGACTCCCTGAGGCCGCGTGACTGCAGGGGGGGAAACAGCACCGACGGTGGGTGTGAGGTGGGGGGCTGCAGAGGTTTGCAGATTTACATCTGTCCCTCAAGAGAGATCAGTAACCTTTTATGTGGAAATTGTCAGAGCTCAGTGACGTCATATTTCAACATCAATATGTCCCGGTGCCATTTTGTCACATTTTGCATTAAAAGACTTGATACATCATCCAACGGAACTCCTGACAGGTGACGTGTGTCTGTAGGTGTGTGTGTGTCAGGGGGGGAGTGTGTGTGTTAAGGAGGTGGTAAGTAAAAGAAGCTGAAGGCAGGGATGTGGTCTTTCAGAAGGAAAGCTCACTAAAAATTCCTCGGGGGGAAACACACATGCCACTCTGTGTTTTAGCGTTTTTATGGGCCGACTTTAGCGCCGTGCTGCATGAGGGAGATTGATGAACCTCTCAGAAGGACAATGTGCTGCATGACCGTCTCTGTCAGGGAGGCTGGCTATTGCACTCGAGTTGCAACAATGTGTGTGTGTTAAACATTATACAGTAGAAGCAAAAATGTTCCAAATGGGTTCTTTTGCCCTTAAATTTGCTTACTATTTCATTTAAAGGAATCCCAGTGAATATTACAGGAGCAGTGCTGTAACAAGTTTTTTAGTAAAAACAGTAATACCACAAAGTAAATATCTTTCAGTACGTATAGAAGCATTGGAACTTTTACTTACAGCTGCTTTAAGAAAAATATTTAGCACTTAGTAGTGCACAAAAAGTACAAAAAAGTTGTAGGGTTTGATTTTTATTTCCTGCTTATCTTCGACTGTATTTTATAATCAAGGCCAAAACAAAACCTTTGAAAACATTGATTAAATACAAAACAAGATTTACACAAAACTACAATTCATTTGGTGTTACTCTTCTGGCCATCAAATGTAAGTACTATGTTAACTGTTAATTTTAGTTTTATTGTATTTAACTTTGTTTTAGTCTCCAACGAATTCCAGGGGAAGTATCTGTCTCTCTGTCTCTTTAGCTGCTACTTTTGGTACTTCACAAAATATATGTTGATGCTGATATTTTCATTGTTAAGTAACATTTTACTTCAGTTTTCAATCATTAAATAAATGTAGTGAATAGAAAGTACAATACTTTCTTCCAAAATGTAGTGCAGTATAAGTGTGATGTAGCCTCAAATAAAAGCGGTAGTGGTGAAGTCGCAGTGTGTTGAAGTTGAGCTAATGTACAGTGCTTGTCTAAATGTGTTTCTTCCCATCGCTGCAGAGCTCAAACACATTCATAACCCTCCTTCATGTGCCCTCGTCCTCCCCGAAGTTCACCCTCGCCTTTTAACTCTCTGAAAGTATCCCTCTTTGTTCTAAATGACAGACAAGAACTATATTACGGTAAACCGCAATGACACTCAAAAGCAAGTATTTTTACAACCTGCAAGCATCAGTGACCAAATCTAAAAGATTGCTTAATTCCGCTGTTGACCTGATTAGGAGCCGGTGGATGTGTCTGCGAGAGGCAGCCAAGCCTTTTCAACTCAGCAAGGTGCCGGGGAGCGAGGGTAATGAGCTTTAAGCTGCACTGCTATGCCTCTGCCGGCCTTTGCTTCGCCACCTTTCAAGTCCAAGCTTATTTTGAAGAGGACGTTTAGAGCTATAAACCCTCACAGTACATTTTGGGTTTCCTCTGCCAAACGGCTCTGAGAGGGAACTTTTTGGATTTCTTTCCCTCTTGTTCTGTTTTAAGAAGGAAATCTTTTTGTTGTTTTTCCTGAATCCAGCCAGAGCCAGCATTAGAAACGGAGGCATAAAACTCCGGGTTGAAACAGGTCGCTGGACTTTTATTTAACACTGAGTTCTTACCATCCTTCATTCTGTCCACATGGGTGTCATAAGAACAAGTAATGTGTGGCAGCGTGTTTATCCATGTGTTTCATGCATGTGGGGAGTTTCGTGACGGTGTGTATGACAGGACTCGCTGAAATCATAAACAGAGCCCCGGCTCGCTCCTTTGCTTGCCAAACGCCTTGCAAGGAGCCAACAAAACAATTGGGTTCAGTTGAATTTGTCACTACAAATTGACCCTAAAAACAATTAAGTCATAGGGACCATTAACTATGTATTACCATCATAAAACATGTTCCTGCGCTAGCAAAAGAAAAGGGGGTAAAACTGTGGTCACAGGAAATGAGGTAATAAGGACTGCACAGCTAGTCAACCTGTCTTGCCGCTGCACTGCCTCGCTGACCTGAGGGGAGCCAGATGAACTTTTTTTTTCCAAGCGGGGAAAGGGAAGGGTGGTTTTGAGGGGTGAAGGGGTGGCGGGTCAGTGGGTGGGGGCGAGCAGGGGGATTTGAGCAAAGCACGCTCTCTAATCTTGCACTCAGCCAAGCGATCTCATGATGCAGGAGGCTTAGCCACTGCAGTGAAAGCAATCTAATGGCCAATGAGTAATCAACACTATTGCCTGTCTTGACTAATATCCCTACGGCCTAGTCCGCTGAAGCAGGGAAAGTTCTCCAATCTGGGCTCCGCTTCACAGAAGGAAGGGGGCGAGGGGAAAAGGAAAAAAAAGAGTGCGAGAAAAAATAAAGATATGCATTTGATTTACTTTTGGATGCGGGGAACACTTCCTCTCCGGCCATCAGGAGTAACATTTGTTTGGGGGACTCTGAGGAATTCAAAAGCTGTCACATGGTTGATTTATTCCTATTTTTTTGCATGCTAAAAGCCCCTTTCCCAGCTTGCTTAAGAATATGAACATAACCTGTATGACTATAATCAAGGGATCAACTGGAGGATAACAGAGAACATAATTCTTAAAGTCTCCTCTGGGCAAAAAAGCTAAACATGTCTGATGAAAAAAAAGTCATTGTTTTTGGATTTCAGGTCCTGATTTTTCAGCTGTCCTGGCATTTTGTGCCGTGCGTGGCATGAGGGAGTCCGATGTAATGAGAGAGAAAGCGCTTGTTTGATTAGATTTATGGAATGCATTAAACAGGTTTTAGCTGGAGGGGTTAGGTGGCCTGGCAGCTGTGTAAGAGCTCGTCTCCCCAGATGTTATTCAACATGCCCCGCCTCTTTTATAGTGATGGTTGGATCCACCTGCCAGGTCACAAACTCAGGCAGAGGCGAGGATGGTCCTTGCTCCCATTCCTGGGTATGACTTAGTCTTTGCTTCTTTTTTATGAACCTTCTGTTTTTTATGGCTCTCAGAATCACTTGTACAGTTTTGTGCTCTCGCCAAAGGAAACTTCAGTGGAGGAAACCTCATTTCAAACGCTTTGGCTCCATTTTAAGAACTGAACGAGTTTGGCAACGCTCTAAACAAATGAAATGAGCAATTAAAATCATTTAGTCAAACAGTATCTCAACCAAATCCGTAAAAAGGATTCTGTTCTGCAACACTATTTTATTTTCTACTTAAATTAGCAGATCAACAGTGATGGCTATAAACAACCGAAACATGAGCAGAAATCCCACACCACCATTTTATCCCTCAAATCCATTGACTAGGGAATTGGTTGAGTTTATTGTACGATACATTTATACTAATAGACAGGAACATGTTCCCATGCCAGCATAGCAGTGGCTTTTTTAATTGGTTCAGTTTGCGTTCTCTCCTCTAAATTCATCTCTCATCGTTACTTTCATTAAGATTAGTCGCTAAAAGGTTTGACATGGCCATTTATTCAATACTCCCATTGTGACTCCACCGCATAAAATAATTTCAATGTGACATTATAACCCAAACTGGGAGAATTATGTTACAGTCCAGGGTAAATATGTGGGTTCTGCTCCTTGATAATAGCTCTATTGTTATTCTTGATGTGTGTTTTATTTAATGTTCACGTCGTAATTGTGCTAAAATTGGCCTTGAGGTTTTGGTCCGGGATGAAGGGGCTCAAAGTGGATCACTCCTCCAAAGCCAGTGACAGGATCCATCTCTCAGAGAGAAGAATAGCAGTGAAAGCGGAAGCCAGCTAACCTCTGTCAAAACTGCCATCCATCACTCGGCGTTTTAACCCCGGCCACACTGAAAGACAGCCAATTACTTGGGCCAGTGGATGAAATAAATACGTCCTCACATTAGAGCCCATTACCAGACCTCTCTCTCCCCCTGGTCTGCGGAGGGACTGAGCGGTGGCTCGGCCCCAGACCATTATGTCTGTCTGAGATCTACCAAACTATCGCTCGCTGTTGAGAGGTTTCCATCCACACAGCCGCTGTGGAGCACTCTAACGCTGAGCAAATGGACCCAACTGCTCACTCTGACAGAAATATATCACTGCGACAATCAAAGTCAGCAATTTTCTTTTTGGCTTTACTTTGGTCCCAATTGTATTAAAACTAATTTCTTTATTCATTCTTCAATTCACATTTATATACTTACAAATGTGGGATTCCACTTGCTATGTCTTCTTAACTTTAACACATTTACCTTGATATGTAATGTGATGGGAATTTTGTCTGAATTAGTGTCCAAATTGCTTTAACAACATAACAGACACTCAACAAGTCACATGGAAGGACTACACTAATCAGATGTTTCGCCCCAGTTAGGACCACTGCAGTTACGTGTTAATTAGGTGTCATCTCCTGTGCACAAATCATTTAAAGGCTGTTTACTAGCTGTATAAAACACCCAATTACTCTCCATAGAGGGAACAAGCAGACAAAGTGGAGTGTTCATAAAACGGACCATAACCTCGGCTCTTAAGGCTTGAAATTATGAATATGAGTGATTTTGTGTATTATTTTCTTATTATGTTGCATTTTATCTGAATGTCTCTGAATATCACATTTCACAAGTTTAGTTCAAACTGATCTCATTAGTTCAAGAGGATCTCATTTAAAATGAAATGAGGTCATGTTCATAGTTCAGAACTTAAAATGTCGAAGTTTCCTGTCCCAAAAATGTTTACGCTTTTATTTATTTTTGTAAGTCGGATGCTACAACTACAAGAGTTATTTCAAAATTGGCTTATGCACAGATTTGATTATTTCGGACAAGGAAGGCACAAGTTTTTAAATGTTTTTCCATTAAAATCCTTTCTGACCTTAACATTAAATATCCATATTTGCTGGTTTCAGCGTTATATGGATTGCCGGTTGAGCTCCTGCTGGGTGCGTAAATCCTCGGGTGCAGTAAAACACAGCGCGTGAACGTTGTAGCTCACATTTATTAGTTGCAAACGGTTCAGTTCACCAATATTATGAGCAAGTTCCTGCACTACTCTGCTAACTATTGGGCAAAATTGTCGCTTTTATTAATACTCCTACCATGCATCATGCATCAATGCAGAATATACCTATAAGTCCCAATGACAAAAGGCCATTGCTTTGACGGATATATGAACACAGCATGCTTGCATTACCAGGTTATATATACCCACAGTGTATATTGACCTGCTATTATGATAGATTAGCATTGGAGTGCAGCTTGCTGCTACCATTAGCTACAATGTCAAGCGAGAAAAGCTTTGACCCTTCCCTATAGCTGCTTCTACCGTCTCTTCAGAGGGCTTGTGGAGAGGCTCTTCATCAATCCATTAACCACCTATGCTACTTAACTCCTTTTTGGTCCCATGGATCTGTATTTTAGTTGATTCCAGGTGTCCGAAGTTTACAGGCATCTAATTTTTTTCTCCTGCAGAACAATAAACTCTGAGGGGCTCAAGTAAAGGGTACCGAGTGGGGAAGAGGGGGGGAGCCGAGGAAGAGGGGCTCCGTTTATTAGACAGCAAATAGCCGGCCAGTGGGTTTATGATGTGGAAGGTCATTGTTGGTTAATAAGTGGCCACATGAGTGCAGGCAGGTGCTGTGTTAACACCTCCTCTTAACTCGCCTTTCCAGCAGAGGCCATTCATCAGCCCGGTGTTAATGAAGGCCATATAATTAATAGGTGGATGGCAGAGAGAGCACCCCTCGAGTTAATCAATGCAGGCCTGTTTGAAGAGCAGGCTAAGATGGGACACCAGGGCTTTCTAAAAGTGGGGGTTGGAGGGTTTTTTAAGAGACATGCAGGTCAGTGAGATGGGGAGTGGGAACCAAAACAGAAACCTAACGTAAAGCGCTAAGCAGTTTAAGATAAGGAGTTTTAGAAGAAAGATGGAAGGTGCCGCGGTAACATACATATTTTTCCGATGAAAAAGCGCAGCGGTTCAAATGATTTAACCTTTTTTTTTTTCTTCCATATAGCCCAAACTGTTTCTGGCCCCATGCTCATTCATTCACCTGCACCTTATCTCCACAAATGGAGTGTTGACTTTCGGTTCTTCAAAGGAGGAATACTGTCAGGCTGCTGCTAATGGGGATCAGGAGAGGCTACTGTTCTGGGACTTGTCAAACCCTGCCCAACCTGCCATCCTGCCCCGAAGTGTGGGAGCTATTTAACCTCTCCTCCTCTCTCTTTCTCACATTCTCTCATTTTCTCTCCACCCCCTTCTGTGCATTAGCTTCTTTTTTTTCTCCTCCCTTCTCCCCTTCTTCCCTCTCACGCGTCATGAATTTTTCCTCTGTGATCCTCTGTCATGTGATTACTCAGGCAATGTGAGTTTCATTTAGATAAGTCGCTGCACTGTACGTGATCAGAGGCTCGCATTTTTATGGAATGATGCCACCTCCCTCTGTACTGATCTGATGGGGATAGCCGGTGGATTATCACCCCCACCCCCCACCCCCACCCTAAAATCTTTTACTTTAACCACACACACACACACACACACACACACACACACACACACACACACACACACACACACACACACACACACACACACACACACACACACACACACACACACACACACACACACACACACACACACAGATATTTGAATTGAACAGTATTGTTGTTTCTTGGATAACCTAAAGTATTTCTACAGCTGCAGAAGAGGTCAGCTGTTCATTTGAGATTGTAAGTGTGTTTGTGTGTTAATAATTTCCCGGTCTGCAAAGGTCAATAAAGAACTAAAATCTTTTACTTACTAAAAAGTAGTAACACTACAGTTCAGAAAAAAGACGTTACGAGAACAACTCTTTCTTTAGTAAAATTATATAAGTAATAGATTCAAATTGTACTTGTAGGAAAAAGTTATATTCTGCAAAATGAATAATAATTTCCGTATCATATACATTCTAATATGGATTTTAATCATACAGGCATCACATGTTCAACAATAACCCTAACACATCTGATAAAGGTGAAGCTTATTCTTACAATAGTTTGGGGTGGCTTGTTAATTTCACCAAGGGATCAATAAAGTGCATCTTATTCTTAACCTGTGATAATACATCATTAATTGTGTATTATTATTTTTTTCATAAGTCTGAATCTTCAAATTAATTATTCATATTTGCCTTTGAATTATAATGCAGTAGAAGAATTGGTAATCAGAATCACTATACCTTTATTTGTCCCACAGAGGGGGCATGCACATTGTTACAGCAAGAAGCATGCATGAAAAATATCAAAAATAAAAGCAGAAATTACTATAAGTACAAAATAGACAATACACGTCCAGTAGCAGTACAGTTTTGAGATAGCAGCCAGGTGACAGACAGGGGTGTTGTGGTCATTGTTGTTGTGTGTGTGTGGGGGTCTACCAGGGGCCATGGTGGTTACTTCCTTAAGATAAACTTAAAGTCATGAACCCATTATTTAGTCTATAATTATAAACTATGAACATATCTTATTTTGAAATGGGCGACTGTGCAGAATGACGACTTCTGGTACTTAAGCTATATTTGTCTTATAATGCTTTAATGCTTTTACTTATGTAACATTTAAGTAAACATTGTTACGGAAGAATGTTTACACTGCGTTATTACAGCTTAGTTAAGATCTGAATACTGCAGGTGAACAAATGAAGAAAGAAATAGGCAAACAAGGTACCTCGTATTGCACTTAAGAACAGTACAAGAGTAAATGTACCCAAGTACTCCCCAGCACTGTGTGTGTTTGCATTGTTGTGATATTTCCTTTTCTGTGCATGTACATTACTGTTGTCTCTAAGTGCATGTACATGTCCCAGGCTGTCAGAATGCACAATCTTACTTCTGCAGCCGTGTGTGAGTTTGTGTGTGTGTGTGTGTGTGTGTGTGTGTGTGTGTGTGTGTGTGTGTGTGTGTGTGTGTGTGTGTGTGTGTGTGTGTGTGTGTGTGTGTGTGTGTGTGTGGGTGTGTGGGGATGTGTGTGTGTGTGTGTGTGTGTGTGTGTGAGGGAAGGCTCGGTAGAGGGGTGGGCGAAGCTTTACAATGGTCAACTGAAAAGAACCATTCTTTTATTCAGCAATTAACCCCATCTGGGTAAATAATACGCTGTTGTGCAGCCGAGCCGTCACTGTTATACGGCGAGCCCTGAACCCGAGAGCACTTCAAACGACAGCCAGTCACCCAAACGATGACAAGATGCTGCAGAAACCGCTTTTCACAAAGTATATAATGCAAAGTATTGTGTTTCACTGTACAGTTTTAGAAAAGCAGGGGATACCCTAGAAAGAGACGGAGAGATGGAGAAAGAGAGGGGATAAGGGAAGAGAACGAGGGAGCGGGAGGAAGAGGGCTAAAGCACCGGTGATATCACAGATAACAAGTCTGGATGCACTTACCTGCCTGGAAACCTGATCTTATTATTTTAAATTCTGGGGGCTCAGTCAATTATAAACAGAGAGCAGGGGACTCTGCAGTGGGGAGGGAGGGGGGAGGCAGGGGTGGCTGGTGAGGAGCCAGGGAGGGGAGGTACGGGCTGTCCCACGGCGTGGATGTATGGTGTGAGAATTAAATTTGCTCATCTCCTGTTATCGTAACTCAATTTCCTCTTTCACACACGCACACACACACATGCACACAAGTTTGGCGGCGCATCATGTCCATATAACGAGCGAGGGAACTTCCTCCTCTGAGGAGTGTGGGTAATTAACGCCGATCAGGCCCGCTGCTTTGCAGATTTACGGTGAGAAGGAAGTGAATCTGATCCAGTGGACGTGAGAAACGGCGAGGAGAGGTAGGTCGACGGCGAGGAGGGGGTGTCATTAAACAGAGGAACTGATCTTTCCACAGAGATCAGGGCCCGTCAGGATCCCCCATTATGTTTCGGCTCCTGGGGGCCCCGTTAGCTCCACTCCCCCAAGCCCTATGGAATGAGATTTGGCTTAGAGAGCGAGCCTCTTGTGCAGAATGGATAGCACAGGGACTCATGGACACACGCCAAACCACTAAGGGATGCAATATTGGTGTCGACTGTCACTTCACCTCCTCATACATCAGCAGAAAAGCTGCAATATGCACATTAAATGATTGATGGATCTACAGGTGGCTGTATGAAAGTTATTATAGCAACAGCAATGGAAAGAAGTAACAAAAGAAAACTTGAACATGTGGTGGGAAATACCCCTGATTCAGCCTTGCTTTTTCTTTGCTCGTAGCAAGTTCATTTTGAACACAATGTAAAAACTTTTATTTGAAACGAATACAATGAAGCTGATTGCTGTCCACACAAAAATATGCAACTTTTGTTGGTTGATGGGTTTTAACACCTGTCTTCACAAGAGGTGTAGCATGAGCAGCATGTTAGCATAGCAGCTAACCAACGTTCTGGCAGCGTTAAGATTCAAACATACAATCATTGACTTTGTTTACATGCTTACTAATATTCCACTATTAATCCATATGGGACAATTCTTAGAATTCAATATCGGTCATGTGAAAGGTTTGGAAATTAAGAATTAGTCAATTTTATGATCAAGCTGTGTTTAATATTACTTATTGCTTTGAACGTGCAATCTTTTGAATTTGCACCTCTATTGGGGTTCTTCCCGAATTTGCTTGTTTAGGGTCAACTCTTTGCATTGTACACAAACCAACAAATTATTTTTATTAGCCATGAAAACAGAACAGCCAAGTTGGACTATTGTCTTACGAGTAGTTACAAAAACAGGAAAAAAATACTTGAGGTCTACGGTTCATACTGATATCCAATAGCACTGGTAAAGTGGAGTCGTTAGTCGGCCTATACGAAGACAGTTATATGAGATTGGCATCAACCTTTTCTACATGTTTATATTTTAGAAACTGGATCTTAAAATTCTACTTCAAATCTTTTAACGTTATTGCATTTAAAAAAAACATGTTTTATGAATTTTTTGTATCCATCAATTTATTTTAATTTTTAGGTTATTGTATTGTTTTTAATAAAGTTTTGCCTATTTTCTCTTAGCTTATGTCTAAGCTGTTTTTTTTGTTTTTGTAACGTCCTAGATATCATTGGTAATGAGTGTCGCCCCTCAATGATCTATGGAGTATAAAGAAAGGTTGAACGGCAAGAAAGCAAACACGCATGTCCAACCATTCCATTAACTTAGAGCTCCAGTTTCTTATTTCTTGCTTCTGTCTGTAAATTCATAAAGTGGAGTCAATCACAAAAGCTGCAAATGTGTTTGCTCAAGAAGGAAACGTTTCAAACTCAAGCAGTCTCGTCTTTGTTCCACTTTGTGCCACCCAGAACGCTTCTACGTCTTTTCGCCTCCACTCAAGCCTCCTCATTGGTTTTCTGTGCTGCCCCCAAATTGCACTTGATCTGCACCATACCTATCAACAGGTTTCAAATTAGCTATGGGGTTTTCTGAGCATGAACACAGGGGACAGGGGTCAGTGGCAGTCGCACAGTACACACACACATGCGCAAGCTGCTAGTTAGCGCACATTTGTCATTTGACAACAAAAATACATCACTTAAATTGAGCGGTGAAAAAAAAAACAAGAGGAAGGGGGACGGGATTATGTTACATGTGCCGGGGGACGCGTGACTGATTCGAACAATAATACCACTAATTTATTTTTCTTTAATGAAAAAATACTTCACACTGCATTTCGACATGGGGGAATAAACAATGGAGGGAGAGCTCTCAAGCTGTGTGTTTGTGTATTTCTTCTTGCAAATCATGGCTGGCAGCGTGCTGCGTTTCTGTTGTTACCCCCTGGCTAATCTTCTCATATCAAACAGAGAAATAAAAGAACAAATGATTTGTACATTTTATTTCTCAAGTTGCAAAATCTGCAATCTGCGGCTGAACTTGTGTAATTCCTTAAGCAAACGTGTAAACATCCTGTGTTTACGAGGCAGATAAATGCCTTAAAGTAGCTCATTCCATTCTGGATAAAAACATATTTAGTTGGCAACTCAGACTGGATGTCAACACTTGAAAGGTCTTAAGAAATACTTGTGCTGGCTCGAATCAGGCTTCCTGACGTGATGATTCAGTAGTAAAACAACGATCATCGTGATACTTTTCTTGATTCATTACATCATCTCCATCAGCACCATCAAACAAGGATCCATTCAACCTACCAATAAAAGTAAAGCAAACAAAACATTCAAGACCCTTCGATGTATATAATATCTGGAACTAAGCTTCTTATTTCCTTTTAGGATTGACTTATGCACAAAAGAATGCTTCATTCTAATTTATATTCGCTGTTCAGGACATGGTTGAGACAATGTAGCTGCCAAGCCATAAAACAGTTTTTATGATAGACTGATTCATAGTTTCCCAAAGGGTTGACCTACAATCTTTGAGCCGATTTTCGTTCGGTGAAGTATTTTTTGACTTTAGTCACACTTTTGTTCCATGTAGTATTACAGAACTGCAGAACACTTATAACAAAAGCAGTAATGAAGGAAAGAGGAACGTGTGGACTTGTCCCAAAGGACCAAAAAGCGACAGAGAATAAAGCTAGAAAACTATCTCTAGCCTTCCGTTCTGTGACGTCCCCGCTCCTCATCCTGCGGTTTATTATCTAATCAGCTCGGCCCTTGGACACACTGCCACGTTCAATGGACCCAGACCACATGGCCAATAGAGTACCCAACAGACTGTGTCATCTCAGCCTGCTGAATCAAAAACAAACACGGGGGCTAGTTGACTTTTCGAGGAGACTTCCCACCCTCCTGCACCGTTTATTCAGCCTTGTTTACACTCCTTGAGAGTGATTTATCGTCCCGTCTTGTGAATTTCAGACGAGTCACCACTTAAGCTAGGGTTCGTTTTAGGACAGTAGGGTTTTTGGCAATTAGGGTTAGGGTTTATATGGAGCTCTTGAAACCAGTTAAAATTGATATGTTATGGAATTCACAGGAAAGAAGGAGGGAAAAGTTCAAAAGCCAAATCAATACAATACAAAATTACAGGTAACCAGGTCAGATTCAGACATACAACACTAGTTACAACGATACTACCCATTGAGAACTATCAAATCAAATTCCAGATACCAGGCTATATATTGTTCAAGTTTCCACAATTGTTTACGGTAACATATAGTACATGCAAGGTATTCATATGACGCTCAATCCAACAGGATATTGTGCCCTGCTTAAACAATTGGTAGTTTCTGGAGTCTCCAGTTCCAGAATATTTATTTTCTATTTCAATAATGAATTGGACTTATACCTTTTAATTTCATTTAATGAAACATGTTAAAGAATGACTGTCTGTCTTACAATTACCATATTTTACAAGTCTTTAACCAAACTTTATTATGTTTCCCTAGTTAACAATAATCTGTGAAATCTGCAAAGGGAAAACAGAATTGTTGTACTACATTTCAAACACTTTTACTTTAATTACACTATGTTTGGCATCTCAGGCAGTTCCAGATTCTAAATAGCCTACAGGCAGATTCACACACACTCACACACCTCCGGATTACCAGCAGAGCAGAAGGGGGACGGAGCCCGACAACATCACAAAACAAGACAACAGGCACAATTATAGAGCAGCCTGGAGACAATCCCGCACTTTAATGAAAGTCCAGTTTCCCCTGCCCCAGGTAAGTGCCCAACGTGATTGTATCTGTGAAACAATTACACTGTCACAATCAAAGGAAGCTGCCTTTAAATGGTCTGTCAAGGCCCTCGGTGGGGCTAATAATCACTCATCTCTTTCCCACTGTGTCACTGAGGTGCTGAATCCTCCCTTTGTTCTGCACATCACCTGCCTCTCAATGGGCTGCTTGGTGTTACACTTCAGGCACTTAGACGGCCACGCTTTCAAAGGGGGGGCCGGGGCCCCGAGGGTATGCGAGCTCTGAGTAGATATCCAACAACTAGCTTTACCCAATCACCTCTTTTTCTCTCAGAGAGCAGCCCAGAGTTAGATTTCTTGGTTTTGCATATATAAAAACATGACAGGGAAGACATACTTAAACCAGGTAGACAAGATAAATGATCAAAATAAGAATACAAAAGAATATATAAAAAAGCGAGTAACTCATTAATAAATGGGGTTATAAATAATTCAAAAATAACAGGCCTCCTGTCCTCCCGTAGAAACAAAATGCTATATATTAATAGTTAAAAAATAATTTCTTTCATTTTCACCAATCTATAAATGGTACAAAAAGGGTTCTATTGATTCTTTATGTGTAAGATCGGGGTTCCATATTCCGAAAAAACATCTCAGAGTTTGATTTGTTGAGTCAACCTTTATGACTGTAGCTTGTGTTTTATTCTGCACTCCCTTGTCATGTCTTTTCCTGGAAGTTTTTTCTCTTCTTTGGCCAGGAGGCCCAGAGGTAAGCAGTAATCCTGGGAGCAGTCAGCTGCTGAAGGAAGATAATACCCTACCTAATTTATAGAGTTATCACATATCCTCTTTGGAACACAAGGTGCATCCCGCATACTTTCAAAAACATCCCATAGATTTCTATTTTCCTCTTTCCCTTTGAGTTAATACCTATTTCATGTTTAACATCAATTAAAGGTATAAGGGTAATTAGAGAAGACATGGGAGAAGAAGAGGGTATCCTGCAGTTTCTCTTCCACAGTTTAATGATTCGCCAGCAGCCCCGACATGTGGCATGTCTGGAATGTTTGTCCCTCCATTCAGAGCATGAGAGTTATTGTGTCAGGAGAGGGAAGAAAGGGATCTATGTGGCTATCTCTGTGCACACACACACACACACACACACACACACACACACACACACACACACACACACACACACACACACACACGCTCGAGCAAATTGTGTGTGTTTGTACTGTGTCTGTAGGCTCCGTGCCCACTGGCCATTGTAAAAGAAAGGGTAAATGGAGGGTTAGATGGTTTTAAATGATCCGCTAGTTGATCCGCATTGCCATTCTTGTTCACGAGAACCGCTCTTTGCAGCTGGTTTTGGTTTCCCTGATTCATCACTGTACAGAAACACTAAGTAATGGGTTCAAATTGTATACCTTGTTTTCCATTCCCGTCTCCTCTCCTGCCTGTCCTTCAACTCGGGGCACCAGCTTCTCTTTCCCTGTCTTTCCCAACTCTCCATTCACTCTGTCCCAGGGACACCCCATTCATTTATTTTTTATTAAACTTCAGCGCTCTCCGAGACTCATTTCCTGCGGTTCCTGGTGGAACAGAGGGCACGCTGGGAGTTTCCCAGAGACTGGCAGGGGTCGGGAATGATGCCAGAGGAAGCTGAGCTGGGGGTGGGTTTGGTTTTGGGATGGTGAAAGAGGGAGGGACCGTCACTTTGGGAGCGCCCTGTCATCATGGAATTTATTAGGATGACTGCTTTTCTTCCATTAGAGGGTGACTATGTAAAATAAATAATAAACTGCTGTTTTGATATTGTTTTCCAATGGAAATACAGCCATGGGTGGGCTGAAGAACACAAAATCAATAGGGAGCCTATGAAGAACATCCCACTAGCGTTTTTTAATTAACAGTAAAAATAAAGTTAAATGGCAGTTGGCAAACAATGTTTCGGTTGGTTATCACAACAACATGGTAATACTGTTTACCATTCATTTTAAACTCTCTGTTGTTGTCCCAATCAATTGTTTTGTCAGCCAACGATATGATACGGGTGTAATTCTCATATCTGTGTTAAGAAAATATCCGTAAGTTGAACACACAGTGCAGAAAAATGATATATTAGAAAAAAATCATATACAAAAATGAAACCACTTGTACAAACTCCTTTTGTGGAATATGACAAATAAGAGGAAATAAGATGTGTTCGGTTTGCATATATTTGTAACAAAGACCATACCAAAGAAATTATTTGTATTGAGACAATTTCTTCATCCATAATGTATTAATAACAAATGTTTAAATGAGTTTACGTCATGTATTTACTGTTATGTGTCATATTTGTGTGGGGCAATTGAGAAATCTGATGAAAAAATCAAGCTAACATGAAATCTGTCAGTACCTTTAATGTACTTTAGCTTTACTCCAATTTTTGCCTTTATTTTTGATGTATTATTATTTGATAGTATATAAGATATTTTTGACAAATTGTTTCCTGTGACAAGATGAAGCAACATGAGCCTGAGCACATACCTAACATATATTTCTAAAGGCTGAATTTGAAAAGTCTTCACATCACTTGTGATTCACATCTGGTCTGTCTGATGCGTTTCCTTTTGCATGATCCGACCATATGCAGCTTGAATTTTAATGTGGCCAGACATCATACCTGCGATGTATATGCAAACACACATGGCCCTATGTGAAGATGAATCATACTTGTGTGAGGTTTTATTGTGCACATGCATAAAGGGAATTAGGGGGTAACCTTGGCGGTTTGATAAAACAAGTACAATAAGAAACATATAATGTTGTTTTCATGGTTCTTCAATGAACCATCTGGGTACTTATTGGCACACACCCCAGTTTTCATGAGGTTTATTTTCTTTGCTGAAATAGTGTACATTGCTCACTGGGTCGAAAAACCTTTGACCCAGGGGAGCCAGACAAGCATCTGAGCAATCAAATTATCCCAGAAAATGGTTATATATGAAGTGCTTGGGTATTGTTTGCAAATTAGAGCAATAACAAATGCATCAGTGTGACAGGCGAGCGTTTTCTGCCTCAACCCCCAATAAAACACTGCTGCTATGGAGTAAAGACTTCCAGGCCACTTAGTGTTGGGTAAGCCAATCGCAAATCAGCTTTTTGGCTCGTTTATAAATTTACTTTTGGACATAACTCTATGACCCTCATTGCGGAGCTTTTTCTTTTTCAGCTGTGATTTTGAAAAAGGACATTTCACAATTGTATCTTAAGAAGACTGCATGTGAAGCTGCGATGAGCAAAAATAATCTAGCTATACAAGCTTCAAGATGTCACATAAATCCTACATTTTTATGCTTTGGTACCACAAGGAAATTACAACAAAACAAGATAAAGATGTTTGAGATTTAATAGTTTGGGAGTTACAGGCTTGTTTGTTTTTCCACAATTAAAAACGGATGGTATTTAATGCTTTAAAGTCTTTTATAGGTTACCGTTTCAATTTTAAATCTGTGTGAAAAAGAATAAATTGGATATTCCAACAACAAAATGCACCCCCACTACACACCCCCTCTCTGAATACCTCAGTTTAACCTCCATCCATGACATGCGGTGCTTACGAGAGCATTCATCATGACACAACAGTCTGACTTCCTGTCTCCGTGCTGACGGCAAGCTGTTCACTTAATGAGATGCATGCTAGCTCTGAAGGTTTTGGGGAGACAGATTGGGCCTCCCGCTAACCGGGTCCACCGCGGTCGGACCTCATCCTGACAGCCCTGCAGGCGAACTGTTTGAGCAACCTGACCCTCTTTGCATAATTTACCTCCCTCAGCTAGCAGCCGTATACTCACAGGGCAAAACACAGGCTTTACTATACAGGGTTCAGTAAAGGAATGTGAAATAATATGGTTGATTAAGGCTTTGTTATACTACGCAAAAATGTGGCCCTAAGCAACATGAAATAATTTAATTGAATAATTTTCCAAATGGATTTGACCATCCATTCTCACTCTGAACTTGTCAAATAAGGCAGCTTGGTCAGAAACCATTTGCATCACTTTTAAAGTACTGGAAGCGTCATGCTACCAATGTGACCAAAGTTATGTCTGTTACGTGAAATGTCACAATCTGTTTATTTTCTGTTTGATTTTGAAGGTCTGGCTGTTTTTATGTTTTACTTTGAAAGGTGTTCTCCCCCTGTCTCATTTCTGTTCTTTTTGCTTCCTGCCTCTGTGTTTTCCATCCTGTTTGATTATCTGATTCTGTTCACCTGCTCCCTTTGTGTTTTCCCTCCCCTCCACAGCTGTGTCTTGTGTTCTTGATTGGTCTTGTATGTATTTAAGTTCTGGTTTCTGTTGGTTGTTTGTGGGTTCTTTGAGTTTACAAGGAAGAGAGTTTTGGTCTGTTTGTTATTTGTAACCTTGATTAGGGGTAATTCTCAGTTCAAGCCTTATCCATGCTGCACTTGAGTCCTACCTGCCCTGCTCAACCGTAACTTTAAATACAATACTTGTGTTATATACATTAGGAAGGTTATGTAATTTGTGATAGAGAACAAAATTACTTGGTAAGGTTTAAGACAAGATGTAGATTTGGATTTTAAAAAGGGACTTCACATAAAGTCACATATCTGCCATAAGTTTAGTACGATATGTATGCAAGGTTAAGTTACTACCTGGTTAGGTTTGACCAATAACATTGCTTGGTTAGGTTAAGGAAATGATCATGGGTTGTGTTAAAATTAAAGTATTGTACATGTATTGGGTAACTTAATTTACGTAATACGCTACGCAGGTGCCATAAGATACGATACTTAAATAGGTTAAGGGAAAGATCATTGTTTGGGTTAAAATCAAAGTAAATTATTTTTAAATAAAGTAAATGATTTATAGTAAATGATGTGTTTTGTTTAAATTTAGAAAGTTACCCAATTTCAAATAAGTCAAAGTTTTCTTCCGCTTACCACAGGATACAAACTGCAGGGTGAAAGACCTGTGTTGTTTGACCCTTCCATCAACCACCTTCTCCCTTTTCTGGCTCTTTCACACTTTATACCAAGGCATGACTTTCTCCTTTACTTTGATTATAATTAGTACAACCATAGTAGGCAGTCATGAATATGCATAATGATTGGGAGAACGAGGAGGGTCATAGTTTAACACGTAGGGCCACTGCCCAAGCTGCTGTATTTGAGGATGATCGAGATCGCTGTATATAAAACCATACAAACATCCTCCAGTAACTAACTCTTGGGGCGTAAAAGCTGCCCTGCAGTGGAAGTCAGAAACAGGGAAATCCTTGCTGATGTGTTTGTAATTATAACCTCGTGCAAAAGCTACTACATTGGTGGTATTTCAGTGTTAGCTGTCATGTCACCATAGATGATTTAATGCTGAGAAGCCTAGCTTTCCTTTTCCAATGCAAATGTTTGGCCATCATTTAGCCCACACAGGTGTTTTCATAGAGTTATGCAACAAAATAAATCTATCTTCAGCAATAAAGTATGCTGTATTATAGTGTATAGTGTCACTGTAACATGAGAGACAACTTCAGATACCTGCAGCTGAGAAAACTTTGTGCCGGGTAGAAATAAATGAGAATCTTGTCTCTGTTTTCTCAGAAGCTTGACGTGGGCTAATTTATTACTTTATTCCTAATTTCTAGGTTGGATTTTCTGGCTCCACTTCACATATTACAACACAGTGTGCACTCGGGATCTTAGAAAAGACTTCTTGGTCATCCTAATAAGAAATCACAGATAAACAGTGACCCTTTGTTGAGTTCGGAGGACTTTGTTTTACAAAAGTGGCTGTGAACTAGCATCTCAAAGTGAACAGCAATTATCCTTGTCCATTTTGGCTCATATTTCACATTTTTCCTCCAATTAGCTCTGGTGCTAACACACTACATATTGAGCAGTTTCGGCAAATTGTCTTTATTTTTTCTCAGCGATCTAACCCAAACAGGAGATTCCATTTATTTTCTTTCAGGGAGAGTGTATTCTCTGGGATATTCTCTGGCACAGGGATTGTTTGGAAAGGAGTTTCATTTTTCACCCCCCTTCTCATCCACCCAGTAAGTGAAGTGTCCACTGGTGTGAGGCCATTTCTTATTATTACTGCCGTGATTCTCTTACGGGTTTAGCAGCAGCGGCGACAAGCAAAGATAGTTTTTTATCATCAGAGCATGGCCTTTCACACTGATAGTATCTCTCCCTGTCTACTCCTCTGTGTACAATATCTAGACACTTCATATTTTAGACTTTGCATCACTTTTTTCTCCATGATTGTGCTATTACCGGAAAGGGTGAGGATCGTAGGGTTGAGAACGTTTATCACTCTTAATCCCTTGTTAAGATAAGAGCTGTTTCTGCAACCATAAAGGTGGTTGATAAAGATAAAACATCGCATTTCAGATTTAGATTTCCACCTTATTATTGTGTCACCTTCATTGTTGTGTCCTTTGCGGCCTTACAAAAAAAGTTTGTCTCTTTTTCTTTGAGTTCTCTAAGCAAAAATAAGTCCTTGGTTCATGCAGGGCCATGACATTTCTCTGCCAAAAGATATCTAGTGTTGCTTTGTTTCCAATCAATGTTTAATGGATGTGATTAACCCATCAGTGTGATTTATCAGAGGGCAATCGCTTGCAGCTAGGCAAACAAGCAGGAAAACAATGGTGGAGTAGGTGTTTATTGCTGCATAATTTATTTTACAATGCCGTTTTTGTTTTAAAAGTTGGAAGAGGTTTCGGAGGGGGAAAGTAAAATGGATTTTCAGTAATAACAGACAGCCGCTTCTCAAGGCAAATATTTTCACTGACAATAGACATGATTGTATGATTTAACCACAATTAGATTCATTTGACCCTGTGGTTGAGCTTAGCCTCGGCCTATAAGGTGGGACACCCCACCAAGGACATAGTACCCCTCCTCCAAACTTGTTCCAACATCTCTGTGAACCCTGCAAGCTCTGTTCTCGCTGCTCTTCTGATAATTATGAATTATTACAGGCTGGGGTTTTGTTAGCAACTCTCTAATTTTGCAGATCATAATTGATCACAGGTGTGGCGTGGGGTAGTGTTTTTGAAGACCTCTCTGTGTATTTTTTTCCCATCTTCTTCTTTGCTTTAGCAGTGAACCGTGGTCGTATCCCAGGCAAGCCCCCTGTTGGAGAGCTTCCCCTTTTTCTTAATTCCAGGCGTTCCTTCTGTGTCTTCGACCAGTTGATGTCCTTTCATCGTCCTCGGTGGAAAAGAGGACACCGCTAGCGCTCACTGTCAGTCCAGCTGGGATGTGGCGCAACTCGCTACATTCCTCTTGTTGCTCTGGTCACTCAGGGTGTGTGCACATGTATGTGTGTGTGTGTGTGTGTTTGTGTGTGTGTGTGTGCGTGTGTGTGTGTGCGCTTCCCCTCAGCAGAGCCTCCACTGAGTCCTCACAGCCAAACCATTTTGGGAATGGCTTGAGAGGAGGGGATATTAGATTAGAAAAAAGGCATGGGATATAAATCTCTCACTGAGGCTCCCATCTCCCATCCAGAGGATTTATGAAGCTAACACAGTCAAATAATAAAGAAGAGAGAGGAAAAAAAAGAACTTATGAAATTGTGTTATTTTTTTCCTCCTCTTTGCTTGGCTGTGTTCGCTTCGAGTCCAGCGCCTCACAGCTCGGCTCCTTGATTGATTGCGAAGCCTACGATTTGTGTGCGCTGTTTTTTCCAGATCCTGTTGCCTTGGAACACACAAAAAGCAGGTGAGGGGAGGAGGGTTTAGGGCTATTGGGGCTTAATTGATAAACCCCCAGTTAGATAAATGTGTGTCCGCTCTGGGTGGTGAACGGTGAGGTAACCGGCTCCTTCGTGGAACACATTTAGACCAAATTATGTACAACTAAATCAACAGTAAGTATTTCCAGTTTACCGTTTAATTGCAGTCAGCTGGAACATGTTGCATTTTGACACGGCAAAGCTAGACACACTCACACACACACACACACACACACACACACACACACACACACACACACACACACACACACACACACACACACACACACACACACACACACACACACACAAACAGTGGGAAGGTGCGGCAGGTGTGCTTATGCTCTCTCGGTCCAATTCATTTCAGAGCATTGAGTCACGGAGACTCAGTCCTTCCATTTGTTTATAGTGTGAACCTCAATCTGAAGGAGGTTATGTGTACCCGTAAAACTTCAATGAAAACGCAGGATGTGGTTACTTCTTTGGACAAATAAATGCAGGGCTCAAGTGTTGTATTTTATTTCTATAGAAAAATATAGAACCCTTTAATGCTTTAATACATCCAACCAACCACTTGAGATGCTTAGATTGTGTGTGCGAACAAACATGCCTAGCATTCAGAGGTGGGAAGTAACTAAGTTCATTTATTCAAATACTGTACTAAAGTACCATTTTGAGATACTACTTCACTTGAGTATTTTGATTTTATCAAAGAACCATGAAAACAACATTATTTTATCAAAACATATAATATATATAATTCAGAAATAGACCAATCTGCATAATAAGTACTTTTACTTTTTGTACTTTGAGTATACTTTGATGCTAATACTTTTATACTTTTACTTGAGAAACATTTTGATTGCACAACTTGTACTTGTTACAGAGTATCCCTACACTCTGGTACTACTACTTTTACTCAAGTACAAGATCTGAGTACTTTTTCCACCTCTGCTTACATTGGTAGAACAGTTTTGAATTCGACACAATTCAATCAATCCCCAATTTATTATTGAGAGGAGAAAAAAAGGTGCCAACAGTCTATAACCTTTGAAGCGGTCATAGATTCCACATTTACACCCTTTCGTTGATATTTTATATTCCCGAAACAACAGAATCGAAAGGCATTATAATAAAAATGGGTCAAATATTTGAATATTGTCATGTGGATTCGATTGATCACTGTCTGCCGCACTTTAACTGACATAAAAAACATTATCTCTTCTTTCTGCACAATGAAGTTTCTCTAGCTTGTTTTTTCTTTTGAGTATGAACACTTTTGATTTCTGTAGTTGGCCTGAAAGGCTCATTGCTGTCAGGCAGTTGTGTGTTGGGAAAAAGAGAGGTGTTATGTTGGTGTACCAACGGTTGAACTATTGCGTGAGTTAAAGATGCTCATTTTCAAGTTGATTCATACTGGTTCAAACAGTATTTCCCTTCTTTAATGAGCAAGAGTTTTGTTAAAGGAATAAAATGGCTGTGCCAAATGAATGCCAGTTGAGTTCCACGATTGAAGCAAAATAAATCTGGGGCTATTAAAATCATTTAAAGATGTGTTTTATAAAAAAGGCCACAGTGAAAAATATATATATATGTAATAATATGTGCATATTTTATCTAGTAACATACAACACAAAAATCAACCACCTCTGCTGGAGTCAAATTCAGTTTTGGCAGAAGTTGTGATGGGTTAAAGTGTTTAGTTTTTACCCCTGGACCGAACAATGAGGTATCTATTATAGCGACTACCAAATAAATGTTCTTTTAATTAACCACATTTATCTTTTTTTCTCAGTGTTTTGACAGAAACTCTTGCATAAACACACATGGACAAAGGGAGACAGAGCCACTCAGAACAATAACAACCGTGACCCCGGTGCCGTGTGCTTAGCTTGGGTATTGTTTTTAGGTTTGTCTTTAATCAGGCTTTTGTAGCACCTGCAGTGGCTTTGGGGTTAGGGGTGCAAGGGTGGGAAAGGGAAATACATTAAATGGTCAGCTATTGCCAAGATGTGCACATCATGACCTTAGTTTAGTTTTTTTTTCTCTCCTTAATGTTACATAAGACTTTCCCAGTCTAGATGAATTTGAATGCTAATGTTTATTTTTTATTCGATCCAGTTGTAATCGTTCTAACTGTCTCCATCTAAATCCATATGCTACGCAGCTTGAAGCAAATTGTTTTGTTGACAATGCTTGCTTGTAAGTTAGTCAGCATGATCGTTCCTGCATAATTGTGTGTGTGTGTGTGTGTGTGTGTGTGTGTGTGTGTGTGTGTGTGTGTGTGTGTGTGTGTGTGTGTGTGTGTGTTGTCAGTGTGGTAATCTGGCTAGTGTTTACAGCAGGCTGCTCTGCGGTCAGACAGCTGATCTTGGCCAGGAGAGAGCGGGCCTTCTGGGACTGGGCCGCGTTTGGTGTGGTGTGGGCAAACTCAGAGCGGCACGACATTAAAATTCTTGCTGGAACATAACGTTTTTGTCCTGGGAGGGAGGGGGATTGAGTGAGTTAGGGGAGGGGAGGTGGGGCAGATGTGATGAAACCCGTCGCCCTCGGCTTTTGTCACCCCGTTGCAATTGTCACACCACTAGCCTGTTCTCCATTATGCCACATTTCCATTTAGTTTCCTGTCAGATATAAAAGAGCGGGTGTGAATTTTACTGAACCTAAAACCACGTGTGGAGATATTTCCCACCTGGCCCGAGCTAGAACAGTTGGCGAGGCAGGAATGTGGAAATGTATGCTGAGGCGGGGGGAGATGATGTGTTACACCAAAGTGTTTCACAACAAACACTCTCCCCGCCATCAGACTTTTAGCTGCAGGGCTTTTTGGGCTTCTTTACAATGTACAGGTGCTGAGGAGAGGAAAAAAGCGGCAGGCGGGCGGTGAGGTGAGGAGGAGGGCCTGAAGTGCCCCAGAACCAGGTCTGCCTGCTCGCCCTGATGGCGTAATGGGAACTGCCAGCTGTGGGCTTAATTACAACATACAGTGGTGAGGGAGATTGGTCCTGTTTTTCTTCTGGGACACACAGCTTAACCGATGTGTAGAGTCCAATGTTTTTTAAGCCACGTGAAGGGCATCGCTGAAGTTCTGCATCAGTGGGAGGAGGGAAACAAAACCTGCCTTAGCTTATTCGTCACATGAAGCAATAACATACAGCCAGCCATAAATCTACAAGGTAAATCCAACATCATATACCTACCTTTTGTGTAGTCGTCATTGAATTTGGGCTGATTTACATGACATAGTGAGCAATTAAAGGAACATAGTAATAACTTTTAGGTGTTTTACTATCAATAATTGAATTGTATACATGTCTAAACATTGCATTGCAATGATCCTATTTCCTAGAACCCTATGGGATTAGCGCAGGCACACTGAACGTTTTTTTTGGGTGAAAGGCATGTTAACAAATTATTGCCCAGTTGCCATGCATTGTGGAAAAGCTAATCTTTAGCCTTGAGCTAATCTAAATTAGTATTTACCCCTTGATTGACCCTTTTCTACAGAAAATTGTGTGTAATCATAGTCCAAAGAGGACAATTCCAAATGTTTTCGGTGTCCCACCAGCACAATCATGCTCCCCTGAAAATGTTTGTCTCAACCCTGTCCCCTACAAAAAGTTTGAAAATCTTGGTTGCAATTTTAAATAGAATCATACAAAAAAACAAACAAAACAACGTATGATCGGGCAACATGAAAATTGGTTAGATTTAGTAATAGATCATGGATTTAAAAACTTAACATGAATTAAAATAATATAGTGTCAACTGGTTTGGTTTCACATAGGACATAAACAGCAGTCTACTTGATGAATGTCTTGGGTTTGTTGGGTTCGTTTCACCAATCAACCCAAACCTCCTTCCCACAAAGATTTGTCATATGACAAAAACAAATGTAATCTGCAAATAAACGTGGTTCCCTTATTTTGAGTTAGGAACATCATTTTCAGGAGACAAGGTTGCTCTTTTTTTGTTTTGCATTCAGTGTTTAAATCATCAGTAAACAACAGCATTCTGGTGAAGAACAAATAAATGAATATCTATTGTTGGTCTCTTTGAAGGTATTTCTATAATGTCTGGAGGTCATTTATCTACATGTCATATACAGTATATAGATGATAAACATGTTTTTACCATCTACAAAATCAATACCTCTGTTGATTTCTAGGTTGTGTATTACCTTGTGACTGCATAAGCCAGCAGAGAGCGTAGCCCTTGGTGGTAGTGTAGTGCTAGTGTAATGCATTGTGCTTGGCTGCCTCTTCTGAAACATTTCACTAATGGCATTAATGTTCTGAGCACTCTGGTCCTTAGCTGTGCCAACCCAAAGAGGAGGGGAAGCAGAGGGACGGAGAGGGACGGAGAGGGGAGAAGTTGAGCAGCAGTTGAATCTAAGCAGATGGCACTTGTTTTACTTTCTGCCTGGCCATCTGGAGTTTACTTAAACTGATGACTTCATCATCAAACACTGGCCCACCAGCCAACTATGGCACTCACCACACACATATACACACACTTACAGAATACAACAGCAGCCACAGAAGAGTGTGTTATGGTGGAGTCCTTGAGAAGTGTATGCATGCGTACAGTGTGTGGGTCTGGTTCTCTTGGCACGCAATTGCTTTGCAAATACACACAAATGTGTTCATAAGTACCAGGCCTGTAAAAATGTCATCCCTCTGTCTCTTCAGGCCTCATTCAGAGTGACATAATACTGGCCTCAAGGATGCCATCATCAATCTAAATGTCCGTTGGCATCCTCTAACTCCTCTGTCAACTACATAAAAACTTTAATCACCGCAGTCACCGAGGACTGATCCCTGTCCCAGCTCCGCGGTCTCCAGGAGAAAAAGTCAAGAGCAATCAGTTGACTTCATTTACTTGGAAAGGCCTGTTTGTGACACCTGCACTAAGAGACGTAAGCACCGTAAAAGTACGAAAGCGGCGCAAAACCACCCATAAAGCCGCAGTTTGTCCCTAACAAGTTCATAAAACCTGAGTGATGTTAAGAATAACCCCCTCAAGTGGGTGATGTTATTTTTCCAAAACACGACGACGAGATGTGTTTGAGGATCCACACCAGTGTTAGTACAGTACAGTTGATCCCTTAATTCCAAAGGGCCACGTTTATGCAGCCTTCATCATTCATTTTTAAGTGCAGACTTCAGTGTTTTGGTCTAGCAAATTGTGCTGTTGACTCTGACAGGCAGGCGTCGTTTAAAAAAAATTGCATTAAATCCTACCTTTGAGTCCCTAAAGCTTTAAGGTTCACAAGGGTCACAGCATCATAGCATGCAACTCAAGGATCTGTTTGATTGCCTTATGGTCATTACTGTTGGTTTACTCACTCTGAAAACATCTACACATGTAATTTGTTCTGTTCAAGCCAATGTGGAAGGAAACCAAATAAATCCCTGAGAGACCAAGTTGGATGAAACCACTGTCTACCAAGGGTCGCTGCCAAATGGCTCCCCATAATAAGGCAGAGAACAAAGAAGAAAACAAAGGACATGTAGATTCCTCTCGTCTTCTTTCTGGTGTTTTATAGAATAGCTGCGAGGCTAATGCTCAAACCCGAGCATAGAGGAATCTGTTTGTTGTGGTCATGGGCTCAGGTTAAATACATGATTATTCCACATTCTTCTGTATGTTTTCCCCATTGTACTTATTTTTTGTGCATTCTGCAGAATTGTTGTTGTACAGGAACATATTTCAGAGAGGTGCAGTCAAGGAAAACTCAATTCAGGTGCAATGCATTCATATCAGAAGGTCTGTTTTGGGGCAGTTTTCACAATACAACAGCTTTGTCTGATTTGCTCATTTAGAAAGCAATTTTAATCATTGCCAAGTCATTGCCATAGTTTTTCAGCATGCCATTTTTTGGAGATAATCAAACAAGCTGTACTGATATTTAGTTTGTTCTCAGATATCATGGCAAATGTTTTATGTTATAAATAATTAGATCCATCGTGCATAGCTAATTTAAGGAAGTGATTTGCAGAACGTGTTTTCCGACATCTTCTGAGGGGTACGAAGAAGTGGGGCTAAATGGTTTCAGACAAGAATGTCTAAAATCACAAATTCTATCTCGAGAACCGTCACCTCTATGCCCAAAACCCGGTCTGATAACACCTCTTGAAGCTGATCTCAGAGCTTTTAATTTGTCTTAACCAGAGTACAATTAATTTACTCAAAACTGCCCTAAACTCACCGCACAAAAGGTAGAACTGTACCAGAGTTTAATTGAAACCGACTAAATGTAGGCTTGGGAAAGTCATCTAAGGCTGTTGCAATTTGGATAATGGGGAGATTTTTTATTGTAAGTCATTTCCATTGCACTCCTTCAATGCAAATGCTATCGTCATATAACACATATGACTGTGATATTTAGTTTGGACACAGATGCTACAGAAATGTAAAACCCTTAATAAAGTATATAACAAATTAATCCTAAAAACTACATTTACACTACTTATGCTAGTTAGTGGTCCTTTGAGGTCAGGTGATTCAGTTACATATACTGTGCTAAAAGGCCAAGAATGAACGCCAATGCTCAACTTTAATGAAGCAGTTATAATATAAATATATATAACAGTACAAAGTCAAATTTGTCGTGGATTATTATTTAAAAACCTTTGGCTGGATTCATAAGTACAAGGAGTTAATCCTTTGCAGGAGTTTGTAGGCCAGCTGTCCAAGGAGTGTGCATGTTTCCCCTTACAGGCCCGTGGTGATGATGCTGAACTCGACTGCAGTTTGCCAAACCCATGTTCACACTTTTCCTGCCACATTAGGAGCTGAAAGCAGAGCGCCGGGGTCGACAGGGACAGGACAGGCGTGGGCTCCCGGTGTTGGATGCCCTCACCGTGGTGATGCTGGTTCTTTGGCTCTTCCACAAGTGTAATGCTGGAGAGAAAATGTACAGTACAGGAAAAGTAGAGCTGATTATTGCCTGGCTGGCAGCCCCAGCTGCAGCTGCAGCCCATAAGAAGAGGTGAGTGTACTGGACTCTGAACTGGACAAGCTGTTGATTTCAGCCCAGACTGTGGGTATTATTAGCATGATTACCAGAATTTGTAGAATTAAATAAATATATATTTGTGGTATGGTATGTAAGGATATAAATGTTTTACTGGAACTGTAGTTCAACGTGGATTAGAAATGACATTTTTGGTAAACAGATACTGTACACTGTATATTTGGTTTGGTACTCTTGTCAAACAACGCAATGCCTATAGATTTCTTCTCTTTCAATAAATACCACTTAACCCCCCTTCAAAGCATTTTTCTCCAGAAACTTATATGATCTCCCCTAGCGTGTTTCTGGAGGAAAGGGTTGAGGTCGCCTCAGCAAAGAAAGTGAAAAAGCTTTCAAAAGCATTTCTCTTGGCCCACTCGCCCCTGAACAAAGCCTGCTGTCAACTGGTCAAGGTTTCACTTCCTAATTACCTTCTCCTGGGGCACAATGGCCAGGCCGTTGCCTAACCCGGGCCACTCTAGACCCCTAGCATTCTTTCCCAGACGATTGGCCTCTCCACCATGGACCCACGGTCTCTAAGGAAGTGCTGGACACATGGTTAAATATGGCCGCCTGGTCGTACACCTTATCTGAGAGGTTTGTTTACATGGAGAGGTCCACAATGCTTGCAAAACACTGACAATAATGAATGGCTTTGGTCGTAAAAGTTGTGCTCTTGGTCAATGCCAATCTTTTGTAACAAAATAGCGCTGTGTCTGGCAATACAGTAAATCTGACCCCAATATGATTCCTTTTCATAATTCCAAGAAATCGGATTTGCATTAAATCACATTCTTGGTGTTATTTTCAAGCTCTTTTCCAGTGCTAAGCTCATTCTTCGATTCATGCACAACAAGACTTTTTAAGTCTGTCTTACCCGAGGTTAGAGGTTGTTGAGAGTTCACTCTGGCTCCCAGCTATGTAAGCGTTGCTTCCTCTTTTCCTTTCTTTCCTTTCTACTCTCATACCTTAAACCAAAAAGGAAGCGGAGGAGCCAGACAAAATAGAATCAGAAATTAGAGTGATGTGAAATGAAGCCAAGGCTCAGACTGGTTCCTTATTGAGTGGAGTGCTGAGTGAGTTTCATTGACGCTCCTCTGCCACCCAGGTCTCTCCCAAGAACACCCAGATGGGAATTCCACCCAGGCTTATCTCACCGGCTCATCGACCGCCACCACCAACACCACGGAAGAGGAGGAGTGGAGGGGGTTTGGGATGAGGGAAGGGTCAAAAGGGTAAGAGGGGGGTCTCCTCGCCGGTCTGGATTAGGGGTTAGAGGAAACCTGTTGTTGGGGTAAGCAGTTCAATCGTGTTTACTAACAATTGCTCTGGGAGATAGCTGTCAACGGAGCGCACGTGAAACCCCTGCCCAGAGGATGCTGTAGGGTCTGAGTCCGGCCAAGACGCTTAGGATCAACAGGTTGCAGGAGAGATAACGGATTAGACGGCTATACTGTCAGTCCTGTGTTCTTTCCCACTCAGAGTCCCTCCTTCTGGGAAAGGCTAGGGGAGCGCTATGGGGGTAGAAGCAGTGTGAGCTAATGCTTCATTAGGTCTTTACAACTATAAGCCAATGTTTTTCCAGTTGAGGAGCTACTTACTCACTGCTAAGATCCACTAAGCCCTTCATGACTTCAGGAGTGTACAACATGAAGTCTGAACCATTAAACTTATTTGGAGATAATAACTCAGGTGGTTTGAAGTTATTACTGTTGTGCCACCAATAAAGAGGAATTATATTAAATGATGCTTCTTTTTTCTAATGCCAAGCTTTTCCAAAAACTGAAGAGTCAGCAGACACTGAACAAGGTAAGCTCTCATTTGGGGTTGTGTTAATGTCGTCCCAAGAAATTAGGTCCAATATTTACTGTTGGTTTTTGGGTCTTTATACACTTCTGGGCAAAGACACCTTGCCATTAGCTGCAGACAGCGTCACCATGTTCACTGGTAAACTGTGGGACACGTAGCATAGAGTAGGGTTTGTCAGATTTAAAAAAAACCTTTTCATCTATTCAACCCTTCCACTTGAACATTTACATTTACAAATATCTTTGACATGTATTTCCCCATTTAAACTTTGTCTCACTCTCTTTTTTTCTTTGTCTTTTCTTCAGGTTCAATTCCTTTTTAACTATTGCAGTCATTTCTTTTGGAATGATGTCCGAAAGGCATAAAAAAAGTCCAACCCAATAAAATGACAGCCTTCCTTACCTTATCAGAAAACCAGAAGATTTTAAACTAATATCCAGCTAGGGCACCCAATGTGTCCATGTGCAATTTAAAAGGAACTGTGAAATGGAAAAGCAATGTGTAATTTCAACTGCTTTGAAATCTTGCATCAGGAGAACTGTGAATTGCAGTCGATCAGGTGGAGTAAACTGTAATGTAAATCTCAGATCAAGCTCTTCAACTGGAACGAAACAAATACAGTCAGTCTCTTAGTATCATAAGCATATGTAAATGCTTATTAATACGATTTAAAGAGTTTTTTGGGGAGTATATCAGCTATATCAGGTCACAGAGACGTTCCTTCCTGTTTCTGTTATTCCTTGTTTCTCTCTAAGACTATTTTAGAGTTATACTTATTGTCACTCGTCAGTCCCCCATTATGAACCACCAATGTTTGGCCTCGTTCTGTTTCAGTGGGCCTCATTTCTCCAGATTTCCCTGTGTTTGGAGTGTTGAAACACTTTAACCCAACCACAACTAAAACATAAACTCTTAAAACCCAAAGTTTGTGAAAAAGACCACTTTGATTGTATTTTAAGATTGTTAGCACAACAAAAAGATCTTGAACCCTGATCAAAAGGAATAGTTAGAATATTTTAAGAAGCTCTGTGTTAAGTGTGTTAGATGAGAGGAAAGATATTGCGATTATATCCATTTAATGAACATAATGCTAGCACCTTGCTAACTTAGCATATCAGAATGAAATCAGGGTCATGTCGAGATGATAACCATCAATTTGTGAGTGCTCAAATTATGTTTTAGGTTAGGCATTTGAGGCATAAACCTCAAATGCCTAGGGTTAGGTCGCCATACGCAAGTTTTTGCATGATGTTTGCAAATCTAGCATTACCATATACAACTTAAAGGGTGTGGCTTTGTTAAAATACATCAAAATACACCTACAGTACCAGCATCTTGACCAAGCGCAGATACTTCAGCCATAACATTTAAGGGTTATGTATCCCCAGCCTCATTCCTTACTTGGTACTGGTACATGGGGTTGTGACCTCCATTGCAGGAAGTATGAGGGTCAACAATGTGTGTGTGTGTGTGTGTGTGTGTGTGTGTGTGTGTGTGTGTGTGTGTGTGTGCCCCTCTGCAGAAACGGCACAGTGGGAAGTTGACGATGAGCGTTTTGGACTTGATAACTGATTTGCCCCTGTGTTCACCTTTAATCTTGGATGTGCCTGGCCAGTGGGTGGGTCACAGAGTGGTACTGCTAGGGTTAACCCAAAACGATTCAATGATTCATCTAAATCCTATAAAAAAGGTTGTCACTCACAAATGCCTTCTTGGTGCTTTATATTGTTTAATACAAAGTTACATTGGAGTCCAAAAACTGTGGCAGTGTGTCCTGAAATTTAAATATATGAACAAATATTAATAATATAATATATATAAAAAGTATTTTACCTAAATGGCAGTTAAGGTGTAGGAATAGTGATTTACATGCAAAATTAACAAAGTGTTAGCATCAATTTAAACTAAAGGTACTCAAATTAAAATGACTCATAGTGCAGAATGGCCTATTTATATTATGTTACTGGATTAAATATATAAATTATACTCAATGATAGTTTAACTAGTAAAGGTGATATTACATGAAATTAAATCTGAATACTGGTACGTTAAAGACATCAAATACATGTAGAAGAGTATTGTTATACAAGTATAAAGTTGCATAAAATAAAAATACTGAAGTGAAGTCCAGATTCCACAAAATATATAGAAGTAATGCATTCATTGAAGGGGTCTGTGTGTGTGTGTGTGTGTGTGTGTGTGTGTGTGTGTGTGTGTGTGTGTGTGTGTTGTGTGTGTGTCTGTGTGTGTGTGTGTGTGTGTGTGTGTGTGTGTGTGTGTGTGTGTGTGTGTGTGTGTGTGTGTGTGTGTGTTTGTGTGTGTGTCTGTGTGTGTGTGTGTGTGTGTGTGTGTGTGTGTGTGTGTGTGTGTGTGTGTGTGTGTGTTTGTGTGTGTGTGTTTATGAAAAAGCAGCATTGCTACGCACCCATTCTCTTATTTGCCTGCTTTTTTCACAGAAAACACCCCCCAAAAAACAAATATATATATATATATATATATATAAATATATATATATATATATTTCTTCATGCATCTTTTCTGTCACTTTAAGTCTCAAAATAATTACTTTAGTTTAAAACTACTGAGTCACTATCAGTAGAAAGGGAAGTTCAATCTGTTGACAAGATGGATGTTGAGCGGAGGAGCCAAAAACAGCTGAGTAACAAACAACTTGGCCGCCTCATCTCTCGCGGATCAAAAACATGCAGTTTAAAGGCAAGATGGCTAACTTGTTCTGGCTGGTGAGAGCAATTCAAATCTAATTCATCTTCGTCTGACTTTGAAAGATGCATTCATTTGTTTAATTTCCTATTGAGTGAGCTATTTTGGTCGCAGCCTAAACAGAAAATGTGTTCCTTATCCTGATCGCCTCCCGTTTACTGTATGTTCCTCCCCGATTCTTCCGATTGGACCTTTCTCAAAGATTACAAGAATGTTTTTTTTTCTGTCTCTTACAAGCTTCTGCCGCTGGGATAGCCACGTTATACTGCTGCTGACAGTGCTTGTGCGTTCACCACACAAGAAGTTCAACAGTTTCCCTCTGGTCAGATGGCGGCTTTGACGTTTCTGTAGGATTAATAATTTCGTGAGAGACCGAGCCACTGGCCAGATATATTCTCCAGGTGGTTGTAAATTACGCCTGCCTAAAAAAAAAGTATTGTGGGTTTCACAATGCAAGCATATATTTGAACAGCTGCTATAGTTGCTTCTCAGCTGAATATTGATTTGTTATTATGGGGTTACAGGCGAGCTGTAGCATACAGAAAGCACACGCTCTGGACGAAAAGAAAAAAATCCCCCGAAGGTTTGGATGAAGACTTGTGTTATGAGATCCTGGAGAATGGGTGGAAATGTTCTTGTAACATAAAGAGTGACAAATCATTTTACAGCTGATTGTTTCAGGAAAGATGGATTACAAAGAAATCGGCGTATACACAGATCCGCGTGTTTGAACCAAAGAAGTGCCATTAGGGTGCCGGTGGAGAAGTGCCACCTCTCCGTGAAGCCCTAATGGCCGCAGCCCCGGCTTTCATGTGAATAATGCTGTTTATATTAGGCCTCAGCTCCTACATTAGTGTCCTTCAAATGTCTACACCCCTCGCAGCCGTTTGACATTTTGAAATACTTCACAGGCTTCCCATAGAGTCTATTACCAGGGGCCGTGCACTGGTGGAAAGTGTGTATGTGCACGAGTGTGTGTTTAAAGTGCTGGAGTCATTGAAGGGCTTCATTAAAGAACTAAAAGTATGTAGCCATCTCTGCAGGATGGCCCAGAAGTCTTTGCGCTCACCTGCACCATATATGCCCAGTTATGGCCAGAGTCAGACCCCGCTGAGTAAAACAAACACTGCCCCCTACAGCTTCGGGAATGTCCTTGCAACAAAGAGATGCATAAAAAGTAACGAGCATGAATTTAGAATGAGGTGGAAAAAACTTTGAAGTGGGACATTTAGCTAGAATCACTCAAAGCTACACACTTGCGTGGCTCATTAAAATAGAAGTTTCCTCATTAAACCTCTTTACCTGGGGAATTTTTGCGTTTTCTGATGAGACATTCAAATGAACATGCATTATTCAACTCCGAGAGTTTGAGTTGTTTTGCTTCATTGACATGTTTTTTTTGTGTAGTCATAAGAAAACATCCAAATAAACATTGCGTTTCACAGACATTGCAATAAAAAGAATAGAATATCGATATTCAACTGGTAAAGTTTCATGGTGATACTTATCATTAATTTAATTATTTGTTTAACCCTATTGACCATAGTGTCTAGCAAAATGTATGGCTGTTTCCTTTCCAGTTTCATCCCTATCTATATTTGTGAAGGTTTTTTACAAAGGGAGTTATTCAAATGTCATCAAAAGCTTGATTTACAGTATGATAAATAAAAACCTTTGACTCTCATCGACAAAGGAAACAAGAAATATGAACCTGGCTCTCCCAATGTTTGGATATTGAAATTATGTATCAAATAATAATAGGATAATTCCTGATTTGCATATTTAAACATACCGATCAAGAACACTTAATGTATGAAATAATCAACTGGGGAAGTTTGATGGTGATATTTACTAGTTAAACATCGTACCATATTCACCTGGGGCCCTTAAACACCAAAACATAACTGAGTCCCCGCTTTGCTCAGTCCCTCCCTCAAATCTGTATCCTTTTCATAAAGCATTCCCAGTTTCCTCTAACTGTTTTCAGACAGAACAATCAGCGTGCACGGGGTCGAACACACACAGGAGTCAGGCAGCCCTCCATCATGGCTGCTTTCCCAGAGTTTCTGATCACCAGATATGAGTGTGCGTGTCATCAGTCCCAACTTTATAAATGTTTCACACGTGAGCCAAGCCACTCAGCATTGCAGACAGATCCAACACATGCACATGTATTCATTCAAAGTCATGTTCCTAATATCCGATTGCCTCTTCTTGTGTTTTCACATATGCCAATGCAGGCCTTAATCTGTAAACGAAGCGTGGGGAGTAGGGGAACGCTGCGGTGAGAGGGATATTTAAGAACAAAAAGCGTGAAGTACATGAGCAGACCAATGTTTTCAGGACGGGTTTTGGATTTACAAACGAACATTAGAAGGTGGAAGCCGAGCAGTTGCAGTGAAACAACCTTGCTGAGAACGCAGACGATGAAGCGAAGGCTGAACAGCGGAACAACACGTGCAGGGCGTAAAAAAGCCCATCACAGTCAATCAGGCGTCAGCCGCTAGTCAGGGAGGAAAAGAAAGGAAACTTTACCCCGGTTTGGCCCTCCTGAGTTGGCCTGCCGTGTGCAGCGTGGGGGAAATCCAGTGGATGTCACATACATCTTGATTTTTATGAATGCTTTGATAGCTCCCCTAAAGACACTCCCATGACCAGGTGGAGGGTATTTATACAAGCGTGTCAGACAAGCAAAAAACCAGGGGAAAGGATATTTGCTGATCCCCTTTGCTCACAGAGGAGAAAAGAAAAACTTGCAGCTATTCTAATTGCAACTGGAAATAATTATCTGGCTGTAGACTCTGGGAAGTGGGTCAATTGAACGCACCCTTGCCTGGATCACCAGGTGTGAAGGTTGGATGGTGGTGACTGACGTACAGCTGTCCAATGGGAGAGAGACCTGCATTCTTATTGTAAAACGTGAAGTCTTTGTTGATGCTTCAGTGTGAATTACAAAAACATCAACAAAACAAAGCCATCAGGACAATATGACAACAAAAATGTTTCATATAACGTTTTGAAGTTCTCACCACTTTATTTCCCCATAGCTTCCATTAGTCATGAAACATTGCAAAATCTAAAGTCATTTATGAGATTCTGTAAAAGGGCCACATCATTATAATTAAGTCCCACATGGCAATAAATGTCTAAATCAAATCAACCACATGAACACACACATACACACACATCTACGCTTCAACTGCATTCAATAAAAAATCTGTCATCTGTTTATTTGTGATTCAGAACACATTGTTTTATTCCTCTTACTCACTGTAATATCCCTTCATTAATTTGCACTTGCTGAACAACTACTGCTGTCTTTCCCTTGGAACAGGATCCAACTTTATCTGATTCCCATTTACAAACAGTCACTAAGGAGAACTGGATGAAGCGTTGAGGCGGGGCTTTGTTCATTCATTGAATGTTGATCAGTGACGTTCAAGTACAAAACTACCAGATCTTTATGGGATGTTTTTCAACTATTTCAACTGCTATTTTTGGCAACTATTTGGTGTTATAGATTCACAGTTGGATTTTATTCAAACCTCGCCCATAATCCATTATGTCACAGCAGCATCAAGGTCACGTCACGACTCAGTCAAATGAATGGAAACTCCTGGTGGTCAATTTGCCCAAAAAATAATGTATGCTGACTTTCAGATGTTTCTTTCCCGATGTCAATAGAAAAGTCAATAGAAAAAAAAAAGTTTTTGGGCCTCATTTATGTGACTGACATAAAAGTTGTAAAACCACAGGTTGGCCACTACAAAAATGTGCTTTAATGTCCGGTTAACTTACTGGAGGCTTCACCGTACCTTTAATACGTTAGGCTAAACCCCAGCATAGGATAATGCTAACGCTAAGACATAACAGTAGTTACAGTAGCACAATCAGCAAAATGTACGTTAAGGGGAAATATGATGAATTTGCTAACTATAGCAAGCATTACCTAAGAAAAGCTACTGCTGAGAGCCTTCTCATGAATTCGACTCTATCTTTTCAATAGGAATGTGTTATTTCCTCATAAAAAGTTACATAGTCTCACTTTAATGTATTAAACATGTAGCCGAGGTGTGGATCCTAAGGTTTCTGATTGCTCTTGCATATACTCACATTACAGAAAACGCACAAGTGTCGAGACCAAAACCAGCTGCAAGTAGAAGATCTTTTAGGAGAAAATTTCAAATATGCCTCAAATCAAATCAAAAAAGTGCAAGCCAGTTCCCATTAGTGCAGTAAGGCCCAAGACTTTATTGCTTCCAACACTGCAAACGAATTCCATGCATTGTAGTAGTCAGTGATAATTAGGATCTGTTGAACACCTTCAGTCTCCACCCTTACAGCTCTTACATATTCAGTATTGCTGCACAATAAATGCCTTCAGTTCTTCAATGGTCTCTGTGCAACATGAAGACAGAGGGTGGAGGAAGTTCTAATCTGTAAGAATGCTCTGTGATGTGACCGCGGCTCAGTGAACTGAAACAACACTGTTACATTATTCATATAAAGAATTAACACCACCTCCTTGATGATGAGAATAAGCTGTTATGAACTTCTTATCACATGGAAGTGAGAAACACATGTTATTTATGCATAAAATATGGGGTATTGACAGCTTATCCGAGAGGTGAGGGAGTTGGAAGCTGAATGGGGATAAAAAGATCTTGTGAAATTTGAACTTTTTCTTTCCTCCTCCTCTGTGAAATAACACGGACAAAAACTGCCCCATTAATAGGTCTTTTTGTTTTGAAGAGCTCATCAGAGAGCAGTGAAATGGGCCTTTTAAACCTCAGCTGTGGATGCAGAATGTCATGAGCGTTCTTTTGAAATGCACAATATGTTATTCATTTGTCCGTTTCTTTGGTGCATGCTCATCTACAACGTAGCTGAATGTTAGCATTCCTCTGCTCCCTGCTTTTGTTACATGGTAATTGTGCAGAGCGAGTACCAATGTGCCAGGTCTCAGTTTAATGAATCCCACCTGTAACACATTTGCACATTCATTCCTCTCCAAGGAGAAATCCTGTTGCCAAAGCAAAGCCTTGTGGAAGTGTGCTGCTATGCTGAGACCCCCAAAAAAATCTTATGTGTACCCAAGATGGCAGCCAATTTTAGCAACCAATTTAAAACCTGTTGACTTGCGATGGCATTGGTTTGAAATCTATATTTGTGTGCATTTTACAGTTCAATGTTGCACTCTACAAACAGGAGAGGGAAGTAGGAGGAGAGGCTTATGGAATGTCAGAGTGAAATGCTCATGAACCCCTCTGGCATGTGAAAGGGATTTCACAAACAAGAGTACATCAAATGATTGATTCAATGGCTAATCTCTCCACAAACTGTATACATACCAATATCTTAAAAGAGTATTAGGCCATTCATCTAGGGCTTTTCCATGAGCTCAGTATAGCGGTGAATAAATAGTGCACTCACTGCAGACTGACATTTTTTTTTTCATTGTTCTCAAGGATTTAGGAATGGTATTGCCTCACCTGTCCCTTCAATATTAGCTGTATGTTCAAACAGTTATGTATCTGTATTAAGTAAATAACCATAGTTTAAAGTCGTATTGTTCTATAAGATGGCCAAGAATAGACATTGCATTAGTTAGATTATCAGCCTGCAGCATACATGAGAGTGCATGTATGTTTTCCTTGTCGCAACAATGGCACGCATGATGCCAATTAGTAGCGGAGGAATGAGTCCTAAAGCACGGAAATGACTTAAGATTGTACTACTTTAGGTTCCCTCATTAATGACTATACAAGACAACTAAATGGTGTACACTGTCTTTAGCTTTGCAGTGGTGACGCGCAGCCATGCAACCTTGATATAGTTTGTATTTAGCCAAACGTTTAGTTTTAACTTCTGGCTATGATGGCATTTACGCTTACATTTTTTAAATCATAATGTGTTTGCAAAAGAGCTTATTTTCTCATATATTCTGAAATCCACTGGAAAAATGGCCTTGTCTTTTGTTGAGGGACCTTTTGCAATGCTAACATTCGGGTTGACCTACAAAATACGCCATCACTGCAGCACTGCTGTAATGAATTCTTGTTTTGGAGATCAGAAACAAGTGAAGCTAACACCTGTTTTGAATTACATTAGTTCATTAGGTGGCTGTTATCACCAAAGTAGATCTAAGAAAGAAGGGACCTGAAATAAAGATGCCTTTATCACCTATTTACACATCAATATCAATAAAGAAGGTGATTACCTAAAGGAACAGAAGTAAAATTATGACAGTGCCAATGTGCCAAAGTGTGTCCAAAAACTGTATCTTAGTCAGAAGAGGAAGAAGGCGAAGAGAGTATTTTTTTGTTATGGTTTTATGTTCTCAGCAACAGCCAATGTCGACATTATCTATCGGCTAACAAATCATGGCTTTATTCAGCATATGCTGAATATAAGTCATGATTGCTGAATATGCTAATGCTAGTTCAGATCAACCATTGAAATGCAAAACGATTGCTTTTAATGGGTTAGAATACACTAGTATTGATACGTTGAATTCTTCCACAGCTAAGTAATACACATTATATTGTCAAATAAGCCTGTGTTGCTATAGTGATTCTTCATTTAAAACAACTGTTTGATGATGACCATAAGGAAGCAACTCCTCCTTCACCTTCATCTCATTATTCATTGTAGTATTTGTTTCTAATTTTTCTGACATTCAGTCCCTTTGCTTGTCAGTTATCTCAGAATCTCTCGTGACGACTGTTGCAGCACTGTGCTGTTGTTGCTCATTTCAGTAATGTTGCTCCCAGTTGGTGGTCTTAGTAATGAGCAGCGGGGGGTGGGTGGACCACATTCAATGGGATGCCAGAGATCTTTAGCTGCGCTCCTTCAGGGCCTTTTGCATTTAGTCACTCTGAGCTCATAATTGTGTGACTAAAGCAATTGTTCTCTTAATTGAAGCCATTCAGGGCCTCTATGGGCTTTCCCTACTTCCCTCAGGTGAGACTCAAGTGATCCTCCAAGACTTTCAAGTGGAACTCAGGTGATCCCTCAAAGGCTCTGAGAAAAGGGGAGGTTTTTTTCTCGTAAATCATGATTTAAATCTTAAAATAGTGTGGTTTTGACTAGTTTTGACAAATGATTTAAGTAATATTTCCATGGAAAAATGTCTACTTTGCACAAGCATCCAGGTTTTTTCTGCTCTGGCACAGTAAATGCCAAGGAAATTACTGCATATGGGCCCTTATCTTTTCCCCACACTTATAATAGCTCATAATAAGCATTGCTGGCTCATAAACACAAACATAAGATTATAAAATGGAACAAGATTATTTAATGACTGGATGGCACAGAAAAGGTAAAAATTCCTTTCCGGGGTAACTGTAGCTATTGGTATCGCCAGAACTTTTAATGCAAAGTAAAATGAGTGTGATAGAACTATGCTAACATTTTGTTCATCTCCTTTCAATATAACGCTGCATGGATGACGAATTTGCTTATTTTTCTAGATTCAATGTCATAAATGTTTAGTGTAATAGATTTGAAAGTAGTCGTTCCACCTTTAATCTTCAACACCCGTCAAACTCTTGGGTCTGCAAAGCACCATTTCAACTTGAATTTCTCATTCTGAAAAGTTAACAAACCAGAAGAGTTTTGAAGAGGGTGGAGGAGCTGAAGCGGAGCATATATTTAAGAACATTTGACGCACAAAGAGAGGTCGCCCCAAAACTTGCAAATGGAAAAAAAAAAAGAATCTGTTGAGGCCATGGCTTGTTTTCACCTGAAGCAGTCATTTATGTTGGCCATGGCCCAACACTAAAGCACTGTGTATATTTCTATGGTCTCGCTGGGTTTGTGTGTGCACCACAGCCACTTAAAGCGGTGGGGGGAACTGCAGATTTCAGTCCTAATCTAGGAATTGTGAAACCGCACTATTTCCTTACACTCGAGAAGTGCTTGGCATCTCATTGGGCTGTGGAGGACCTGTATACATCAGTACAGATGGAGCATGCAGATGAGTTTAGGATATGTTTGTTTTATTTCACTTTGGTGGACATGTGGACGGGGATGGGATGACATGATCGTTGCAGATGTAGCTTTAATGTTCACCTACTGTATCAACAGCAGGAAGTGTTCTTGGTTCTCTGAAAAGCAAGGCCGCCTTCAAGTGTGTGCATACTTGTATAAAAAATGACAAAAGGAAAGGAAAATGTAAAGGAAATGCTAATATTATTGTGTAAACAAAAAAGAAAATCAAGAACAGCTTAGTCTTTCAGCCATCTTTTTTGGTTTAAAGGTTTGTGATGTGACTGTTTGGGTTCACTTCAACTGCTCTCAATGACTTGTTTCTTGTTAAAAGTTGTGTTTAATCCACATTACACTTACCCAACTTATGCCTTTATATCAAAAACAAAGTAAGTGTCATGACCGAAAGAACGAGATCGCAGATACAAGCGGCCGAAATGGGATTTCTTCGCAGGGTGGCTGGCATCTCCCTTAGGGATAAGGTGAGAAGTTCAGTCATCCGGGAGGGACTTGGAGTAGAAACCGCTGCTCCTTTGCGTTGAAAGGAGTCAGTTGAGGTGGTTCGGGCACCTAGTAAGGAGGCCACCTGGGCGCCTCCCTAGGGAGGGGTTCCAGGCACGTCCAGCTGGGAAGAGACCGAGGGGTAGACCTAGGACCAGGTGGAGGGATTATATCTCTTCGCTGGCCTGGGAGCGCCTTAGAATCCCTCAGTCAGAGCTGGCTGATGTGGCCAGGGAAAGAGAAGTTTGGGGCTTTCTGCTGGAGCTGTTACCTCTGCGACCCTGACGAAAAGCGGGAGAAGATGGATTGATGGACAAAGTAAGCGACTAGCTGGTGATCAGCCGGTGGAGACCAAAACTGAGCAAAAATGGGAATAAATATTTGAATAAAATGAGCTTCATTGCGAGATTCTTCAAACTATTTTTTGTCTTGTTTTTTTGGGGCTAAATATTTTGACAGACAACCTAATGTATCAAAAAGGCACTGTAAGTGTTTTCCAGAATAAAGCCTAAAGGTCGGACCTTTTAGCTAGAAATAAAGGCTGAACCAATTCACTTCTGGGGAAAGTGTTAAGTTGTGCCCATATGTATGAGGATTTTAAAACAGAACAAAAGCAGCCACCAGCATATACCAGATGCAGCCCTTTGATTTTTACTTTCACAATAAAAGCAATAGACTTCTCATTTGTGAAAATGACTATTTAGGCCTATGCATTTCTGTGTCGTTTATTTGTCATGCCCCTGGTATGTAGAGGCCTTAACATCAAACGGAAATGTCTGCTGTTAGTAGAGATTTCTTTGGCTAACATGTTCTCCATATCCACTTTGGAAGGCAACAGTATATCATTGTTGTATTTACAGCAGTTGTGCTGCCCCCAAGTGGCCCAAACATCTGCTAATACTGGCGTAAAGGCTGATCTAAAGCAGCCCATTGGGGAATGCTTGTTTTTTTTTGTTTTTTTATCTACATGCATCAATACTTTCTTACTTAGCGGCCAATGTCTTTGGCACTCAGGCCCAAACGTGTTGGTTCCTACTAAAGATGTAGAAAATATGTTTTTGGAAATTGTCTCCAAAATAGATAGAGTTTTAAGCAGGGCTCAATAATGTTCTTTGGCACTGTATTAGCAAACATTATGAAATAAACACTTAATTCAGGGGGAATATTCAGTATGTGCAGAGTTTAAGTGTGTCCCGGATTGGCTGAAAATAAAGTGCAAAGACAACAAAGTTCTAAAGAAAGCTTTGGATACAAAAACACAACTTTGTAATATAATGTGAAGTTGGCTTTTGTGTGATTTGTTTACTATTACACAATATATGATATTATTGCTCTGTAGTTGCCAAGCCTTACATTTAAATGTCATTTCAACAACTACTTAAACAAATAAATAGGCAAGTTAAGGTTTATACTTTTTCAGTATAGGAAATAAAGAGTCAATAGTATGAGTCATGTTTCTGTCAGTTAGTAATTGGAACCATCCATCCTCTCAATTTCCAAACACAACACAAAAGACTCTACAATGACAGACTGTGTGAAGTCAGATTAGCTCAAATTTCCTCAGGAGATGTTCCACAACATCAGCAAAAACACAGTCCTCAAAATGGGGATTTACCGCCTACTTCCAGTCAACAGCCCCCTTGGGAGCTTTCCTGAATGAATCCCAGACTGCTACGTAGCTCGGCTATCTCACTGACCTGTCGTGCCATCAGCTACTTCAACCTGGAGCCTCTGCACTCTCGCTATATGGCCACATCCTGGACATAAATCACTGCGCAGTGTGAACTTCCCTGGAATGCTTGTTGAGTTGCCAAATGATTGTTTCTAAGTCCAAGCAAGGTCCAACCCTTATCAGTGTTCAACACATCTTGGTGTTATCAGAGATAAAGCTAAGATAACAGTGATCTCTTAAGCCTATGAACAGATTCCTATAGGCAATATTTCCAGTAATGGGACACCTAAAAGGTGCATGGTATCCTGCGTTTCTGCTTCTACAGCTTTTAGTGTGCTTGTTTTGTCTATTACCAGAATACATTTTTGCATTGAAATACAAACAAGGAATCTGCAGTGACATCAGCAGTTGAAGTAAATGAAAACTTCTCAGGGCTTAATTACTTCTTACCAGGGATTTGGGATGGAAATGGTGGGGAAATATTATTGCAACCAGCTCAGCCGAGGAGCACTTGCTTGATGCAATTAGGGCGAAAGTTTTGATTTGCCAATCTCTGCGTGCCAATGGGATTTCTCACCAATGTCTACATCTGACGTCCCACGAACCGGCCAAATATACAACATAGAAGAGTCTATGAGACATTTAGAGAGTATCAGTCCCACATTGTGATGTGTACAATGAATCATCAAGTGTATTTTGACATGCAAATCTGGCTTCAGGCAAGCTTTCCATCGACCCCTTTGGAGACTTGGGTGGGCTCCTGAAATACCTCCCTTAATTTGACATGACCTGATTTGGAGGATTTCAGTGTTATTACTCCTCTTGGACGTGTGGACTCACATGCGAGGCGTGAGGTTGAGAGGACTTCCCGGAGCTGTTATGAGAGCTGATGTGAGACAACAGTGGACCGTGCCTGGAGCAAAAGAGAGGTAAAGGTGGGGGGAGGAAAGAGAGAGCACTAGAAGCCAAGGTGAATAAAGTGAGTGACAGCAAGGAATTAAAGGTGGGGAAAAAAGAAGCAATGCAGATCCAACCTGTAATGGCCTAGGAGCAAAAGATTTTTCCAGAAGTGTCAGTTCAACATCTCATCTCCTCTCTGTCTTACTCCCTAAGCCACCTAACTATTGTTGAGTTGGAAGTCCCTGAGTTTTGACAGCTGTGCTTGGAGTGCTGTGACGGCGGTCCGGAGGGAAGGGTGTGTGTGTCTGGCTGTGTGTTGTATGATGGTTTGTAGTGGATTTGGACACTTTGGTGTGCAGCCTCTTGGTAAGCAAATATTGGTGTATGTGACTCTAGGGGTTAAGCCTTCGGAGTGAGGACATGTGTGTGTGACGATGTTAAAATATAATAAATTTGATTTATGCAGTGCCTTGTGGACCTATAATGCAGTTCATTGTGCATTATTAGTAATGATTTGACATTATGCGGCTACACAGACAGTAGAGAACTCATGATAAAGAAATAAGATACAACAGTCAAGCTAGTTGTTCTGTGAGGCTAAAAGAGGAGAGAGTAGGGATTTCTGGCACCACTTCACCTATTCACCGATAGTTTGGAGAGGTAAAAACTCCAAAACACTGTTTTAATTATGTTGTTCATTATAAGACATGTGTTTGAGTTAACATCGTGATGCATTATTAGGCATTGCATTGCTTGGAAGTGGATGCTATAATCAGCATGCTAACATGAACACAGGCTAACATGCTCACGATGGCAATTCTGGGGTGCACCCTCTATTCCGACATTACCCTATTACGACACAATTTTAGTACCGCCATTCCGACAGTTTGGTAGGTACCGCCATTCCGACAGTCTACCCAGGCGCGTCGGGGCATCGTCTTTCTTTTATTTTTGTTTGTGTGTCTTTTGAACATGTAGTTTTTTTTTTAACATATTCAGTTTATTTTGTATAATATAATATAGCCTATTGTTGTTATGGATGCACTAACTGGTTGGCACTCAATTTCGTTGTTGTCCGATCGCCCTGCATCCGATCTGCAAGGGAGTCGCTCAAAGAAAGTTAAAGCTATGCAAGCCATCGAGGCTGCTCCCAATTCTGCGGAGCTGTAGATCGGAGCTGATGGGATGACGATGGAGAGACTTGGAGGAGCAGTGGCGGTGGATTTGGGAGGGCTTTCAGAAGCGTCCATGAGGGAGGAGGGGGGCCCTGCGTGTCCACTTAAGTGGAGCTATGCAGACCCAACGCACCATGTCGGAATGGCGGAAGTGCCACTACTCCGACAATGGAAAAAATGTTGTCGGAGTAGTGGCACGTTTAAAAAATAAAATAAAAATGGAAATGCCGCTACTCCAACAATAGACGTCAATGTCGGAGTAGAGGTATGTTGGAATAGCAGCATGTAACCGCCAATTCTAACGTGCTAATGCTTAGCACGTAGGTTGGAAAATACCTACCGAAAGCATCTTCTCTAACTGTATGCAATGGTGTGTCTCTTTTTCATGAAACCTAGATTTCCCTCTGCTTTCCTTCCATCAGGATTCAAGTTATTGGATACAGTTTCGTCCCTCCCTTTGAAAAACAAGCAAAAGTCCGTAAATAGCTTCCATGTTTTTTTGTGTTTTGGACCTAAACGAGAAGGTGCTGTAGCATTGAGTTGTTTGAGTAAAAATATCCCAATTTGATCTCAATGTAGACACGATAGAGCTATAGAGATCTATGACCACCAGGTTTGACTAACTAACTAACTAAGTGTAAATCTAGTCAGGTCCAGATACAATCTGGATTCAAGACACATTTAAATGCAAGGTTTTTGAATTGCGTCTTGCCTAATTATCAGAAAACACAATGTGTTCTAGCTGATGGGAATGTTGGATAGGAAGTAGTTTGTTTTAAGCTAAAGTACTGAACAAATAATGCAACAATATGATGGGGCTGGATAAGAAGTGCCAAAGTAATTCCAGCTCAACCCAAACGTCAGGCCAATCAATCCAGCATTTGTCAAAATGTCTAATTTAAATCCATAAATGTCAACCAAATTAGTAGGATACATAGGCTGAGAACCATAGTGTCTGTAAAATCGGAAAATGTGTATTTGAGTGTCGCGATTAATGTCTAAGTGCTCATTCATGTTCCTGTGCTTACATACATATGCTTTTCAAACGACTAATTCAGCTTTTTCAAGTATTCACTACCGTGCCTTTAAAAAACTTGTGCAAGGATCCCATTTACTTAATGGTGTTGCAGCTGGTATACATTTCGTCCTGACTGGTGAAGTTGAGGGAGGTGAGCTTGGGAATAAAGCAGGAATGTGTAGTGGGTGCTAGGCAGCTGGTGGCTGAGCCCCGCTGGGTCGCAGGAAGCAAGGCCAGGCCAGCCACATGAGTCTCAGCTGATTCACACACCCAATGCCATGCACACACACACCACAACCTGCAAGGCACGTAGGCCTATGTACTGCAAGCCCTTTTCCTGCCAAATACATACCCCCATACAACTAAAGTATACTGCATTGCCAATTTTGTTTTGCGTATTTCTGTGAAGAATAGGGAACAAGACATCATGGCATGGCTTACGATAGCCTAAGTGTGTTTGTTACTAGTTACTACTATTAGTTCATTCATAGAAAATGTTGTTCTCAAATGATAATAAGTCAAGGCCAAGAGTGACTTTTGCTTTTCAAAAGAGACAGCAACCACCCTACAGTACACACACTTCCGCGAATTACACTTATTTGAAATGTATTTCAAACTAACACTAACACTTGTGATATGTCTAGAAAATATTTCATCCGTGAAAAAAATGTGTTTTTGTAAAACTTGCTGTTTTATTGGACATACATTTTAGGAGACCATGCTGAGCTACTGTACTGTATCAGTGTGTGTGAAACAGTTGGTGCTGGTTGATTTCCTTTTTAAAGTATAGATGTAAACAGAATGGTTATAATAACTTGATGCTAATCAAAACAGACATGTTATTTATCATCTTTAAGCCTGCTAGCTGTTCACCCGCCCAGAGAGCTGCACACTCTTTAGAAATAATCACAAGGGTCAACAGAGTTCTCCGTTTCCGCCCAAATTCAACTGTTGACTGAAGTACATGTCGCTGGCTCTCAAATTGAAAACTAATAAGGCAATTACAGATTACTGATTTCATTCCAGCGAAGCGACAAGTTAATATTTCGTACTGTAACTGACTCGGCACCAATTAGTATCAACATGACCAGCTGTATTACGTTAATGACATGGCAAATACTCAGGAGTGAGACTTATCAGTCTGCCCATAGCAGTGAAACACCATAAAATACTGGTTCAAGGTTCCACCTGTGTATTTATAGCAGCGATCTTTCCCCCTGTTTGCTCTCCAAACACGGAACCTTATCAGCTGAGGATGTGAATGCAGGAATAATTCAGGAAGAATACCCACCACCTCTACTTCCTCCTCATCCCTTCTAGTCAAATACAGTGGTTACGTAACTACCTAGCTGGATTGAAATAGGTTCAAATTTGACCCTGAATGAGCTCATTATTCGTCATTTAACTTGAAGAGTTTTGTAACATCCTGTAGACCAGGTTGACCTGCAGTGACCCTCGCGGATGAAAAGCAGGGTAAAGTTCGTGTTTTAGGGTACTGGCGTGTTTTTTTGGGGGGTCCTTGCCTGTTGTTTCCGGGATGGACAGAACATGTGGTGAGTTTCTCTCATGTGCACCAATCAGGAAACATTTTTGCCCTTAAAGCTTGTCTGAGAAGCTCATAAAAGCCCAGGACTTCCAGCGGACATTTAATGACACGGCACGCATTGTCATCAGCTGAGTCACATAAACACTCCCTGACATGCCAGGTAAAATACTTTATCGTCTGCAGTCAATTCCTAATGAGTGAAATGCTGTTATGCACCTGAGAAAATTGGAGTCATGTGTATACAGCCAAAAAAGACTGTATTATTCAAAGGTCAAAATGTGAATTGTACATGGTACATTTTGCTCAATGAGGTACAAAAAGTCATCAGTTTGAATATGTTACCCTCAGACTATCATTTCCCCTCTGAAATCTGTTCTGTGACGCCCTCTACTGGTCACAAGCGGAACTCCCCACTCCAAAAGTCACAATTTCCTAAAGATTTTACTGGAATTTATGCTGAATTAGAAGTAAATATTTTTTTGTTTGTTCATTTTAAATTAAACAAATGAACACTCATTTTTGCCCGTGCACAGCGGGTTCTTTAATAAGGGCATGAAACTACAACTGAACATTTGAGTCACAAGTCACAAGTTACAAATCATCAGGTATTTAACCAGCTGAAAGATATTTCCCCATAAAAGCATAAAAGGTCAACTTGTTGTTTTTGGTCATTGAGGAATGTTTACAGTAATTGCTGGTTTGTAATTGGTGGAAATGTTATGTTTGAGCAATACAATTGTTAACATGCCATATGTAGGAAAACCCTAACCTACAAGTCAAAAGTAGATATTATTCCTCTCACCTCTAGGGATTTTATAAATCTAAATCGGCCATGAGGATGTCTGCCCCCTCAAACATAATGGAACTATAGATGGCACTCTGCTTTTTGCTGCTAAGCGGCAACAGTGGCAACAGCATTTCAGAAAAAAATCAAGATATTCCACTGACCTTGTTGGGTCATGTGGGATTTTCTTTTAATCAAAGTACACCCGCCAATGAGAATAACGAGTATACCATAAATTAGTACTGTTGGCTGATGTTGTGTGGTGTAAAGAAAATAGTCCCTAAATGAAACTGTTCACAACAAGTGGATTATCTTGACCAGTACTGGGTCATGATTTCAGTAAAGAGACCATGCTATTGAGTTTTTAAAGTTTATTTTTTAAAGCCCACATCTCCAAAACTGTAACTCACCCAAAAACAATCTAGATAGATAAACAGCGACTCAGGTATAAGGATACATATCTATATTTGATTTAAAGGGTGAATTCTCCTTTTCACACAATATGAGTGTAATTTAAAATGCTGCATTGGAGAGACACATCCTGGCTGTTCTCACCAGTATGTATTTGGTTATTAACCGTTGCTATGATACCCACATCCTCTCTCTTCCCACTCCTTTGTCGGAGCCTCCTGTGATTTAGGGCACTATATAAACCCTACTGGGCTGGCCCTCTGTCCTTTTCTGGTTGCCATTATTGTTGCGGAGCACAGGCCACAGAGTTTGGCTGCTCCAGCTGAGCAGAGAGCACCTACTGAGTTTTTTAACCACGATGATGAGAGCCACTTTGCTTGGCCCAGCCAGCAGGCAGTGGATAAGGGCCCCGAGCTCCACTCTCTCCCCTTCCCCGAGGCCCCTCGAGCTTCCCTCTCCCTCCATCCCTCTATCCCTCCTCCTCCTTCTTTAAGTTCCCTCAAGTCATGATCTGGCCCGTAAATTAGTACCGGGAGAAAAAAAATAGGTTCTGTAAGATGAAACTGAGTTTCTGTGTGTATCAGCACACGACTCAGGGGAGACAAGAGAGAAGAAGCAGGCAGTAAATCCATTGGAGTCCACTGATAGCGCCTGTTTGCACAGCCACTGCCGCTTCCTTTGATCAAATGGCTGGGGGAGCGGGGGGTCGTGTGGCGCTGCCGAAGGTCAGCTATATATTACACTCCTAAAAGTGATTACTGAAATTCTTAAGTGAAACCATTCTGCTGCCAGGGTGTGCTCTAATCCCCTGCAGCGTTGTCTGGGCCGGGGCTGGGGCTGGGGCCTCTCTGTGGATCTGCGCGCCCAGCACTCCTTTTCCCCCTTTCCCCAACTTGTGTTTTCTATCATCAGAGCAGGCCTTAAAAAAAAAAAAAAAGAGCCCCTACATGGAAACATGGCCTATCCAGTTGCAATATCAACTGCTGGGGCTCGGAGGAAAGAGAGAGAAAGAGGTAGTGTCAGGAAACATGGAAATATGCACACACTTCAAAGGCAGGGGCAGCAAATTAAGGGTTAGGCATTGGACACGACAGTAAGTGGCCTTTACATCAGAAACAGGGTAAACAATGTCTGGATCGTGTTTCGCTTCTTTCCTCCATGTTGTTGCACAGAGACCCCCCGGCTCTGCATCTGCTGTGCTGTAGGTAGAGCACTAAAACAGTTCGATGCAGTTTCTTTTCTAACATAAAGCAAATCATTTTCATCAATTGAGCAATAACGAAATGTTTGCGCCACCGTTGTGTGTAAATGAGTGGAAAATCTGACATCAATTTCACTCAATGATCTGCTAATAAGAGTATGTAATTTAATAAAGCCGCTGTTAAAATTCCACAATTTATGACCCGGGTTGCTAATCCTTACCACAATGTTGCAGTGCGTCAAATCAATTACAAGCGCTTACAGAACAGAAGTGCTGCTTTTAAGCGTGAAACAAATATGCTTCAGGAGAGAAAACTGTGTGTGTGTGTGTGTGTGTGTGTGTGTGTGTGTGTGTGTGTGTGTGTGTGTGTGTGTGTGTGTGTGTGTGTGTGTGTGTGTGTGTGTGTGTGTGTGTGTGTGTGTGTGTGTGTGTGAATGCATGGTTGAGATGGAGCTAGCCAACATGATCCAAACAAGAATTATGTGAAGTCATGCTCTATGAAACTTTATACACATTTGCTGATCATTACCTAAGATTGCTTTGTGTTAACTTTGGCAGACCAGCTCCTGGCTCACGGATTGAAAAAAGGGATGATGTACTTCCTCTTATTTATTATTTGCGCTGGGCTACTGAGAGGGAAAAAGGAGTTGGGGCAGGGGGGAAGGCGAGGAGTATAGTACGCCTGCGACTGGTGCACCCATGCCAGGAATAATACAGTGAAACTTGCTCATTAGTGTGTAGAAAACAGATCCCAGGAGACACAACAAAGTGTAAATACATTTAAAACTCTTTACACTGCAGGATGCAACTCGCCAACTTCTCCCCCGTTTCTGCTTTTCTTTTTCCTCCTTAAAATGAGAACGTAAACGGCATCGAGGGCTGCAACTGTGTAGGCTTCAAAAGAGTTGCAACCCCATGTTGCACGTCTCATAAATTCTAGTGAGGGAATTCAAAGAGAAATTTATCGAGCATGGCATTCACACATGTTGACAGTAAAGAGGGCCAACAGCACACCGGGTCTTGGGAATTTGTAGCAGCACATGGCCCCTTCTTCGGCTTTGAAACACCCTCTTTGACCCTTTGTCTGCTTGTGCAATGTATTTGCCCTTATGAAAAAAGATAGGAAAATTTATATGAGACACAAAAGCCCATAGCAGTGTCCTATAAATTAGAAATGTCAGATATACCGTTGTAAACATGGAGAGATTTATCTATCGATGGTACATGTCTGGGGCTTGAGATACAGTGTTTCTTGTTAAACCATTACCCCCTGAAACAGGTGCACTGCTATCCCAAATAAGGCAACACGCTATAAAATCATCATTTCCCAACATTTGTTTATAATATTAATAAGTCTTTGCCATCTGTTTCCACCAAGCGCTGCCTTTTCTTCACTTATTTGTACAGTAAGGGAAGGTGTTTATAGTCTTTGGATGTTGCCAATTTTACTAGAGAGAGGACTGTGCAGCACCTATGGGACTCGGCATACGGGGCCACACGTTTGGCTCTGTTGCCTATTGACACAGCTGCTATCATGCTGAAATAATCCGGTTCCATGGGTGTTGAATGTATCCGCGCACACTTACCTACACGCACACACAAATAAGTGCATGGAGAAACACATCACATGTTTGGCTTTACCTTTTTAAATGTCATTAAGTGCTGCTCAGACACAGCTTCATGTTGACTTTGGTTGAATAAGGGCGCTCTTGCTCTTGTTGTTGCTTGACTGGTTCATTTAGAAGATGGTTGAGGTGTGGATTTGATCAAATGACTTGGACTCGAAAGACAATTTTGCCTAGATTTGACTTGACAAAATCCAACACACTTGGACACTAATGATTTCACTTGTACCTAACCCTTTTAGTTTGAAGATAATAGATACCTTTCTCCAAGCGCAAAGACTAAACTGTTTGTTATTTAGAACGATTGCTCAAATTATTTATACCGCATTAAACACTATTCAGTCTAAGCATGTCGAAATCTTATTCTCATGATCCACATTTTTGAACCTATCTGAAAGAAGGTTGCAAGAGGAACCATGAAGAACTAACGTTGTGAGACGGAGCAAAAAAATTATAAAATTATAAAAAGATTACATTATTTTTTTCACATAAACTATGCTGTGGTAAAAAACAAAATTTGCAAAACTGCAGGTTGAAGTTGGTGACGAGTTGATATAATTTGTTTCGGACTTGGAACTCAAAGTTTAACTCTTGGACCTTGACTTTGGAACTTATCAATTTTGACTTGAGACCTGCCTTAACTTTGGGTTTATCAGTCTCAATTTAGGACTAGTCAGTGTTGGCTTGGGATTGGACTTGGGAGTTGCTTTGTCAGTCCTTATTATGTATTTGCCTGTTGATATGGAACCTGTCATGCTTGACTTGGGACTTAACTAGGGACTTTCCTGTCTGAAAGTTGTCCCTAGACTTGCCTGTTTTGACTATGGACTTGGCTCAGTATTTCTCAGTGTTGAATTGCCTGTCCTGGGACCTGACTTGACACTTGCCTGTCTTGATTTGGCACTTGAGATCAAAGACTTTAGACATACTTGTGACCTGCAAAACACTGACTTGGTCCTGCCTCTGCTTTCTTGTATCAGCTGCTGCTGTGATCAACAGGACAAGTCTTATTCAATTCTCTACTGGCCACATCCAAAATGTACAACCCTGAGCCAACGAATAGGAGAATGGGATTTTGAAATCATGTTTTACTTTTATTTGGACAGCTCTACTTTTCTAGTTTTTTCATGATGTGCAGAGTCATCTGGTTACTGTACAGCTCTTTGGCAGCACTGTGTAGGTCCTGAGTGATGAAGAAAAGCTGAGAACAGAGTGAGAAAGTAAATAAAAATCCGTATGATAACAAATTGCATCACTGGTAACTCTATCCACTGCTGCTGCACGGTGCGGAGAACCCTTTAAATACATGGGGGCTCGGGGTGATCTGCTGATAACATAGGGATTGATGTAGGCCATTAAAGGAGCGTGTGTGCTGGGGTGGAGGGGCCACATTGCATTTGGCCCCACAACAGCACTGTATATCAGCATGTTGTCACCTGGGCTGATGTCACAGCGGGTCCTTCGGCTAAGAAAACACTCTCTCTGCGTTGGGTGGGTGACCAGCGCAGGCTCACTCACTACCCACTAATGTGCTACTCGTGCCGAGTGGTGCGTTGTTTTGGGTTCACGGCCTCTCCAAATGTAATCCATAACCAATTAAGCATTGTGCGTGTGTTGCTATAGAGACTTTCAACTAAACAAAATGATGTGGTTCACCGTGCAAATGGAAAAGAAAATCAACAAAGGTGGCTTCAGGACCAAACATTCCTAGTGCTGTTTTTATTAACTTGATGGGGAGGGTAGGAAGTTGCACGATAACCTTAAAAACACGCACGTTTATATTATTACTTGGAAAAACTGAATCCTTGTAATAAGAAGAACATTAATTAATCGCATTACAAGTAACTGGTTAAAACATCAGAATTCAATACATTTAGAATGGAAAAATCTGGTAAGTGATGGGGAAGACATACAGAAAACTGAAATGTTGACTTTAATTATATGTTAGTTGAAAGCAATATAACATTACCTATTAATAACAAAGTAAACCCTGTATTTATTGGGTTCATTGCCTTGCTCAAGGACACCTCGGGAGGTAAAATGTCTCCTTTCCAGCTACCAGTCCACACTCTGTATTTGTTGTTGGTTCGATCTGGACTTGAACCGGCGACTCGTCAGCTCCCAAGCCAAGTTCCTACAACTTCCCCAATCTACTCCTGGTTTAACTGTGTCCTATTTGGTTATTTATGCATTGTAGCCATATACTTTTCTTTAAATGAAAATACTCCCAACTAAAAAATAAATAAACATGCAGGTTTTGTTTGGGACAATCAGCACGTTTTTGGAGAGATCTACCTCATTATGGGGTGTGTTTTTTTTTTTGCACAGCCTAGTGATCCTCCTTGTAAAACACTTAAATGCAGTTCATACACTGCACATCAGGGACCCTGTAACAATTTGACCACCATTTTTCTTTCGCCTAGTTCATGCACCTCCTGTCATTGTACCACCTCCCCTCCCCCTCTGTTGAAACACGTGTTATTCTGGGATGGGAAAGCAGCAGCAGGCTTGTCATTAAAGGATCTGGTTCTTTGGATTGAATCAAAGGACAATGTTAATTTACAGCACCAGCTGAGTGTGATTCATAGTGAATATGGTTAATAACAGTTTTTTCCTCATATTTGGGTCCGGGTTCCATCTTTGAAGGGCCAGCTACATGCGGTGTTGATACTTGGGGTAACACGCTGCACAAATCACTAGCCAGAGGTGGAATGCAACTATGTACATCAACAAAGTACTGCATTTAAGAACACATCACATTGTATGTACAGGTTCAAGGTACTTGTACTACTGGAATTTTATTTTTGGTTACTTTACTGTGTATTTCTTCTCTAGTACATTTCAGGTTAGTTTTTAATTTTTCTTCCGGTCCAGTGGAAAACCATGTATTGGTTTTGAGTTTATCTGATAAACTGAAAGATGAATTGGTTTAACAATCTCCTACTTAATATTCACTGGACAGCGACAAAGCTACAAACTTTTGATTATCATACACAGTATAATGCAATACTTAAACTACCCAGCAATATATCAGTGAGATAAAAAAACCAACAACCCTAAAAACGTATAAAAGTAATATGCAACATACAAATGCAGAAGTTCTATTAATCTGGGGGAAAAAAAAAAAAATCACATAATATCAAATGATGTGCAACTGTGTAATAATACAAACTAAGCCTTGACTGTAGCATTTACATCTCTTAATATTTAAAGCATTTATTTAATGGGTGGCATACAATCTGCAATACCAACTAAAACATACAATAAAATGCTAATGCTTAAACAATAACTGCTAAAAAGATTTTAAATAAGAATAAAGTCTGAACAGTAAAAAGCTTGAATTCAAATGCTATTAAGATTATATAACTGTATTCAATTTTGTATTACTATTATTAGATTTAAAATGACTGACGTTTAATAAAATCAAAAACTTTATTTATACAGCATGTCTTTTATATAACTAAACATGTAGAGCATTAACACAATATGTAACTGATAACTGTTTAGTCAAGCAAACAAGTGTGTGCCAAGTGTGTGTCAGCAATCCTCTGACATTTTTTAACAAAACAAAATCGTTAAGATTCAGGTAATTCAAACCCATTAAAAATATTCTGCATTATGATAAAATAGGCATATGGTCCAAGGAAATGTTACAAATCTAAATTATGTGGCATGCTGAGCTAAGAAGGCTCTTATCCTGTGGAGAAGCTCTTTCTTGACGCTGTCGGGCACCAAAGCTGCAAAAGAGAGAGAAATAATATCCATGACTAAGACTTATTCTTTCACACTGACTAAAAATTGCTAACCTGAGGCTGCTGTGGGTGAAGTAGCATCTCTGTGTCTCTATGATGGACGCAAAATTGTTGATGTTTTTGAGGGAATTAAAGTAAAGTCAGTGTGACCAATGACCAACACGCAATGAAAACATCTAACTGAAATGTATTTAAAACCTGTTGTCTTTCAAGTGTAATTTTCAGAAATCAACGCGGGTAACAGGCAAAATGAAAACCTCAATAAAAGCTGTCAAAATCAAATAAGGAGAGTTATGTGTATGTGTCTTACAAAACCAGTTCTTCCAAATATATATATAATATATTATATAGATACCTCGTCCTTTAGGAGTGATCTCTACCACCAGATCTTCCACAGTCACATGCTCCAAGCCCTTTTCTTTGATTACTTCTGAAAATTAAAATAGAAAAAAAAGACAATTTTTAACCAAATAATTATTGAAGCTGCTTGCGCAGAATATTTAGGAATGGAAACAATTTAAGACATTATACAGCCCAACAGGCTTTCTCCACATGAGTTATTATGCCATGTTACCGTGGGAAGCGCACAGGTGCAAACGACAACATGATTAATGGCTGAAATCCATTTGAACAACTAATGAGCAACACCTGGTCTTTTCCTGCTATGACAAGTCAAAGTATCTGCTGTAAAAAGGTATGTTGTTTGACTATTAAATCACATGTTATTACAGTAATAATATTTAATTTAGGCTGTCTAAATGTGTCTTAATATACCTCAAACTGGACCTTTAAAGTGGACATGATGATGGCATGTTGTCGTCTTTACCTTTGCAGTGAGCTTTCATCTGGTCCTTCCATCCACATTCAGTTAGCTTAGCCCTCAGTAACTCCTTCAGTCTGTTAAGAAGAAGCAGACACATGTAAATTAGGTTACATCACGTCTGTTTCTATCCTATACTAATCGGTGTTATTACATATATCTGACAAGTTCCTCATCTTCATTACAACATTGGTTATTTTGACCCTGATGTGCCATTCTGTCTGTGTTGTTACTATGCAATTTTCATGACACGCTTAACATTATAACAGGTGAGGTTCTGCCTTATAACCACTCTAACTTAACTCATGTGCTAAGAATATAAAATGTACATTGACATTATATAGATATTGACAAGTGATGCCGTTCATGTTTGTATACAGTATACCACGTTAATTTATTTGAACAACAATGGCAGCAATGAATAAAGTAATTCCAAATAAACCTTAACAACAAAACAATAGTATGTTATTGTTATATAGCAAAGATTGAATCAATATTGTCAGTAGTATTTAATAAAATAGTGTGCTATGCCTATCTTAAGATAGACAGCCATTAATAAGTTACAGCAAACATTTTTGGCTTTACTTCACGGAGAATGACGCACGTAAGTAAGGGTGCATTCATAAAAAGAATACGCTATGCATTCACTGCTACTAAGCTAACGTTGGTGAATAAATAATAATTACTACTTGTTAAACCAGAGCTATTTGTTGGTTTTCTTGCACCTCTCTCGTTCTCCCATCTCCGTCAGCTTCTGGTTTACTGTTGCCCTCATTCTGGACTCTTTACTCATAGTCTTTCACCTACAAGAACGAAAACAACAGTGGTATAAATGTAACGCCGCGTAAAAGTAGCATTTGCTAATGCTGTTATTTACTAGCTAACGTTACTTGTTGAACTGCTCTAAACAATGTTTAACATGCTAATCGGCTAGCGTTGACTGAGACATCATAAATCAGTGATTTAAGAAGGAAGATTATACTGTAGATATGTACTCACACGATAGAGAAGGTAAGTAAAAGAGGTCTCACACCTCAGTTTAACTGCAGTCTTGCCAGTGCCGTAGATGGAAAAGTTAACATGAAATAACGTCTGAAAACACAGCAGGCATATTAACAATAACCATATTATAATCCATGAGCAAATATGACCCTAATTATGGGATTATGTTATGAGTTAATGCAATTGAGCGACACATGTATTCAATATTGTCCTACTGAAAAATAGCTTTTAATCTCACGTCTTTAACCATGCTATATTACATTCCGAGCAGAAACACCGGTTAGTACAATGGTTCCTAGGCTTTTAAAGTGGCAATACTCTGTTACACCACAAAGCTGCAGTGTTGGTTAATGTATTTTTATCAATCAGAATCAGAATCAGAAATACTTTATTCATCCTAAACAGGGAAAATGTTGTGTTACAGCAGCAAAATACAATATAATGAAAATAAGAAATATACAGATAAAATAGTGCAATGAAATGGAATATTAAATGAAAATAAAATATAAATGTACAATGTAAAGTGTAAAGTGTGCATGTTATGTCCAGTTCACAGAGAGGCAGTGAGTTGTCGGCTAGCCAGAGGAGAATTATTGCACAGTGTTATTGCAGTATGCAGGAATGTTCTCCTGTACCTGTCCTTGTGTCAGCGGAGCTGGAGCAGTCTGTTCAAAGTCAGTTCTGTGGCAGATTCTGAACTAATTTTAGTTTTTCAATGACATGAACACATTAGCTGTTATTAGTTCCTGTTGATTTGTTTCTACATGTAAAGTGAATTAAATCATGTTCGTATTCTCTTCAAAATAGGTTTAATTCTAACCTGGTTTGTCACCAGTAGTGTGTTTTGTTTTTTTTACACAATTTGTAATGTTTTTTTACGGAAACACACTCAATTAATTTGCTGACTGAATTTGTGATTGCTTAGTTTTAAAAGCAGATTATATATTAATCAAATACATTGGAGACATTTTCAGTCCAGGTGGGCTGTAAGTAGTATTTATTTTGTAGAGGTTTAACATTGTTTAACATTGTTTAACTTGTTTTTAACAGTTGTTTCTGTAACTTAAGTGCACATACTGTTCACGCAATTCTAAACAGGTTCTGACTAAAGCAACCACACTCGGTAATACTGTTTATTTTAAATGCAATTGAATAAAGTGCTATTTACTTTGTTTCCAAATGTAGCATATCCCAAGAGCATACCACTTGTGGGAGCCCTAAACCCGCTGCAAAACAGAAACAAAGCTCAAGTTAGAGGCAAAAGAAGGATAACACCTAATCCTTGTGTGGTGAGTCTTCAGCACTTGTTGAGTTGTTTCAACATGTCTTTGATACAGTGGCACTTCATGCATTTAATTGCTTGTGTTTTTTTCTAAAATTGTTGGTATGTCATGATGTGGCTGGTGTAAAAGCAAAAAAAAACAAAACCCATATATCTCACTATTATATCTTAAGGGCATTAATCAGGATTAGGAGGTAAATGGAAATAAATCCTGGATCAAAGACAGGGCATCCTATCAACAAGTCAAATTGTATTTATAAAATAAGATAAGATAAACCTTTATTGATCCCCATAGGTGTTGAAGCAGCAAGATTGAAACACAGGATAGTACAGGTAATGGTTGACACAAGGATTAAAAAAACATATCTTACTTCCAGTATATGATCAAATATCAACAATAGAATATAACACAGTACACCAAAAGCGCACATTGGATTCAACATGCTACAAAATAAAAAGCCCAACAATAGGTTCAACACCATACATTACTTCTTTTTATTCTTACCAACTTGTTATGAAATTTCCAGTCACCTTCACAATATGACACAAATATACAGATACAAATTATACAAATGTAAATACAGAAAATTAAAATTAAAGGCAGGGAGTCCACACCCACACTCCCATTCCCATCCCTGTTGCTGTTCCACAAAATGACAAATGTTTTTTGTTTTGCAATCATATCAACTCTTCTGTTCACACATATTTTAACCTAGCAATTCATATTCTGCATATTTTTTGACATACAATTTCATCTTTGTAAAATAAGTTGAGTCCTCTCGTTATCATCTTCCCATATGTCAAGGTGTGCATACATATACAATCATATTTTAGATAAAAGGCAACATTACAAATATATTTGAAAAAAACAACATAAGATGCTATTGCAAATAAAGGGATAAGATAGAACGTTAGTATCATTATTATAAATGATTCAAACAAAAATATTACAATAATTCAAATTCATAAAGTTGTACAAGTCAACAAAACACCACAAGCTTGTGATGTAAGGTTTGTTTTTAGTCTGCTTAAAAAAAGACCTTAGTTCATGAGATAGATTTATGAGAGTAGGAGAATAATAACTGGAGGAGGCACATTAGCTCAGGAGAACCTTTTCCTAGGTGATATAAGGGTTATGTATGGTGTGTAATCAGTGAGCATTTCAATGAAGGAGGAAGGAACTACACCAAATCAATTCTTTGTGTTAAAGGGAGCAAATGAACGAAAGTTAAAACAGGGGTGATGTTTACAAACCCTTTGGTTTGAGATGTTAGTAGCCTTTTCAGACTCTGGTTAATTCAAAAACATCTTTATCAATCCAGCAAAAGGTGCGTTATGTACTCTTGTGGAAATAAATGCATGAAACAGCTTTTCAGTATTTAATTATGAAAGGAAGATATTTTTCTTAAAGGGCAAGGTGAATTCAAACTTTTCCCAGCACTTTTAGAGACCTATGGAAATTAAAAGTATACAGTAGAGGAAATAAGTATTTGATCCCCTGCCAATTTAGTTAGTTTACCCACCTACAAAGAAATGACCAGTCTGTAATTGTTATGCTAGGTTAATGTTCACAGTGAGAGACAGAATATCAAAAACAAAATCCAAAAATGTACATTAAAAAAAAGATATAAATTAATGTACATTTAATTGGGGGAAATAAGTGTTTGATCCCCTTGCAAAACATGACTTAGTTCTTGGTTGAGAAAGCCTTGTTGGACAGCACAGAGGGCAGATGTTTTTTGTAGTTAATCACCATTGCTCACATCTCATGAGGGATTTTGGTCCTCTACTTCTGCAGATTCTCTCAAAATCCTTAAGATTTGGAGACTGATGCCTGGCAACTGGAAGCTTCAGCTCCCTCCACAGATTTTCTATGGGATGGAGGTCCGGAGACTGGCTAGGCCCCTTCCTCACCTTAATGGGCTTCTTGTTTAGCCACTCCTTAGTCGCTTTGGCAGTATGTTTGGGGTCATTGTCGTGCTGGAAGACCTATTCATGTTCCATTTTCAGTGTCCTGGCTGAGGGAAGGAGGTTATCAGCCAATATTTTACGATACATGGCCCCCTCCATCATCCCCAGTGAACCGCCCTGTCCCCTTAGTAGAAAAACACCCCAAAGCATCATGTTTCCACCTCCATGCTTGACGCTGGGGATGGTGTTCTTGGGGTCATAGGCAGAAATACTTATTTCCCACAATTAAATGCAAATCTATTTATATATATATATTTTTTTATATACATTTCTGGATTCTTTTTTGATATTATGTCTCTTACTGTGAAAATAAACCTACCATAAAAATTACAGACTGTTCATTTCTATGTAAGTGGATACACTAACTAAATTGGCAGGGGATAAAATACTTATTTCTTTCACTGTATATAAACAGTAGACATAGCTGTAGATATTACAGTGAGCAGAGGGACATCATGTAAGAGGTTGCTACACAAACCTTCATCTATTTTTTAATCAAATATATCTTCTTTTTTTCTGAAGTCTTGAATGAATACATGCAGAAGAACATGTAACCAGGCTGTTGTGCTTCAGAGAAATGCTGACAAATCTCTTTGAACCTCACATCAATGATCCAAAATGATGTTAGAAGTTTATAATTATAAACTCATGGTTTCCCCTTCCGGTATACTCAACATCTGGATCACAAGCAAGCTGTCAGCTGCTGAAATGTGAAGCCGGCAAAAAAAACTAATATGACTTCTGGTAATTTACAAGCCAAATTAACAAATAATCAAACGTGTAAAAGTGAAAATGATAGATACATTACAATTAAAGCGTTTCTTTAGCAAACACAGGGAGTTTGGATTCAGCAGGATAATAGTGAGGGCTCAGGGATATTCTTTCGCTCGATCATGGGTATTGTTTTCATTCATTACCATGCCAATGGTGCCCAGTACCAAAGTGCCTTTATCCATCTCTTATAATGGTTAAGAGGCATGTGGCAGCTCTAAAGAATGTACAGTGTTCCATATATGGCAAAGGCAATAGCAACATTTATGATAGTTGTCATTATAAAGTATGTGAGAGAAATAAACAGGAGTGCAGAATTCCACCAATGCAGAATTCCCCATCTCACAATGGTGATTAAAGTGAAAAGTCTATCTGGCTGTGATCCGGATCAGATCCGACATTAAATGTGTTTTTTCCTTGGCTCATGCTTCAACCTTCCACTAAGTTTCATGCAGATCGGGAAAGTCCTTTTTCAGTTATCGTGTTGACATGCAGAAAAACCAACCCAACCGAAAACATAACCTCTAAGCTTAACTAGGTGAACACTGTGGAGCGTTGGAAATTCGCCATGCCAACCATGAAGGCTGTAGTGGCAGGCTTCATGCTGCTGTGTGGATGCTTTAGGGCTTATGAAGGACGAGGGTAATGTTAAACACCTGCTTATGCTGCAGAGGAATGGCTGGAAAACAACAAGGTACAATACGTAACTTTTCTGCATTGAAATGTCTATAAAGACTAGCAAACAGTAGCGGTAGCCGAACAGCCTCAGAGAGACAAGATTTTTGGACGTGAAAATGCTTTATTCATTGATTTTATTGGTTTGTTTTGGAGAATATAACACTTCTGCTGATGATTTAGCTCTTGGAAAAAACGTAATGAACTAGGAACAATGAAGGAATCCTAACCAGCTAATTGCAATGATTGCCAATAATTGTGTAGACAGCAACCCCCCTTTAATCTCATGCCACTTTAAGTCACCTAACTCCTTCTTTTGAGAGATCCCAGGTAGCAGAATATTATACATTTGTGTGTTAAATGTCGTTGAGAGGTCCCATCAGAATTTGGATGGTTGACTCTGCTATTTATCCCCAGATGCCATGGCAGAGCTAACAACAGAAATAAAGTTCCTTCCTGTACCCAGATATCCCATTCCTACAGGTAACTTATCTGTTTTAACACAGTCTATGTTTTTTTCAGGAATTCTTTGATTTAACCTTTTTTTTTGTGGCCGGAGAGAACATGTTTATTACTGATTGTTCTTTTATCCTGAACTGATGAAACTCTTTAATCCAGCAACTGTCTGACCTGCTTCATATATTGAAAGGCTTAACTAAGGTCCTTCAGGAGCAATGCAATAACTTCTCGTGTTATGAGCAGCAGTGTCCTGAATGCACCTGAAAGTTCAGTTCATGAACACACATAGAAACTTTCAGTCTGAGCTCTGCACGCTGTGTGACCTCCTGGGGCTGACATTTGAATGTCGGCACTGTCAGCCACCAACTCTGATTCACAAGTACTGATTTGTTCAACAACAGTGAAGATTCTTCACAGAAAACAGTGTTTTCCATCGGTTCAAGTCTGTATTGAACATGTGTATCTGAGTTGGATTTGGAATAAGACTGGAAAATGGGAACGCTTATTAAACAAAGGACTTTTGGAGCATGAAAAAGCCTTTTTGTCTTGAAATGACAAGCTGTTATTACACTGACTGGTCCTGAGATACTAATGCATCATCAAAGTTGCCTTCAGCATTGAACAAATCCTGACCTACCCTGTAATGTCTAGCAAAGACATGTGCAAAACATCTTTGTCTTTCATAGGTTAAATATGTGGTTACTTTAGGAGAACCTCCAGCTGTCTTAAGTGTAAAAATGTACTACTACTTTGTATCTTTCTTTAATACCAACCCTAAGGGCAAGTCATCACACATTAATGGCTATAATTTCACTTTTATCTTCATTTGCAATCAATCTCTTGCAGTTATATCCTTTCAACTTCAAAATCCTTGGCTTTTATGTCTTCTTGAGACCTGTCTCGCTTCTTTGAGGAAATCAGAATATTCTCTGCTGTCAAAGGCAGGGCAGTGTCTTGGATCACACAGTTTTAGATATATCCAGGAAAAGATATTAAAAGCCTACAAGTGCAGCAGAACTAATAGAAATGTAGTTAAACCACCTAAATATTTTGCACTAGTAATTGAGGAATGTACTGAACGGAATCACCGTGGACAAAAAACAAGATTACTAGCCTAATTTTTATAACATATGTTTTCTTTCTATCTCTTCAAGCGGGAAAAAAGCAAGTGTTCCATCCATCCATCTTCTCCCGCTTTTCCGTCAGGGTCGCGGAGGTAACAGTTGCAGCAGAGAGCCCCAAACTTCTCTTTCCCTGGCCACATCAACCAGCTCTGACTGGGGGATTCCAAGGCGCTCCCAGGCCAGCGAAGAGATATAATCCCTCCACCTGGTCCTAGGTCTATCCCTCCGTCTCTTCCTAGCTGGACGTGCCTGGAACACCTCCCTAGGGAGGCGCCCAGGTGGCATCCTCACTAGGTGGCCCGAACCACCTCAACTGGCTCCTTTCAACGCGAAGGAGCAGCGGTTCTACTCCGAGTCCCTCCCGGATGACAGAACTTCTCACCTTATCCCTAAGGGAGATGCCAGCCACCCTGCGGAGAAATCCCATTTCGGCCGCTTGTATCTGTGATCTCGTTCTTTCGGTCATGACCCATCCTTCATGACCATAGGTGAGGGTAGGAACGAAAATGGCCCGGTAGACAGAGAGCTTTGCCTTCTGGCTCAGCTCTCTTTTTGTCACAACGGTGCGGTAAAGCGACTACAGTACCGCTCCGATTCTCCGTCCCATCTCACGCTCCATTGTTCCCTCACTCGAGAACAAGACCCCGAGATACTTGAACTCCTTCACTTGGGGTAAGGCTTCATTCCCTACCTGGAGTGGATAGTCCATCGGTTTCCTGCTGAGAACCATGGCCTCAGATTTGGAGGTGCTGATCCTCATCCCAGCTGCTTCACACTCGGCCGCGAACCGATCCAGTGAGTGCTGAAGGTCGCAGACCGATGAAGCCATTAGGACAACATCATCTGCAAAAAGCAGTGGTGCAATCCTTAGCCCACCAATCTGCAGAACCCCTCCCCCACGACTACGCCTCGAAATCCTGTCTATGAATATCACAAATAGGATTGGTGACAAAGCACAGCCCTGGCGGAGACCAACCCTCACCGGAAATTGGTCCGACGAGCTACCGAGGACCCGGACACAGCTCTCGCTTTGGGAGTACAGAGATTGGATGGCCCTGAGTAGAGACCCCCTCACCCAATACTCCCGCAGCACCTCCCACAGTATCTCCCTGGGAACCCGGTCATACGCCTTCTCCAAATCCACAAAGCACATGTAAACCAGATGAGCGTACTCCCAGGCCCCCTCCAGGATCCTTGCGAGAGTGAAAAGCTGGTCTGTCATTCCACAACCAGTACGAAAACCGCATTGTTCCTCCTTAATCTGAGGTTCGACCATCGGCCGGACCCTCCTTTCCAGCACCTGAGAGTAAACTTTCCCGGGGAGGCTGAGTAATGTGATGCCTCTGTAATTAGCACACACCCTCTGACCCCCCTTTTTAAAAAGAGGAACCACCACCCCGGTCTGCCACTCCTTCGGGACTGTTTCCGACTTCCACGCAATGTTGATGAGACGTGTCAACCATGACAGTCCCTCAACACCCAGAGCCTTCAGCATTTCTGGGCAGATCTCATCCACCCCCAGGGCTTTGCCACTGTGGAGCTGTTTAACTACCTCAGTGACTTCCCCCGTGAGATTGGAGTTGATCCCCCTTCATACTCCAGCTCCGCCTCTAACATAGAGGGCGGAGTTATCGGATTCAGGAGTTCTTCAAAGTGTTGCTTCCACCGCTCTAACACACCCCTCCTGAACTTTGGTGCCGACCGAAAGTCCTTCTCCATGGCTTCTCCGAACCTCTCCTACACCCGCTGCTTTGCCTTGGCCACAGCTGAAGCTGCTGCTCTTCGGGCCCGTCGATACCTTGCAACTGCGTCAGGAGTACCCAGGGATAACATATCCCAAAAGGCCTCCTTCTTCAGTCGGATGGCTTCCCTGACCACCGGTTTCCAACAGGTGGTTCAGGGGGTTACCGCCCCTTGAGGCACCTAAGACCTTGAGACCACAGCTCCCCGTCTCAGCTTCGGCAATGGAGGCTTTGAACACGGCCCACTCAGGTTCAATGTCCCCAGCCTTCACAGGGATGCCTGGAAAGCTATGCCGGAGGTGTGAGTTGAAGGCCTCCTGGACTTGGGATTCCTCCAGACGTTCCCAGTTCACCCGCACTACATGTTTGGGCTTACCAGGTCTGTCCAGAGGCTTCCCCTGCCACTCGACCCAACTCACCACCAGATGTTGATCAGTTGACAACTCCGCCCCTCTCTTCACCCGAGTGTCCAAAACATGCGGCCTCAGGTCCAATGATACGATAACAAAATCGATCATGGACCTTCTGCCTAGGGTGCTCTGGTACCACGTACACTTATGAGCAACCTTATGTTCGAACATGGTGTTTGTTATGGCCAATCCATGACTAGCACAGAAGTCCAGTAACAAACCACCACTCTGGTTCAGATCAGGGGGGCCGTTCCTCCCAATCACGCCCCTCCAAGTGTCTCCATCATTGCCCACGTGTGCGTTGAAGTCTCCCAGCAAGACAAAGGAGTCCCCTTCAGGAGCCCCATACAGGACTTCTTTCAGGGTCTCCAAGAAGGCCGAATACTCTGATTGCATCTCTGCATAAGCACACACAACATTCAGAGTTTCCCCCCCCCATAACCCGCAGGCGTAGGGAGGCGACCCTCTCGTCCACTGGGGTAAACTCCAACAAAGCGGCACTCAACCGGGGGCTTGTGAGTATCCCCACACCCGCTCGGCGCCTCACACCTTGGGCAACTCCGGAGAAGAATAGAGTCCAACCCCTATCAAGAAGTAAAGTTCCAGAGCCGACGCTGTGCATAGAGGTACGCCCCACCAGATCCAACTGGTAACGCTCCCCCTCCCACACAAGCCCCGGCTCCTTCCCCCCCAGAGAGGTGACATTCTACGTCCCCAAAGCCAGCTTCTGTCGTCTGAGTCTGGTCCGTCGAGACCCTCTGCTTTCACTGCCATCCTTCTGGCAGCGCACCTGACCCCATCGCTGTTTCCCGCCCGCTGTGTTTGTTGTTGTAGTAATTTATTTTGCCACAACCGACTGAAGTCCACCATTCCCCCATGTTCTCGATAGGACAAAAGCATTGATGTTTTAACCTGGGTGAGTTTTTACAACTATTTAAGTATGTAATGTTCATGTCCTGTCTTTAACTGAGGCCATGCTGTAGCTTTTAGTACAATCTTTCACCTATCAAAACTTTTTTTCCGCCATGTGGCAAAACCATTTACTTGACAAATGCAGACATAGCAAATCTTCAATCTTAAACACAGGAGATTTATTTAAGCTCAGTTTTAGTAAATGGATAATTTTTTTGGCCCTCTCACCTCTCTCAGGTCTTCCATATAAAAACAACCATCTTGCTTTATAATAAGATAGGGGATATAAAATGAGAAGAAATAAAGAAACCAAAGGCTATGATTCATGCCAATTAACATATTTCAGTGTTTCAGTCCAGTGCTCAAATAAAATTAAAGTTCTTCACACACACAAATTATTCTAGTAAGTAAAAACTTAATTAAGTCCGACCAAGTTTTCAAGACTTTTTTGCATTAAATATATCCTGTTACATAGCTACAGTACTGCTCCTGTTCTGCTCTGTAGCTCTGTTTAATTAATAACCTCACTGAGGTTATTAGTTCCCCTAGAGTCCAGTCGGGGGAAATATAGCCAAAACTGACAGATTCTTGCAGCGGGACATCAAGTCAGGCTAAGAAGTGACAAGACCATTTTTTTATGCTACACATGAGGCTGACCATGACTTCAGATTTCATGCCCACATAGGAAGATCTGCCCTTTTGAAGTCTGGCTAAAAATGATTATCTGTCTGTCTTGGAAGTGGAATTTACTTGTGCTTCCTCTCGTGTTCAAGTTGGAAATGCCTCCTGCTGCTTTGCCTCATGACAGCCTGATTGATGCTCTACCTGCTCTGGGCAGATTAATGGCCTTCTATGTTATTGTGGGTCTACATGACTTAGAGAAAACATGTCTCTCTATGTGTGTGGAGCGCCAGTTAGTTATCCGCCTGTCTGCTGACAGTTTGCCGTCACCATGAGAAGAGAGAGACGAGTTAGAGCGGGGTTTTATTACTGCTGGTGGTCTTTTTCTACAGCTCAGACACAATCTGAGGTGTTTATACGTCTATTTAGTTCAGTGGAGGTACTCAAGCAGATGTGCCTTTGGGGTTAAAGGGGAGTGCCTGGGTGCAACAAGGCATATGAACAAATTCTCCTGAGCTTTTTTCGGACCTTTCTTATCTTCACCCCCTCCCCCTCTACATTGGAATAGTCGTAGCCTATTATCTTGGCAGAAGCAGCCCGAGGCAGCTGGACAGCTAAAGGAGATGTGTTCCACTCCCAGCAAAGCAACAATCCACAGGAGTCATCATTTGAAGTATTTTTTCCCAATTGGGTAACCAAGATACGGGGGTGGTATTTTGGGGTTTTTCGCTTTGCTTCATGTGAAGGCAAAACATTTTATTCCTTTGCCGGTTGATTTGAAATGTAAGGGCTATTTCAGACTAGAGGAAAGAAAGACAAAATAGCTTTGTCTTATACTCTGAACCAGAAATCACCATTTCAGTAAGGGGATGTTCATACCATTCATAGCCTCATTTATATAAAAATGTTTTTGATTTTTTTGCGGCTGTTGACAGTATTTCATGATTTATGGAGTGAACCAAAAGCTCTCTGTAAAAACATCAAAATGAAACTAGAATTTTGGACACTGTTTTATCTAGTGTTAAGAATGTTGTTTGTGAAATGCAAGAAATTAACATATATCTATTGTAAACACTTCATTTGCATATTTAAACATTACATTTCAGAAAATGTGTGGCTCCTGATACTAGTTTAATTGTTTTACGCTTTTGACCTGTATAGTTTTCCCTGAAGCTGTAATAACTTTCTCGGTAGTACTGGGAAAGTTTCTTGGAAAGAGTAACATAATCACGAGGTGAGAGAAAGCACAAAGAAAAAGAGGAAAATCCTCTGTGCCTCTGGCCACGAGCCCCCAAAACCTCATCCTAAAACTCTAAATTGGGTGTCCACATCAAATTGGCTCTTTTTATGGCCTTGCCCTGTAGCTGACAACCCTGCCCACCCTCAGAAGTCAGTTCAGTCTGATGTGCTAAGAATAGAGACAGTATATGGCACTTCACACTTGCTGGATTGCAAGAAGAATTCTCACAAGATGCAACAGGAAATGGAAAGGGCGGGAACCACCTGCATCCATCCAATAATAAGCACTCCACAAATGACCATTTAGATAGTAATGTCAGGACATATTAATGTCTAAGAGCAGAGCACAACTAATCGGAGTTACCGTCTTCCATAAGGGAAACAGCAGGAATTATCTTGTTCTCTGATATATTTTTCACATGCATGTCAACTAATGCTTGGGAAGAAATAAGCGCCATTAAAGGAACCTAAAATGCTCTTTTGTTATTCCAAAATAATGATTCCTTTTGGAAAATTCCACTGATGAATTAATGTTGAAACTATACTCATTAAAGAAATCAAGACATTTGCCATATTTAAGAAGTTCCATCTTCTGACTGCGTGCAGTAGCCTAAGGTCTACTGAGGCCTCTAGAAGATGGCAATTTGCCACACTATCACCACTTTGTGGCCCCTGACTCCTTCTCATAGACATTGAACAGATTTCTCACACGTCTCTGCTAACATTTATCTTGTTTGGCCATTTCAAGTAACCTGTATTGTTTGCCAGCCAAAGGAATCCCCCAGAAAATACTTGTTTCTTACAGACTCTGTAATGATAAAATAGCACACATTTCTAGCTTATCCTTATTTTGGGTTCTCCTTTGTCCTGAGGGATCATACCAACATATTTTTCAGCAAACTCTAGGGAGCTAGAAATGGCATCATTGCTCATTCTTTGGCAGTGGGATAAGCAAAAGGGTCGTCAGAGTGTGTGTGTGTGTGTGTGTGTGTGTGTGTGTGTGTGTGTGTGTGTGTGTGTGTGTGTGTGTGTGTGTGTGTGTGTGTGTGTGTGTGTGTGTGTGTGTGTGTGTGTGTGTGTGTGTGTGTGTGTCTGTGTGTGTGTGTCTGTCTGTGTGTCTGTCTGTCTGTCTGTCTGTCTGTCTGTCTGTCTGTCTGTCTGTCTGTCTGTGTGTGTGTGTGTGTGTGTGTGTGTGTGTGTGTGTGTGTGTGTGTGTGTGTGTGTGGACTTCTTAACCTAATCCTTACCCATAAACTACAAACATTTTAACGTATTCTATCCCGTATCAGCCATGAAAACGAGGCGATTATTGGTTAACAATATAAACAATTAAAAAATGAAATCCCACTTCAAACAAGCATATATTCAGTATATGCTGAACAGTCAATGGGGCCACAGCTGCTTCATCACTCTTAAATCATGTGAGTCTCTTTGGTTGTTCGAGAAGGGTGATTGGGGGTTTTAGCAGAGCAGTGTGATAGCTCATGCTTTTCATGTTTGTCCATGTTGGCGGCAGAGGGGTGATCTGTGTGCTCTGAGGCTCCCTGACTTCATTAACAGAGAAGGCAGCCGGGCTTGATAAATGGTCCACTTGGCAAGAAACATTTGTCACCTCACTCACAATATAACACACAGTCACGGAGTCATGGAAACCCATGGCTATACCATACACACAAACATAACCTCCACAGCAAACACATGGCTACACAGAATCCTAAAAGGACTTTAAAAAATGCAACAAGTGCTTTGTCAGATGATTACAGTTACAGAGAGACAGAAGCAGTAATCATGGTGTCAGTGATGAAGTGATGAAGTGCTGAAGTGTTTGTGACTGACTGGATACGCTATCACAACTCCACATGCATCATCACATTGATGAGCTCCTGAGTCCTATAAATCACCACCACTGAAGCGTGTAGCAATACAAAATAAGGACACATTGCATTGGTTCTCCAGTCTGGATTGTGATTTGGCACTTTTATGTTGTTCTGTTACCATGAAATATCCCAAAAATACAAGATGCAAAATACTATTATTTTTATTTATGTGCTAATTTGCAAACCTTTCTGGATCATAAATACAAACATTATTTTTTTATATTGATAACATCGTAGAATGTGCAGGGAAGCGTTCTGCGCACTGCCCCGATCAAATGCACTGTAAGCCATTTTGGCTATTAGTGTTGCTCCTGGTTTTTCCGGGCAAGCTCAATACTGGTTGATGAACGACAAAAACTCTCTGGAGGGCTTACTTGATCAATTTTCGCCGGACTATTCCTTTTAGCTCTTCGCCACAGAGCAACTCTTATAGGGTTGGACACGGTCCTGCCTCCAACCCAGTATCCAGTTCTCTTAATACATCCTTGGTAGCACATGCGTGATGTGGAAACTTAATCATGGTCCACAATGGCACGATTCATAAGCACGCAAAAGCCTTTTTTCACACCTGCCTTTATGTTGCATCTCTTACTCTGTTGTAATGACATATTGGATTTATTGCAAATAAATGGTTTTGTTTTTTTTGCAATACAATGTTTCATATAAACTTAACACAAAACGTAACGTTTGATAGCTTATTTCTTAGTTGTAAAAATGCTTCTTGGCAATCTTATAGCCTACTGTTGGAAAGCCTGTTTTCTTACCTTTCAAATGGTGTCACAATTGTGAGGAACATGCATTTGTGGGAGGAGCAGCAGAGCTGAGTAAAAGAAAGAAAGAAAGATGAACTTTTATAGATCCCCGTGGGGAAATGTGAGACTTCTGCATTTGACCCAAAGTGTTAGGAGCAGTGGGCTGCCATATGCACGGTATCCGGGGAGCTGTGTAGGGAACGGTGCCTTGCTCAGGGACACCATGGTAGCAGTTGGTCTTTCGGGGACTTGGACTGGTGACCTTCCAGTTCCCAGGCCAAGCCCCTAAAAATCTGACCAATCTCCTCTGTCAATGCCGAACAGCTTGTTTTGCTGTTAACTCTTTTGGTGTTGTTTGGTGGATTGGATGATTTAAGTCCGATGAAACAAGACATATTGGCAACCAGAGTTGGATGTTACGCGTTACAAAAGTAACGGAGTTACAGTAATGTATTATTTTTTGCTGTAACGCAGTAATATAACTTATTACTTCTGAAATGTGGGTAATATAATACCCGTTACAATTCTCTAACACAGTTACAACACCAAAATGTTGTGGTGTTTTGTTTCTAAGAAATCACAAACATCGCGAGACATTCCCACACCAGAGGAACAATTGTGCAGATAGAATAGTAACTCAGTGAGCCTGTTTACTATTAATTACGATGGCTTCAGAAACAGATCCGCAATGGAGAGCTGTAGGCTCACAATGCAGAGCTGCAGGCTTGGAGAAAAGAAAAGAAAAAGACAGGAGTGCGCGCAAGTCTAAGCAACAGAAGGTTACTTCCTCTGGGTCTGCTGGTTGAACCCCGAGAGGTTCAGAGACTCGTGGCAGAGTGTTGAAGATATGCAGCCTCTGTCAGCTGTGGAATCGTGGGCTTTTAGAAAGCTTGTCAGCAAAATCCCTGTTATCACACCAATGACATCCTGTACGGCACAGCCGTTGTGGCCGTTTAATACGACCACCTCACCGATGACTGTTTTTTTTGTTTTTCTTCTTATATGGTGAATTCTGGGGGGACGTGTGTAGTGAATGTAATATACATAATTCACCTCCTTCTTAAGTGTGGTTCTACACACTGTTGTTTCATGCCTGTAAGTATGACCGTTGGTTTATGCTTGAAAGTACGACTGTAAAAAGGGATCGTGGTCCCTTTAATTAATCTGTGTTTACGATGACGTGGAGCCCCATGCTTGTTGGTTTACAGGACAGCGCCATCTTGTTTTGTTATAACTTTTACTGTGTGATTAAACGAGACACGCATTCGTGTGCTCAACTGTAATGAACGTCTCCTGCGTTTCAATACGATCTCCACAATGTAACTTATTACTTTAAAAAGACAGTAATAAGTAATATGTACTGTTTTACATTTTGGAAGTAAATTGCCCATCACTGTTGGCAACAATATACGAAGGGCAATCATGGCAGGCCTCCTGGCGGCCGTACGAGGCCGGTGATTGGCTGCAGTTTAGCATTGGCAGAGGAGATTTGTCACATTTTTCATGGGTGCAACCCACATACTGGTGCTCCTCCCACAGATGCATGTTCCTCACAAATGAACCATTTGAAAGGTAAGAAAACAGGCTTTCTAACGGTGTAAGATGTATAGCCAAGAAGCATTGTTACATCAAAGAAATACTCTACCATACACAGATGTCCTTACTTTTTGTATTAAGTTTATAAGGATTTAAGTCCACACAATCCTTTGTTATTAAAAAGTATTTTCTTCCACAGTCTCACAGTTTTATAAAAGCACAGCCCTCTTTCTACAGCAGCCGGTAATGAGATTGGAAGATCTTGTTAGACTGCCAGCAGACAGATATATGTTTTAGATGAATGGAAAGTATATTTTTGAAACTGGAGTCCGAGATGACTGGACATTGATCGATGAACTATATGAGGCGAGGGAGACAGGACAGAGGATTTAAACATTCTGTCTGGCAAACAGAAATGTCATTAATGTGCTAAACGTCAGTGGGTAATCTCACCCTAATCATATATATTTTTTTTTCACATTGCATCATTAATCATCAGATCTACCCAAGGGCGTTTATCTCACTGTTGTAGCAATCATAGTCTGTTGCATAAGCTTTCAAACATACTGGTAAGGTAGTTGATAACATGCACGCACAAATAGTCAGTTAAAATAGTCAGTTTTTTTTTAATGAAAGCTGCAGGGAGTATTGAAGGATAATTGTGCTTTGAATTCGTTTCACTAAACAATGCTGTATCAGATCACAGCCCTCTAGAATAAAGCTTTTTTAAAAAAAAAAAAAGCATTCAGGCTTGTCTAATATCCCTGTTTTTCTTGGTATAGGTCAAATTTCTACTTGGGTGAGTTTTAAAATTGGGTTCAGAATCATTCGCCCATGAAATACTGCGTAACTACTCTGTACTCTTAGCGGCTGGGTTACAGGTTCAGTGGTTTTTACTTTGATATGGAAAAGGTTGAGGTCCAATAGGTGGAAGAGAATGAATTTTAAATTCAAAGATACATAGACCAAATTTCAGTTTAACTGTCCTCACCTCTCTTCAGGAAAAACCTGTTGACTAGCTCAGAAATGACAATGTTGACAACATTCATTATCTTCTGCTTGACTCATAGTATGTTGTAGTTGATTTAAAACCCTATTGATGACTTTTAATCCTTTTAGATCCTTATGATGTTTTGAAGTGAGTCTGTATTCATAGTCAGTGTATTACATGGCGTTGTTATGTCCACGTTTGCAGAAACAGACAAGAGTACCAGCATGGAAGCTAAGTTATACTGCTGAGGACGAGGGCAGCACCGATCACTTATTAATTGTTATTCTGTGACTTCAGATACATTCTTAAACACCGAAGTCCCGCAGTAACACAAACAAACCATGTTCAATGAAGTTAAATTACTGTTTGCGTCAATGGATTCTGGTTGCTTTTTTTAATGGCCTAACTTCCCCGTTTGTGAAGGTCATCATCCAGGGTTCAAGAGACAAAGAAGATACCATAGTAGCAAGGAAATATTGTTTCATACATGTTCTATAAAGTTACATTATTGTTTCTTGCTAATAGATTTTCTTCCCTTTTTAAGAGAGCAATATAATGGTTTAACTTCCCTGTTCGGAAATATTCTAAATATATTTTGTTGCCATTATTCCTGGTTACTTCTTCAAACTACTGTAAGTAATACACTAACTGCAGATAAGTACCTCTTACAACCACACAACTCAACATATTAAGTAATGTATATCACATCGCTTGTGATCTTGATTGGGATATCATTTGCATTGGTTAGCACGCAGCACAATTAAGTGCATCTTTTCATCATCTAACAACCTGGTCTAGAGGTACCAGAAATTGTGAAAATGAAATAGGCAGGCATAGAGACAGAGTTACAACAGCAACAGCAGAGGGAGTAACATGCTACAGTAGCTCTAGTGCTGCTCACTCCTGGCAGTGCTGTTAATGCTGATAACCCATTCATGTGTTAGAGGGATTCAGACCTAAAATGGAGTGTTGAAACACCGGGTGCTTTCTTTGGTGGGGGGGTTGTTTATGAGGAGACAAAGTATATAAATGGGTTTCCATTTATCAACATTAGAACTGAACGCATCAGAAAAATATCTGCCCTGTAAAATACAACTACCGATTGCATTAGGGTTAGGGTCGGATACACTTCTTTGTATCTTTGTACGTTTCAGCATTCAGTCCATTGTTGAAAATATGGGAACATCTTGATTTAATGTGGAGAAAGACCCATAGTGACTTGAGACATTTTACCAAAACCAGAACATTTTCCTAACCTTAACCATGTTTTTGTTGCCTAAACTGAACTTCAATGGATTTTTTGCAGAACAAAAAGGAAATACTTTTGCCTCATCTTTATCTGAGAACATAATCCAGGCTGCACATTTTCTGTCAATTATACAATACCTTTGAAGGGTGGTACCCATTTTGGTCAAATCCTTTAAAAGATTACTGGTTTGTATAAGGCTTTGGGTCTGCTTTCTGTGATTAAGTCTGTGTGGTTTCTAACACACCTTCTTGACAAAACAGATTAAAAACAAGACACCAAGGGCTGGAGCAACCAACCCACATAGTAAACAGAAGCCTTAAGTGTGTTGACATAGCGTCTGTCTGAATAAACTTTGCTCATGATTACAGTCATCCTGGTTATCTGTGCCACTACCAAATCCCCAAAGGAAATATAACTTGCATTTAAAAAGGAAGCTGGCCATTCTTTTTTGCATCTTGAGCTAATCTTTCGGGTGGAAAACACATTAAATCAGTTATTGTGTATAGCTCCTAAAGTAAAATGTACCATTGTGTTTGCAATACAATAATATTGTAATCAAAGGCGTAAAACATGACATTAATAATCCATTTAGATGCATCAGTTTATTTATTGAAAAGCCTGATGGCGTCTGTGTTTTTTATTTCACAGTTTGTTTTTCCCTAAATTGATGAAAGGGTACATGTGTTTATTTTCTAAATTAGTGCTCCTCTGACATTAGCAGAAAGGAGGCTAGAGCTCAACATGACATTTAACCACAGCAGGGATTCCGACAGCCTTCCTTCATCAGTGTACTTCCTCCTACTCTTCCTCCTCCTTATCGTCTCAAAACTTAATCTCTATGTTTCTTCTCCATGCACAAATACCCAGCAAGTAAGTTTGCTTCTAGCTGTGATCCTCGCAAGTCTCCAACTACAACAATACTGACTCATTCTACAATTATGAAACAACCTTTTACTCTATCAGGTTGCCACAGTAACTACACAGTGGATAGCATTACTGTGAATGGAGCATCGCCGGATGTTGTACAGCACAACACATTGTACAATCCCATAAAAGGGGTCAGTGAGTGTTTGTAATGAGTATCCCTGAGAAGGTTAATGCACTCCCTAATTCTCCTCCCCAAACGCCTGCTTTTTCCAGCTTTTTATCTTCTTTTAATGACCTATTCAATCCTGAGTTATGAAGAGGGGGGTTTTAATGTCATAAACAGTTATCAATGGCTCATTTTAATTTCCACCACAGCTCTGGTTTACATATATCTAAATTACATATGGCATGTTTTTCCTTTCTCATTATTTCCATCTTCATATAGAAGCATTTCTTTTCATGATTTGCTTTTTAATGACAAGAAAAACATACTTCTTTAGATATTAAAACGTAAACTGTATAGTAAGAGGTAGAAAACACTAAAATGGACCACTATGCAGATAAAATGGAATAGTAATTAAAGGGAATAGAGGCTGCTTCAGTTCAAGAACAAAGAACATGTTCATTATTTTTGCTCTTCTGTGTTGTTCTTCTACCCTAATGGACATGCTTTTAACATTTCTCTAAGATGTGGCTTTAAAACAATGTGCAAAGAGATTACAAAACAAATCAAAATGATAACCCTTTCAAGAGTTCACATGATGACGTTTTTTCAATTGTTCCTGTATTTCCCTGAAGAATGTTTTTTTTAAAAACACTTTTGTTTGTGTTTTACTTTTGCCTTAGACTATACTTTATATTTTGTATAAGATATATTGGATAAACAGTGCCCTCTTTTTCTAACCCATGATCACGCATGATCAAAGAGAGAAGATATCTCCAGGAGATGAAAATATACATTTTGAAACAAATTGAAAATTCCATTTTTATGCAGTCATAAATCCATATTAGGGCTTGAACCTTTCTTATTCCCTCTACATATCCAGTTCAGTCAGAAAATGGAAAGATTTTCCTGGCAGTAACCCCAAACAAATGGAATTAGTAAACAATATCAGCTTTTCTTTCCTTTTGACAAGATTGGGCATCACTTTAACATGTGACTGACAGAAGGTATATGACGAGATGTAAGTGCGAGGCAAAGCACCCAAAAGAGAAACCAATACAAATATGAATCATAAAAATAACATCAGATCAACATTTTTAAATAATTGAAGGGAACTTTTTGCCTAGAATGCAATTCAAACATATCAGTGAATGAATCCCCAAAGGCAACATAAATGAGTTATATGATAAATATTGTCCTTTCTACCAGAGTAGATCTCTGAGGAGCATGTTGGGAGCAGTCCAGTAGGCAGTAATGATGGTAATGAAGTTTCTGCCCCACAGACATTACAGATGGAAGAACTAACTCTGGTACTGGTTCCCTTTGGGTCATATTATTTCTACGTTTGTCTCCAGAATTCTTTATTTTATTCCACTAAGTTTTCTTAGGACTCACCTTCTGTAGATATGAAATACACTCATAAGTTTAAAAGCAAATCAGTTACCTCTTATTTATATTATTGTACGGTATAGTTCAAAACAGAATAAACTGGGACAAGAAGATTAGCAATTATGGAGCTTTAAAAAAGAATGAAGCTGAGTAAAAATACCTGCAAGACTTTAAGAAGAAGCCATGAAATGAGCTATTCGGATACTCTAATTTCAAAACTTTAATGCTTCTTTTATAATCTCCTCTAGTTCAGAGAACACTTGAACATCCATTACGAAAGGAGAGGAGATAATGGCCTTCAAGTATTTTGGCTGTCAATCACATATTTTGCCGTTGAATTGTACATTGTTGATATACACAGAAGTATATAACTAACTAATAAGTAGTTATTATAAGCAACAAAATATCCGCTGTCCCACAGTGTAGGTGCAGTCAGATTGTTTTGTTTGATCCACAGCTGTCTTTTCAAGTACTTCATTTTCCTTTACATCTTTCTTTGAACTTATGGATTCGTCCATTGAGGTCAAAGAAAACTGGTCAAGAAAAGACAGGGCTATTCGAACACATTCTAAGGTAAGACATTTATACTATCATATTCACAGTCTTTGTGTAGCACGTTAGTTGAAAAAGTTGATATGAATTCTCCATTTTCTATTTGAACAGACATAGAAGATGGGAAAAGGGTGAAAAGCTATCATTGTTTTTTTTGTGTGCATATTTTGGGGTCTGCTTTGCATTTGTTTTGTATTTGCCTTTCTCTTCCAGTGCTCAGTGACTGTATGTGTGTGAATACCGTTGAATAAATATTGTTTCAAATGCTGAGTACAACGAGTGCATCTGAATAATGTGTTACACTTTCACTTTCCTTTAATAATACGCTTGTTATGTTACTTAAAACACATTTTAAAGGCCGATCAAAAAGGTACCGTGACATTACTTTTATTTAAACGTTCCTGATAATGTGCTTACAAAGAGAATAAAGCCTGCAAACGTATTGACAGATGTAAACAATTGAAGATTAAAATAGCTGTAAAATAGCCAAATAAACAATGTGTTTTTGTTTTGTTGATAGTGAAACTCCATTGGGCAATTTAAGTTTTTATTCCAGAATAATGGATCTTAAAAATGATGAGCGCACACATTGTTACTCTGTGTGCTCCAACATCACACCTTTAACTTTTAAATAGTTGGATGACATCCAGAGATGTAGCCTATGGTGTTATACAGCTTTATTACAAGGTTTAGTTGAATACACGATTCTGATTGGTCAATTCAGAACATGTGACACGTTAACTGACCGCTGTCAGGGATTTATTGACCGTTGTTAAAGAGGATCAAGAAAGAGAAAGGAAAGGAGGTTAAAAGACGGGAGCGCTGGACGTCAGATAAATCACCAGAAGAAGACAGACAGGAAGTTGACACTAACAGGAACACGGTATGGGCTCTGCAGTGTTTATTGTTAGTGGATCAGCAACTGAATAGACGTCAACAGTTACAGAAAACCTCAATCAGTGCTGCCGTAAAGTTGTTGTTAGAGATGGATTTCATGATTCTTTTCCGGGATTCAGTTTGCGTCGGTCAGTTCGCCAAGAACAATCGTTTCTCAGCTCCTCGTTCGCAAACGATCGTGGAAACAGTCAACACAACACCGTAGTTCAAGGCAAATACATAGCTGCAACTTCATGATTATGTGTACTTTAAGACAACTGTTGGAAATGTTCATTTATTCGAAGCCCAGGAGTCGATTCAAAAGAAACGAAGTGAAGCCCCTCTTATAAGTTTTAAAGGAGTATTTAATAAAAGGATGCAGCAGTAGGTTTTACAAAAGTTTCACAGCTGTGGCTCAATAGCCTCGTTGCACGGTAACCGTAAATTCTACTTCCGCTGTTACTGTATGCGCTTCTAAACTTCCGGTGTGATATCGGTGAACGTCAAACATGGCGAGTTTCTACACTAGATGCCTGCAGGATCTCCCAAACATTTCCATCTCAGATGTCCACCGACTTGTTCGGATGGGCAGTTCTACACCGAAGAGCAAACGTGATAAGGGATACAAAATGTACCTATCCAGTTATATCGACAATTATGAAGGTAAGTTGTAACTATGGCACAATATTATTGTAGCTACATAGCTAACATTAGCGCTTACATAGTGATATTACTGTGGTAATAGCTTTACTTACTTTTATAATTTAACGTGGTCTTTGCTCGACTTTTCAATGTTAGAAAGATATAAGATTATTGTTTTGTATAAAATAACATGTATGATGTTGAATTCCCACAGTTTCAAATAAAGATCCACATAAAGATCCTCCGACGCAAGGCTTCGTTGTCCTCAACCAAGTCACTTGCTCGTATCACCGTTTGTGGCAACACCGAGTAGTCGTGGTCAGTAGCTACAGCCGCGATTTCCATCTCGTTGTCAGAGACATCGGGACTCTCCACATCTGGCCGCGGGCGCCTCTCCCAAACACTCGGTCTAGGTGCCGATAGCTCAAACCCGTTCCAAGAAAACAGAACAGGGACTGATCCCTTTTGGAGTTTTCTTAGTCCCCCGGCTGTCACGACAAAATCTGTGCTTTTAAAGTGCCTACTGCAGACCTTTGAATGTTTCGTCGGACTGAAATTATCCCTTCGGATGCTCCTCAGCCACTCGGCCCGTACCGCCGGGTCAACGGGAAATGAATGAAAGGAAAGTAGCTTATTGTACCTCGAAGAATTCGTACACTGAGGTACACAACAGTGCAGTGCCGATGTCCCCACCCTTTGAAAGGTCAGTCGTCTTTCTTTTATTGTGAACACACTCATTGTACACTTCTAAATAGTAAAAGCCGGTTACCGGTATCCAGCTGTCAAACGCTATCATAACACGGAAGTGTTCGACCGGAAGTTTAGACGCGCATACAAGTAACAGCGGAAGTAGAATTTACGGTTACCGTGCAACGAGGCTATAGCCCGGTACACGCGTCCACAGGTCGCTGACTGAGTGGAGCTCATCAGTAGTTACTGTCTGGCGGTCCGGAACAAAAGAGAGCTCGATTTCACAATACAAACATGTTTTATAGAACCACCCCTTTTCCGCCATCAAATAAACAACTTCGAAATAAGACATGCTCCGGTCTCGTGCTCTCATTAGTTGGTAGCGGGGGGCTGGATCCTGTTGGCCACTTGTCTCATGGGGTTCTCCCATAGACTGTATATATAGATGGACAGAGTGGCTCCATTCAGCTGTGTTCTATAGAATTGAAGCAACCGAGGCGACGCCATCTTTGAAAATTTGGAGCCAGTTCGAAGTACGCTTGCGCAGTAGAATCTGAAGCATGCGCAGTGAAGAGGAGGTCGCGATCAGACCCGCCCACTCATCGAGTGAAACACGCCCCTTATCGAGTGAAACACGCCCCCTTCTCCGTCCGTTCCCCACCACACACACAGGCCGAGTCCGACTCTCTGGGGCTAAACTGGCTGAAACTACAGTGCCCAGTTCGGTCTAGGTATTTGGATTTTCTCCGGTAAGTGTAACGTAACAGATTGCCAACTAGATCGCTATTCCTGGCACAATGTCAAATAAGATACATAAATAATAACAATAATAACCATCCTTCTACCTAATGTCACTAAGAATAATGTTATTTGTTAATTTCACCTCATGTATTTCACAGAGCACGTCAAACACCCTCATCGCAAAGCCAGCTGTGACAGCTGTCATTAAATATTCAGCCTAGAATATTTAAACGTTAACGTTAACTTTTTTCTCATTAGAAATCTCGATGTTTCGAGCGTCTTCAACATACAAATCTATCTGTTTTTCGTTGGTATATGACCATAATCCTTTCAAGGATGTCCGAAAATCTATAGATTACTGTCAAATTAAGTTAACTTTCTAACGTTAGCGGCTAAGCTATCGCTACCGTCATTTTAATGAGTTCGCTAGCTAATATTAAGTTAATATTCACTTACCGAAAAAACTGCACAGAGCTCCCCTGAGATGGCCTGTTAGTACAATCAACAGCACAACACGACATGACTGTCAATATATAAATGTAAAGTAATAACAGCAAATAAAACAAATATGAGTTGCCTGACAAAAGAACACCACTACAGCCGAGCCTACAGCTACTCTGAATGAAATGAAATGTTGAAGGAGGTTGCAAGCGGCTGCACTGTCAATCAAAGTGTAACCACGCCCCTTTTATATTTATTAAAATAACATTAAAGAAAATAATTTCTCGGGAAAAAGAAAAATGGTGTGATGTGAAGCACCTTGAAAGCTATTTTTTCGAATAAAAAGTTGTGGATGCAAAATTTGTTTTAGGTGAGAAAAGTGACATAGAAAGTTGGTTACTTGCCCATTGAAAATACATGGGAATTGGCGGAGCTACGCATTGTACTGCAGCCAGCCACCAGGGGGCTCTGGACTAGCGCTTGCTTCACTTTTAACGGACGAACCTCTGTCCATCAATATATACAGTCTATGGGTTCTCCGGATTCTTCTATAGGCTGACGTCGTCGGGGGCGGGTCCTCTTATGACGTCACAGTCGCCATCTTGTTAGTGATGTCCTGAAGCTCTCACATACGATATTCTATTATGCAATCCTTCTGAGGTTTATCAGTTATTAAACACGCAATAGTATCTTTGCAGCATCAATGAGTGAGAGGTAGAGGCGGTGTGTTTAGTATGTAACTCCACTGGTCCTTCTCCCTCTACTCATATATACAATACTACATGCTAACTGAGGCTAAAAACAACATCCGGTAATACTACCGGAATTGGACAAATATGATCCGTCCAGAAACAGTGAATTATCTTTTAATGTTCCGCTCCAATATATTGGTTATTTCTAACACAACACAACAGTGGCTAATGTGTATATTCACCTTGACATTTATTGAAGGTAAAAACGAATAGAGTAGACTACGGCTTGATCCGCGAATATACTGTCTTACTTTTTTTTGTTCTCTCTCAGCAAGGGCTACTAAAGAAATAACGACTCAATATGCCGACCAACATGTTTAAAAGCTTGGCAGAAAGATTATATTGATGAAAAGGTTTCAAGTCACCATTTAGCCTACTAGGCTAGCGCTACTGAGTGACTGAGTGACTGAACGAGAACGACTAGAGAAGAATAAACGAGAAGCATTCCTGTCTCTCATTGGCTAAAATTCAACGAGGGCGTCCTAGACTCAACAGACAACAGCATACGATTGGCACAGCGACTAGTCCGTGGGAGAACGAACAAACGAATGAACGAACGAACGAAGAACGAAAGAACGAGAGGAAGGTGAATTGATGAATCAGGTCAGTTCGTTCGTTTCAAAGAGTCGTTCGTTCGAACTGATTCGTTCGCGAACGACCCATCTCTAGTTGTTATTGTTGTCGCAGGCCCAGCCGTTGGTGCACCGTGGAGTGGAGGTTTTTTTTTTCTTAGCAGAAGAAATAGGATAATTTTTTTGTCAATAAAATAATTTTCATTAATATTGGGAGTCGAGTCGTTAGTTTGTTTAGTATCTGGCCGTGTAATAAGCGGGATAATGTGCAGTGAGGCGGTCATCATGGGGAAAAGAACACCCGACAGGTATCTACCAATGCAGTGAAGATTTTGGTTTGCAATGGGCAACAGAAAGAAAGGAGGCTTCATCATCATTTTTTTTAACGGAATTGTTGAAAACCAATTTCAGTCAAAAGGCTTATACAGACCTGATGTTGGCTTGACCATTTATATTTTGTGTGTTTTAAAGTGTTTGTGTGTACATGTATGTGCATGCATACATTTGCATGTTCCCAAACATCTGCCTTGAAGCTCTCCAGCTCTCTTGTTAACCTCCATCCTCCAACCCAGTTGATTGACAGTTGTGCCTCCGAGTGGCCATCTGCTCCTTGTTTATTCATACTGAGTTGCAGCTGCTGTAAGGGGCCGTAATTCAGGTAAAGTGATAAAGAGACCCATCTGTGTTGTGGCAAGATATGTTGCTTCAGGAAGGCCTGATATCAGCCTCTCAAAGATCTTCAGATGTGTATGTATTTGTATTCATGAAACACTCTCAAAACTCTTTCCTTTCCTCAATAGGATATAAAACATGCCCCTACTTGGGTTTTTATCATATTGATTGTTTCATCTTCAAATCAACAAAGCTGCAGCAGATCAGTCCTTACATAAGGAATAATTCATCTGCTCTTGTTCACGTTGTATAAAAAAAAATGGCAGTTTAGTTGAGTATTGGGTTGACTGTCCTTTTTCTAGTGCAAATGTACATTGATGCTAAAACCTAGACTCAAATCTTCCATGAACTGTTCTTTGTTCTCTTAGCAACTTGATAATTGAGTTACAGTATGTGACATAGAAGTCGATCACAGGCATGTAACGAGCTTACATCGAAATTCAAAACAATATAAGAGAAATATTCAAAAGATGGTAGTTGCTAGGCCTTTGAAAGTGATTGGCGAATACTCCATGGATCACCAACAGAAACCTTAACACTTTCGATAACAACATCCTATCCCGTGAACTTTAAAGGTCCCCTATTATGCAAAATGCATGTCTTTTATACATAAATATGTGTGTCAGTAGACTCACAAAGTGTCAGAAAATACAACATTCTCTCTTTTCCTCTTTACCCACATCTCTAAAAACGGGGGTACAAACGAGCTGATCCAGATTTGCTTCAGTTATGACGTCATAACCGAAATGTGGGCTGGCTTTACATTGAACTCCTGGCAATGTCCCGCCCACGTGACACGTCCCAACCTATCGTCTCCCTTATACAGTCAGCGAGCTAAATCCCCTCCGCGGCACCTCTGTGTGTTCAGCAGGATGTCTGTTGGAGGGACTTAGAGTTGTTGTATATATAATGTCACTGTTCTAGTGGTAAACACTGAGAAGTGTTTCAGAAATAATGCTGGATGTGGTTTTGAACATAATATTGGGTTTAATCACGGCAGCGTTTAGCTGAGTATCTTCTCCCGGTAGAAAACTTTCCAAGAGGAGAGGTCATGACGCTCCAAAGGGGCGTGGCCAGCTTCAGATCAGCTCAAATTTAAAGCGACAGACACAGAATCAGCACTTCAGGAACAGGGCTGAAATAGAGGGGGATTAGGCATGCTACAATGGGTTCACTTCACAGACAAGTGTTGTATAGATATTCAAATATAGCATAATAGGAGACCTTTAAAGAGACAACATTTAATAAACATCTGCACTGCTTCAGAGCGCCCCAACAAACATACAAACAAGAAAGTTGATAGCTGATTCAAAGCCATATTTTCGGGCAGAAATATGATAATATACTGGTTGTGATTTATGTGAGCTATGAAATAACTAGCTAACACTCATCAACATCCATTTTAAATGTGATGAGTATGATAATACAACTAGGCAATACCTGCTGAACTGGCATTTTTTATTATTCATTGTGAACTGCAGATTGATTACAATTCACGCATGGACCAAGGTCAATTTATGATGCTAATTGAATCTCAGGAGCCAGCTTTGTGCACATCAAAAACATGTTTCCCTTTCTTGACTTATTGTAATTGTACTGTATATGGAAACTAAAGGAGGACTGGAGGGAAATAAGTAGTCGGACGGGCAAACAGGACTCATGGGTTGGTCGAATAGTCATTTTAGCTTAGAAAGGTTAATATGTTTATTAAAGACAGTATATAGTTTGAGTTTGGTGTCTAGGCTTGGGCCTGATAACTCCAAATATTTAAATAGAACATTTTGCGTGATGGTTAGATAACTAACCCCTGAACCTACAGGTGGAAGCTGGGGTGTTGGTGGTCAAAAAAATATAAATTGGTTCCAAAAAAAAATGCAGGTTTTATGTTGACCTTAAATGTCATATTCTCCAGGTGCAAAACAGTTATTCATCTTCCTACGAGAGGCCAGCTCAGTCGACTCATCCTCGCTTTTTCGAAACAGCCTTAACACTTAACTATGCTTATCCAACTTACTATTCTTTTCTGTATTTTTTTATATTGCTGCTACTGTTTTTATTGACAGAAAGGATGGAGTCTATTATCATTAATAGTTGTCCCTTGCTTCTCCCAGGTTTTCAGTGTGATGTGCATGCATTTGTCGTTGTGCAATGTCCGTTCTTAGATCAGGCATCTTTGATTACAACAATTCATAACTGTTGGAGCATGTGCTGGTTGGTTAGGTGGAACCAAAGTTCCAACAATCCTTGAGCGAAACACGTTTAAGAACGTGAGCGGATCTGGAGAAAGGTAAACCACAAACTAGGAGACACAAATGCAGAGAGAAACCAAAGGGAGAGATGGGCACGTACGTTGCCCCGACAGCCACCAAGCATTAGTCTGTAAGCATATTGATGATGACATTTCAATCATGGAGACCTTACAGCACATTAGTATGGGTATTATGGAATTGATTACAGATGAATAATGCATAAGGATATAATGGAGCACACTGTTTTGACAGCAACAAGGGTTTCCATAAAGAAACTCAATGTGCAATCACGCTCTTAATCTCTTTTTGAGTAGTTTTAAAAGCTTGTCTCTAGATGGAAAAAGTTTATTTTGGCATTGAGTATTTCTAATTTATCACTGTCACTGTTAAACTCCTACAGTTGAATGAGATGAAATCTAATAGGTTCATGCTGCTAGGGATAAGACGCTCAGTTTTAAAAACGTACCAACGTTACATTCCTCATGGTTTTCCGATCTTCTGTTTACCAAATCCATCATATTTTCCCTTTGTCCGTCCAAGTCTAATGCCTTTTGTGAGGTAGGGAATTAAAGTGTTTCTCTGTAAATTCTACAAGATAAAATGCTCATGCCAATATCATAATCCTCTAACAATACTGAAAGCACACAGACACAAATTTCTAGGGTGTCGTTCAACACACAGCCTGAGAAAGAAATCCCTCCCTCCCATATATGTCCGACTTTACTCACAAACCAAAATCGGCAAAAGCCGCCCTTCAGGATTTCTCGGTTGTTGCATGTGTCACACGGACCGGGATGTAACCGGCTTATTTTTTGCTTTGAGGAGGATGGAGCCCGCCATGGCCAGCTGCTTGTCGACACTTGAGCAGATCCTCGCTCAGTTGGCTCTTATTGTTGCTCATTTCTCTCAGATCCTGATAACACACTCTTGATTCTCCTTCTGCTGCTCTCATTCTGCATTCGTAGTCATTTCAAGTCATGATTAAAAAAAATTCAAAAGAAGCAATTTCTCTGGGAATGTCTGTAGCCTCATTGTGGGTAATGTTGAATTGGGCTCATATGTATGCGTGAGGGCCTTTTATCAGGTGTCCCTACCAAATCTTCAACTGCTCTTGACATTTGTCATCGCAATCAAAGCCCATATTTTCCATACAGGAGTGCAGTTGCCAGCCTGTGTCAAATTCAAGGAGCCGTATGGTATGCTGTTGGATTAATACTTGACACATCTGCTTGTGTTCACCCCTTTCAATGCCTTGATGCCAGTGGTTATACATTCAAATCCCCATGCATTTTTAAATGGATGAAAATATAATGAGAGTGTACTTATCGCAAACATTTTCTTTGTCCTACACAAACGTGGTACAACACATAAATAACGTAGGTTTACAGGTGCTGGTAGGCAGATTTGGAACAGAAAGACAGAAAGACTACCGACCTTACGTTAAGCTTAGCTAACCAGGTAGTCGCAATAGCCTCAATTTGAATGAGAACATATTTTGGTATTCTTAGCTAACTTACACTACCTAGAAGACAAGCATGCATTTGTGTAATTTCACAACATTAAAAACACATTTTATGTTACCTTTTTAAACATGTCAAACCAATGAAATGAGAAATAAACATTATAATCCTGATGCTATGCCGTTGCTAAGATCACTGTCATTATGGCTAAGGTTGTGTTCGTATTCTATTAAACATGCGTTCAGGCTTGTTTCACTGCAAAAGAATATGAATAAATGTCATTTTTCCACATGACCAAATTGAGTTTTTGACTTTAATAAAAAAGATTATCCTCAAAACAATTAATTGAACTGAAAAGCATACTTTGAATGTATTTATTTTAAGCTCAATATTGTAATATAACTTGATGTTGATGTTACATAATATGCTATGAATTTTATTTTTTGGTGTAATTTTTGGTTAAAAAAAATAGTTTCTATTTAATTGGCCATGAAAGGGATCCCATAAAAAGTAACTAAGACAAAATGTATTGGTTTAAAACCACTGCTCTAGTCCAGAAAGTATATCTCCTTATTGTCAAACTGTTCTTTAAATAAGCATTTGTGCTGTGACAAAAACCTAATAGAAATGACACAAAGAACAAAGAACTCCAGCTACAGTTTTACAGTCCCTGAGGTGAACCCATTGGCATTTTTTTTAGCACTGTTCTCCGAAATTGTATAATCGTCAAGAAAGCCATCAGAAAAGCGTTAAGTTCAGCGGGCACATCTCTTTCAACACTGTTGCCTTAACCGTGACAGCTCGGGCTGACGGGAGAGCACCAAGAGACTGATCAGTGCTGCAGCAGCCTCCCTCTGCGTGGCCTGCTCTCCATTAACATGTTATTCTTATTCTTCATGCACTATTGTGATAAGCCCACGTCTTATCAAGCTCTGGTGAAAGGGCTGACAGCTCATGACAAACAGAAACAGCAAAAGCCCGTTAATGTGTAGAAGCTAAGTAAAACTAAGAGAGCAAAGAGGTGAACTACGTGTATGAGATACCAGGTATGAGAAATGTAAATGTCCGATTTATTTTGAAAACCCTTTCTGAAGATGCGTACTTTGTAATGGATGAGTCATACAGCAAGGCACAAAGCAGTGAAAGGCTTTTGAAACTTCATTTACACACTGGGCTGTGCTTTGGAGTACCCAGTGTATGCTGGTTGAAGTGAGCTATCATATCGATTTTTCTATAAAAAAAGAAAAAATGTATGGCTGTTCTTATATTGATCAGAGTATTTCCATTTACTTCAAGCTTTTGGGTTGTGAGCACTTGGCCATTGCCTCCTATCCTCAGAGCGAGTAGAGATCTATATTTTCCTCTTACAACCAGCAAGCCACCAAGCTCACCAGGGTTCAGAAGTGTCTGAATTCTCCTGTGACGCTACAGTTCGACCCAAACTGAGGCTGAAAAGACATAACCACCAACCTTCAGACACTCCGTTCTGACCCTTGCCACCATGGTCCAAACCTGTAGTGTTTGAATGATACATTACAAAGTTCTAGAAGGAAAGGTCAAAATCAACTCCTTTTACTTCCGGGATTAGCTATTCACTCCCGGGGGCAGCGTCCTTGCAATCTTACTGCAGGAACACACGTCTGTCTAAATACAAGTCGCTCCACAAAAGAAAAAAGCTTAGTTATGACAACAGACTGTAAAAAAATTCAAAAACTGAATTCTCAATGTTATCTCTACAGCTGCAGAAATGAAACTGACAGCAAGGCGGAGGCTGCATGTTCTTTGGGCACAGCCCCGATCTTGCCCATGCTTCCAACGTTAACGTGACATATTCGGTTCTTGTTTCTTGACGGGCTGTCGAGTGGGGCCGGCTAAGAACCGGCCCCGCCGTGGAAACAGGAAGAACCGGCACTTAATTGGGCACTAGCTCTGAAATGGCCCTGGATCTGCTTTGGTGGGTAAGGGGCATGAGTCATGAGGGTCCATTCCACTTTTTTAGGATCATTTCTGGGTAAAGAATGAAATTGTATAAAAAAATCTATGCACTTCTCTCTACAGCCGCCTGGCTGACAACATGTCAGAATAGATAGATAATTTGCCCAACAGGCTTTTTTTTTTTACTTGATACATTTACATGTCAGTAATTTATTTTAATGAGACATTGTTTTGTAAACAATTAAATCATGTAGTGAGATGACATGTTGTTATGTGACAGGCGAGTATTGAAGCAGCGCTGCTATGTTTTATTACGAGGGTGAAAGCTGAAGAGGAAAGGGCTTTTTTTTCTCGGATGTGAATCCTTGGGCTGAATCTCTATGCGTCCGTGATGATATTATGAAAGGAAACTTGTCTAGAGTAAATCTGAACATATTCAAAGTTCTGAAGTTGGCTTTGAAAGTCAGATCACTCTGGCCAAGCCTTGTAATTGATTTTCTGTCTACTATCTTAAAAGTCCTCTCTCTGGCTTTTTTTTTTTACGGTCCCTAGGTTTCTTTTATTCCCTCTCTTTTTGACTATTTACCCCCCTATGTCTGCACTCACCTCCTCACTCAGCTATCCAGCGGGCCTGTCCTCATTAATCAGGCGTGTTGGTAGCATGAGAACAAGGGCATGTTAATATCCTCTGTCAGGAGCATCCTGCACCACGCTCATGCTTGCTTGCGTGCTTACTCGTTGTTCTACCTGCCAGCCTCCCTGCTTGGCTGTCTGACTCCCCCTCCTCTCTGCCTGTAGGTGGCCATGCACCAGCAGGGTTTAATGAGCCTTAAAGGACAGAGGTTTTGACATGGAGCTTTGCTGTTCATTTACGTCAGACCTGCAGACAAAAAACACAGCCCTGCTCCGGGCTTGGTACCTCACGCTGTGTTCGGAGAGGAATGGTATGATCTTAACCTTGAAGCTTGTCAGTTTGCTAATCAGAAGTGACATGTTTCTCAAACGGACAATCTATAATGTGTCACATGTGATCAATAAAATGATGTGGTGACGAGCGCAGTTTGCCTAGATGATAGAAAGATGAAAAGGCTAAGCATCATTTTATGATACAGAGGATTTGGCAGACAGTCTCAATCCCTCCCAAAAAAAGCCCACATGATCCAAAAATAACTCACCTCAGTCCTTAGGCACCACCGGAGCCACTGAGGGGAATGGATGGGTGAGGTAGGTGTAAGATGCTCTAGGCAGGAAAACTCAGGTGGAGGGCAGAGAGTGAACCACGGACCTGACAATCTGTTTTTTTCCCAGTCAAGGCTGTCAAGACACATCTCACCTTTCCATGTTGGACTCAAGGTTAAGCACGAGTGGCATTTCCCCCTTGGGTTACGTCTTCCTCTGACAAACACGTAGAGCATTGAAATAGCTTCAAAATGTGATGGCATCTAGTTAGGGATAGTACCTATTTCTAATCTTAACCACAAAGTTACACATCGTTTAATTTTGAGCAATTTCAGGTATACAGTATGCATTCACCAACCTTGATGCAATGCTGTGTTCAATGGCAGGTGAACAAGTCCTAAATGGGATGGGGAGTTAAAGTTGTTGTATATATAATACATATACTGTCACTTTTCTAGTGGTAAACACTGAGAAGTGTTTCTGAAATAATGCTTGATGTGGTTTTGAACATAATATGGGGTTTGATCATGGCAGCGTTTAGCTGAGTTTCTCCGTTAGAAATTTAAGCGACAGACACAGAATCAGCACTTCAGGAACAGAGCTGTGATAGAGGGGTATGAGGCATGCTACAATGGGTGATCTAGATCTTGGATTAGTATTTTTAGCAAAACATTACACATATGTATACATTGTATAGATGTTGTCCTACAATACAGTATATTGTTCAAATATAGCATAATAGGAGACCTTTAAACTATAAAAGACAAGGTTGGAAAAAGAGATTTTCTGATACATGTGGTTTCAAAGCTTTTTGCCTGCAGTGTTAATAGATGTACTTTGACCAATTCAAGTTTGGACTGCCTGCTTTATATGCAAAAAAATAAGTTTTTAGCATATACAATGGCAGGTAATTAACTGCTTTAAATGACTGATAATTAAACCCATTATTTTATATTTTTGTATTTTAAAAATAGCTTTCTAACCTGTCATTTATGCACAACTTGGGGTAAGGAAGGGTAAGATGCAGTGACCAAAGATGGAATGATTTAATTTGTATATCGCAGACTTTGTATTATCGACGGGGTTATAATCTAATTATCAAAATAAAATGTTTTTTACATTTGCCATTATTTGCTTATAATTTATCAGCCCAACACGTATCTTTAATCCCTAAACAAATATAACAATCTAGCCCTCTGAAAAGTCTATGAAAAAGTCATCTAAAGAAATCCAAGCTGTCAATCATTTCCACCTGCTGCCCCACAGCTGTATACCTGCACTGACTACTAACCATTGTATGAAGCCTTCAGATCTACTTTATTTGCATATAAAGAGAGAGACCTAGGACTTTCAAAACACTATATTAGTTTGATTCAGGTGTTCCAGATACAAACTCAAAATAATGAGTGAATGAATGAATTCAAAATGTAGTGAAATGTTGCTTTAGGGCTCATTTATTTAGTTTCTATTCTGTGTGAGTAGATAACCAGGCTTTTTGTTTGTAGTCACCCATAAAGTTCACTGTACATTTTAATGTATTCCTATGGCATAAATGCGCTGTGTTCAATGAAATGTGCATCTTCAATGGGTTGCACAAAAATACTAGCATTTCTTTTGAGTTTTTCATAATTTAGGTTCATTTCGCACTTGATGTCTTCTATATCACTCAATTATTAAAAAAAAACCCCACAATGTCCTGTTGGTGTTTGCATGTGTCTGCATTATGCAAGACCAGAGAGTGTTTGGGTGTATCGCAGAGGGCAAACAGGAAAAAAACCATCTCAACTTGCAGTCAGAGCAGGGAGTGAATCACAATGATGCGGGCACATCTTTTAGTTTTATGATATACTTTAGTTACTTTTCTTTTATATCAAAGCAAAAACTCCGTGACACTAAAACTATTCAATTTTATCAGATATTCCTAAAAAAGTTGAAACCATGTTGTTAACTTTAATGACATAATCTAGTAATTTTAGTTTGAACTTTTCATAGTCACCACATTGTTTAGCTGGGAAATAATTGAAAATGTGTTTATTTTCAAATGCATGTGTCAATAAACAACCCAAATGTATCATTTATCATTCTGAAAGCTGCATTGCCTAACGTACATTTAATTGAGGAAATTACCATTTCATCTATGATAAGCTTTAAATAATTTTTTTTTCGTAATGTCGTGTTTTCCATTTGATATCTGAAGGGGCGGGCAGTAGTTTAGTCTGTAGGGACTTGGCTTAGGAACCGGAGGGTCACCAGTTTAAGTTCCCAAACAGATTATAGTAGAGAGTATGAACTGGCACTTGGAGAGGTCCCAGTTCACCTACTGGGCCTTGCCACCAGACCCCCACTGCAACACGGGCGATGTACATTACCTGTCCACTGTTCTTAGAATTTCAATGGGTTAAATGCAGATGTAACATTTCACTGTGTGTGCTGTACTGTTTACATGTACAGCACATGTATGTGACGAATAAGTGTGTTTGATGTGGCATTTGAATCCTATGTTTCTGTAAAAAATTGTAACGATTCTTCTCAGAATCTTTAACATTTTGTGTGTACCACTTTCAAAATTCCATGTAATTCCCAGAATGTGAACATTTAAAATGGCTATCCTGATTTGAATAACACGTTTTCTCACATTCGATATGTTCCTTGAATTAAAAAAAGAGAAATTACGATGTTGAAATTGGCTTACTGAAACTCCACAGCTAATGAAGGCAGCAGAGAGGAAATACAAGTTTGTGCTGTTGCTAGTATTAAATTAAGTCAAGTTAAAGCAAAATGCAAACCAAGACTTATAGTCCATTGCGGCTTCATTTTGATTGTGATATTTTATCTTCGTAAAGCTCTAATTACTGTGGTTACATCAAGTAACTTTTTGTCATAAAGACCAATTAGGTAGTGTTTCCTCCAAGCGCTCCCTCTTGATACTTAAAAAGAGTCAGTGCAGCACAGTTGACAGGTAACTCCTCAGGGAAGCTAGAACACGGAGAGAAGCGATACAGTGGCTGAATCCTCAAATTGAAAGGATTGCGTTTTGCCACTCTGGAAAGCTCCTAATCAATTTAGAATGAAGTTTGGCCAAAAGATGTGAATGCCTCATTTATCAAACAGAGAACTTTCCCCCTAGCGCTGTTAACGTCTTGCAGCATGATATTAACACGAAATCTCAGATGGTGAATCACAGAGTGAGGACGATGACAAGATGAAGACATGAACTTGTTTAATCAGCTTCACCCTTTATTTCACCTCGGGGATCATCCAGGAGGGGTCTTCCTTTGCAATGAGGGAAATGTGAAATCAATAAATATAGTTAAATGTAGTTAAATGAAAGGATGATAGATGATTGAAAACGCTTAATGCAATGTTATGGATGAAAGAATATAGCAGATTAAGTAAAAGAGTTGTAATAAACCAAGATATTTTGAACTGCATAGCTCAGGAGATGGCAATGTCACGACAAGGTCCAGAACGAAAGAACAACTATTAGACTCATTACCATGACATTTGGTAAAGACACTCACAGTTCCCAGACAATTCATTGTTAGAACTCTAATTATCTTTTGGTATTCTTCAAATATGAATTATAATCACTGAATTGAAAATGTTGATTCAGCACCATCATTAGGTCCAACTTTTTGTAATGTCATTAACTGTTGTTTTTTTTTCTTTGCGGCCATATTGGCTGTAAAAATGCTGGGAGGGGCAATTGAGTTGCAACATTTTTGGCTTAGACTAATTTTACTTTTTCTAGTTAGTATGGTAAATTTAAGTTACACATTTACCATCAGCATGTAAGCATTGTTATTTTGAATATGTTAGTTAGCTGGCTAATAAGTTTGAATGAGTTCTTTTAAAGCCCATCCAAGCCATCTTAGTTTAGAATTTTCATCAAATGTTGATGGGTTAGGCAGTTCTGCTCTAATTTGAAGTAGCCTGCTACCATGTGCTACAAAATCTTGTCTTGGTTGGGAAGTCATTCCTTTCTGTAAGGATTTCCTGATTTATTTTGAAAAGTGTTAACCCCATGTGTATTGTCTGAGTTTACTTCCTGTCTTTGTTTTTTCCCGCCTGTGTAATTGTCTGATTCTTTTCACCTGCTGTGTTTTTGCCTGCACTCCCCAGCTGTGTCTCGTATCATGATTAGTTCTGCCTGTATTTAAGTTCAGGTTGACTAACTATTCTTTGTCAGATCCTTGTTTGTGCTGGAAAGTTATATTTAGTTTGGCCTTGTCCTGCATGGATTACCTAATATTAAAAGCTCTTTCTTGAATTTCTTCTGTGTCCTGCATTTAGGTCCAACATGCTCCACTTTCCTCAACACAGTTTTTTTTCTCACAAATTCACAGGTGGTGAACTAACTGTTGCCTTAGTGATGACTATCATTAAATAAATTATCTTTTGAATTAGCAAAATGATGAAAAGGAGAACATAGAAGTTGCTTGCGCTAAATAACAGAAAACCAGTGTGAATAGGATAGCAAGTCTCAGTCATCTGACCTTTTACATGCCCCTCCTTAGGTAATTATTACTCTGATGTAATTGAAAAAAGGTCATTTACACAGAAAGAATAGGCAGGGCCATTTCAGTCGATGTAATAAGCCAATGAAGAAAATAATACTCTATCTGGCCCATCCTGAATACATAAATGGCATTCAAAAATTTGGCTGCAATTAGTTTACTGTCAAGAAGAAATGTTGAATAATGTGGTGTATTATTAATGAAATTATCAGTAAAGCATATTTCTTATTTTATTAGTACAGAAGCCGAGAACAGCCATGGTTTTTTCTCTTTTTTATATCTCGTGATAACAACTTATTATCTCGATATAACAAAAATGGTTTTCTGAATTCACTTATTTGGTTATCTCGACATAACAAAGATCATTTTCTCGTGATAACAAATTAATTATTTCGTTATCTCGATATAACATATTTACATATTACGAAATATTTACGTTACCTTAGCTGAAGCAGCCGGATAGATAGGAGTTTGTCAGCCTCTCATCTGCTAACCGGTAGCCCCTAAACAAACCCAGTCAAGTAAACAAAACCTACAGCCAGTGGCTACGGAAGCTGTTCGTGGCAGCTCTTGTAGGTTGAAATCATGTTGAAATGGTTGAAATCAAGTCGAACATATTGTAAATTAATTCGTTATCACGAGAAAACGATCTTTGTTATGTTGAGATAACTAAATAATTAATTTGTTATCACGAGAAAAACGATCCTTTGTTGTGGCGAGATAACAAAATTAATTAATTCGTTATCACAAGAAAACGATCTTTGTTATATCGAGATAACGAAAAAATCCATGGCAGTATCGGCTTCCGTACATAAGGCCCAGTATTATACACTGTTTGCAAAATAATTAAACAGACCTTTCCTATGATAAGTCAGACAATATTATGTAAAAATCTTCCCATGGTATCATAAAATATGTTCTGTTCTTTACATCCTCGCCCAGACCTATTGAGTTATCATTTTAAACCCTATATTCCCGAGTGAAGTCTAGGTATGCTTAATGACAGGGAGTGAAGTGAGTGGAAACATTTCCTCTCATTAAGGCACATTGTTAGCCTGTACTAAATGCTGAGGAAAATCAGTACTTTTTCTATCTTCTACCTTTCTTTTACAAGTGCAAATAACATGCCGTCATTAATTAACTAGCATCAGATGGCACAATCATTCCCTCAGGAAAGGTTTTTTTGGAATTAAAGTCTTTACCTTTGAAGTCAATAGCCATAGGTTGATGGTTATTTGTTTAAAAAGCTACTGTCCATGTGATGCTGATGTTGCCTAAGGCATGGCATTTTGTAGTTTAGTCCAGTGATGTTTCAGTGTTTCTGGTAAATAGGCACTTCAGTTAGCTGCTACACTGATGCAAATCGAATCAGGCCCGTTTAACAGATATGAAGAGTTTGCATACAAAAAACTTGTTACCTTTAATGTCTTTTTTCTGTGTCATTAAACTGACCAATACAGGCTTTGATTCTTCTGACTTTCTCTAAGGATTAATGGCACTCAATTATGTGCAAGGCACATTATAATGTTCCTGGCTATGCTATCGGTTCAGCTTCTTTTTTTTTTTTTACTGAAACTCTCCTTTACCTTCGCCTCATTTCCCTGCTGTGTCCCTTTTTTGTGGTTTGCAATGATTGATTAGGGTTGATATATCGTCTGCTCCACACAGCACACATATGCTTTGTGCCTCTTTATACAGGAAAAAGCGCTGTCCAAACATGAAAACCAATTTATAGTCATATGTATTTGTTGTCATATATAGCTTGAACATTTTGGGCAAAAAACAACTGAGGTTGCTAAGACCCCTTTATAAGATCCCCCTCTTACGCTTCTGGCCTGGACTAACCCAAAACAGTAAAGTTTAGGCCGTAAAAGCCAAGCCAATAAAAAGCCACTAAAAAGCACTGAGAACTGAGAAAACTGCAGACTCAGATGACAATTTATTGTGGGTTTGTCACTTTCTGAGTTACACATAGTAATTGTTGCCACCTTTTTTATTTCAGTTATGAATAGTGAAGTTTAAACGAGGACTTTGCAGTTACATGATGTTCACCTTGCTTTTTTCTAGGTATGTAAGTCCTTCAAAACTTAAGTATCACTGGTTGTGAGTTGGAGAACCCAAACTCATGATGTTGATGTTTTCTGGGCAGACATTTCTATGCAAAATACACGTGATGATTTATGAGCACAGCCAGTTAGACAGGTCAACTCTCCACTCAGTTGAAATTGCTATCCATGGCAATTACAGAAGCTGCTGGCCAACTGCGGTGTGTTATCTGTAACAAGGCTCACAAATCAAACTCCATTTCATTCTACCTACATTACAACTGCAGTTTTAGAAGACACGGTCTTGTCCATAAAGGCAGGTAGTCCCTCTCAAGCCTACAGGGTGCATAGTCTTCTATTTTATGAAGCAATGGATGTTAGTCAAGGCTAAAATCTTGAAATGGCAATTTCTGAATGGACTGTGCAATTTACTGTGTATATTTATATTCAGTCATGCTGAACCTTTGGAGTGTTTTCTGGCCTGGAATTCCTCTTAGTTTCAGTGAAGGTCAAGTTAAAACTAATTTAAGTGTTTAATAAGTTTGGCCTTACCCAAGGTCTAATAGTGTGTTTTCTTTACATTACCGTTTATCTGTCCGTTATTCTTCTGGTGTACTATTGGGAGAACTACTATGCTAACACACAACTAGTTCAGGCTTATGTGATCATATTCTTGACCTAACACTGCAGAGACAGAGAGTAACAGTGCTGACCTGTGAGAGCTGTATGTCAGTTTCTAAAGGGAAAAGCACTCATTGCATTTATTTCAAAGGAACAACTTTGTCAATACTATTTGTTCTGCTGTGGATAAGGTGCCATCCAACTGACTCCAACACATCCTCGCAATTATCTTCCAATTCAGTTTATTGTTGTAAGTTTTCCCTGAAGATATGTGGTTCAGTCTGTGTTGGAGGGGATTCAGCGTGTCCAGACCTCAACCCGGCTCCACTCTCTGACCTTTATCATAAAGAAAAAGCTACCCTGCAGGCGACAGGAGATTCCTGAGAGAACATGTTTTGTGCAGAAAAGTCATTATGACGGATTGATTTTATTGTTGTGGTCTTGTTAAATGATGTTATAGACTTGTTAGAGTACTGTTATATAACAAATAATTCCCATTTGTAGTGGATGGAGGTTAGCTATACATGATGTCTAAGTATACTACATTGTTGTTGTTTTTAAAACAAAATTGATTATTTGTCAATAGGTCCGAAACCAAATTAGGAGCCTGAAGTCATTCTACACTGGACAGGATCCTCAAGAGCCTGTATTAAAGTAGTATGACCAGCAACCAAATGGACCGTCTAATTGTACATGTTAGGAGTGAACAAGAAAGTACTTCATGAAAAAAACATTTCCGGTGAACATATTACAGGTATAAATTACAATGCCATAACTAGGATTTAAGGTTGTGTCTAGACTGTAACCATCTCCCTAGAGTTTTTTTTTGCAAACGGAGGGTTTGCATCTAGGCAGCAACATATTGTAACCAAAGCTATTGAGGAAAAAGCCTAACACTAACTATATTGTACAAGTTTTGAAATCAAGAGTTACCAATTAGACACATTTTAGAAATACTAAGCTCAAAAGCCCATGACCCTATTGCACTAATGCTATATTCAGCTATTTTAGTTTGACATAATTCAACAGACACTGGAATGGAATGGCTGCCATACATGTAGATAATGATATTTGAGAAACATTTGGAGTGCTCTCTTATTTTTTTCCAGAGCTGTATATTCTTAAATTAAAGACTAAGGGTCAAGTCATGTATGCATTTGCTTAGTAAGTTGTCTTACTGATATGGATACCCAGCCCTATCCCTTTTTATTTAAGAGTTATATATAAAATTACAACTAGCAAATACTGCCTTTACCAAATAACCTGAGTAGTTAGGCTGGGTGCTTTTAATGCCCTATAGTGCGTTAGTCAAGCTTGTTGTCTCTTATTCCTAGGGTATTGTTATGTCAGCATGCTCAAGGGATTATTGAACCCGGTATAGGGCCTTCATTTAATAGAGATCTGACCAAGGTAATGCTCTTTTAGCTATTATTGGTTGCCTTAATGAAAGAAGCCATTCCCTCCTTCTTCTGTCTTTTTTATCAGCTCAGTGCTTATGTGAGAAGCCTGCTCTCCTGTAAGCCTCGGAAATACATTTGTTTTAGTTATGTGATTAAAGTTTAAAGTGTTCCGACAGTAGAAAACCTCTCTGCAATGAAAGACAAAAGTGTATACATATAGAGGTACGTATAAGTCACCTCCTTTTCGTGCATGAAAGGCAGCCTAAACTGCACATACTGCATTGTGTTTCCTTTGAAAGGACACCATGGAGGACAACTCTTCACATGGGGGAACGCAGGGGGAAATTCATGATGTTTTCTGCACTGGAAGAGAACGGTAGAAGGAACTTCACCATGTTTTCTCCACTGAAAGAGCACAGCAGAGGGCACTTCATCCTGTTTTCTCTACTGATGGACACACTAGAGGGCATTTTAGATATATTTTTCCCCATGGAAGAAAACCGTGGAGGACACTTTATCATGTTTTCTCTAATGGAAGGGCACCTTAGAGGGAATTCTCATCATGTTTTATCTACCAAAGGGTCATCCAAAAGGGTACGTTTCTGCAAAACGGGGATAATCGTTACAAAGTGGCCTACTAACTACTAACTCTTTGTAATTTTGTGGTGAAGAGTCCATTGTGTTTTTAATTTTCTTTGTTATATGGGTATTTATAAGATTAATTGTTCATTAAAAAATAAACAAACCTAATACTCTGCATGTTTGTATACAACTGTTTACACTGCTGATTGAAAAAGAAGAAAGAATAATCTAGAGAGGGTTTTTGGAGAAGAGATTTGGCTTTTTCATCTGTCAAAGGTTATCAATTAACCTGTTGAACTAATGCAAAGATCAAGAAAAGAGTAAAAAATAGTCACCAAGCCATACCATCCATGAATAGTTATTATCCATATTCAAAAACACTGCTTGAATATACCCTCAAGCATATAATTAAAAAGTTCAACAAGGGTCATTTATATTCCTGAAATAAGCGGCAGTAAAATGGATGATCTGACAGTTAAGTTGCTTAGCAACACTTTCTCAACCTTTCAAAAAGGAGAAAGGCAGGGCCAAGGTCAGCAGGGCTCCTATAGCCGCTCACCCTGTCAGCAATATGATGGGAATGTGAGCTGTGTATGAAATGTACTGTGCTGTGCACACACACCTGGCCCTGCTCCCATCAGATCAATAGCACATGTACACATATCTCGTCTGCTACAGCTGTTTAGTTTTTGTGCGACTTATCTACGTTTTGTCTGGAAGCAAAACGCTTATTCAGCACATGTTCAAATATTGTAATTACCTGATATCGTCGAGATGATGCTTGTATGCCTATTATAGTGCCTGTTCTCTTGTTGAATGATGTTAATATTGATTGGATACATAACATTTGCTTTACTTGTGTTTTTCTCTTCTATGCAACCTTATACTTTGTACTTTTTAAATTCCACTTAAAAAGCTTTTCATTTATTTTCAGGTTACCATGAATCTCCAGATGTGTTTAGATTGAATGTTTGTTGTAAACTGAATGATGATTTATCCTCCTGCGTAATAAGGTTAATACAAATTTAGAAGCCCTTCTGGATCAACTAGAAAATGAATTGCAACAAAACTGAGCTTATGAAAAGATTACTTTATATAAAATATAATGTGTTGCTTTACAAAGCAGTATTTAAATGAGTTAACATTAGCACAACCTTAAATACTTACAGCAGTAAACTACAAAATACACATTAATGCAACTCTAATAAGAATCCAACAACATAATAAAGAAAAACACTGAAAGAAAACATTTTAGTGCACTTAAGTGTTTTAACAGCAATAACAATGTGTTGACTAAGGTAGGTTCTTCGATGGAGGATTCAAAAATAATTTTCACAGTGTGGTATTACTTTTACTTAAATACAAGGATCTGAATTCTTCCTCCGCCATCGATTCATTGCTTGTTTACAACATTTCTGTTATCAACAATCTTATAAGTTGCTTTATATCTACATATGAATGGAAATGTTCCATTCAGAATCATTGAGTGTGTCAACACAGACAGCAACAATCACAAGCAAATACCCACAAATCATTATGTTCATAAGAAACAGGCCGATGGTGTTTGAACTGTACCAGCTAAGAGCATCGTCACAGATAGGAGCTAAATGACCTGCAGCTCAATACTCATCCATATGACACTTTTCACATGTGACGAACAGAATGTAGAGCCCCACCAGCTGGGAAAACACTGAGGCCCTTGTTGTGCAGTAACTCCTGTAGCAGAAAACACTGAACACAGCACAGAAGACAAAGATTCAGGTGTCTGTTTTGACTGCTGTTTCACATCAATTATTTTCTTGATAAATGTTGCTTACTGGTTAGGGTTAAGGTTTCTTTTACACACCAAACAGCACAGCAGACCCAGGACCGTTGTTGCTGTTGTTTTTAAATTAATCCCTTGATTAATATTTTACATGTAGGGAAAATTATGCAGCGAGGCAGTCATTAATGAAAACGAACAGCTTCACGTTGATCCGACAACAGCAGATTACAGAAACGTAATTTAGTTCCAAGTCTGTTCACATTTTCTTTTCCATAAGGTTTTGAGTTCCACCACTGGCAAGTCCAAATTGATTAATCAGATATGTTTGTATTCAACTAAGCTGTGTAATAATGTTTTATAGCACTTTGAATTAGATAGGTAGGTCACAATTACCCTGCTTACTGTTAAAGCCCATTTGTTTTTCTGTTGTACTTTTGCTTTCTAACTGTAAGAGGAAGTCGGACTTTGTACTTCCAATACATTAATCCAAATGAATGGGATATTTACAAATCTTAAATATGAATTATACAACTTAAAGGCAACAAAATGTACATTTGCTTTCGTTAAGAACTTAGATTGAAAATAAGTTACCTGAGCTTTTGCACAACCTATCACTGCAAAATTGAGAATAAAAAAGGAATAAACTTATTAACCAAATTGAAAATCTTCCTTAAAGGTGTGGTGCTACACTCTGCATTAAGCTAGACTACTGAATTAGTGATGAATTTGAATGTATGTAACTGTCAAAACATCCAGTTTATGGTCTAGGAGTGAAATACTTTGACCCACATCGCCTGTAATTCATTGGTAATTTCACAGATTTGTGTAAGGGTGTTTCATAAATCACACTCATGCACTAATCCTCTCTACAAAGTCTACCTTACAAGCTCCCCTCAAGCTTTTATCCACCACTGACATGTTTCATAGAGGCTGCACTCCTGTGAGACATTTCCTGGGGCGCGTGTGAAACAAGCTGTGACTACATGGCTTTATTCATGCCACGGCCATCTAATTCTGCGCTCAATTCAATTGGCTGGGGTGATGGAAACCTTAGCCTGTATGGTGTTTATTTTCCTCTCTTCAGTCAGTATTTATCCTGCTTCACTTGGTTCTACGTCAGTGCGCGTACAGCTTTTGTCTTAGAGCTGTTTTGCAGATTGACTTGATTGATGTGACGTTCAACCACAACTGAACTCTGCAGCAGCTTTACTGCAACTACACTGAGAAATTCAAATGAAAAACGTCTCTAATTTTTTCTAATTGATTTCTATTTATTATGTTGTTTATACCCTATGAATGCCTGACGTCGGAAAACTAGAAACACAAGTTTAAAGCAAATTAACTTTAAAATAAAGTGTCCATAAAGAGTTCTATAAATCACAGAGGAGGTACCCCTAACTGAAGTTGCGACGTAGTAATGTAATTTATTATAATTAATTCAGCATTACTATTTATGGAAGTTATTAAAACTTTCAGTATTGTTAGTACGAAACTTTCTTTCAGGAGATGGATTGGTTTTGTGCTGGGCATTGCAAAACACATTTTATTCAAAAAAGCATATAAATAAAGTATAAAGGAAGTAAAAAGCATTTTTACCAAGTCGATTTAGACTTATTAATATTTGCAGTGTTTTGGGTAGCTGTTGGCAGAGGGGGGAGAAGAACTCCGATCTTTTACTTAAGTTAAAGTAGAAGTACCATAGTATAGGCATACTTTGTATACGGCAGGATAGCTTGGGATTTTAACTAGGTAAAATAAAATACTAGGTGTAACTAAAGTCTGATTTAGGTGTTGTTGTGTATACTGTATGTATATTTCACATTATTAATCCAAATATGTAAAGTAACTAAAGTTACAAAATAAATTTAGTGGAGTAAAAGTACATGGTTTACCTCTGAATTGTAGCAGAGTTCAAATGCAAAGTATTATAAAATGGAAATACTCAGTGAAGTACAATGTGTGCAGAGCAGTTTAGGGCTAGGGTTAGGTTCAGGTAAACAAGTGAGCAATTGCAACAGCAAAACAGGTTAAATGTTTCTTTTGTAGTAAAAGACTAAGATTCAAGGTATACTATACTAAGCCATGCCCCTAAAGTCCCAGATAGACATTGATCCCCAGACTTCATCAGGAAAGCATGTGCAGGGTTTTGGACAAAGGGTCAACCAACAAACGAGGTTGCTTCCCGTCCTCCAATCAGCGGGTTTATGCTGACACAGGTTTACATATTGGTTTTGGACAGAACTCAGCAATTGTTTCAAAGCCTTGACTTCCTTGACCTCCCTATGATTGTCTGCTGTTTAAGTTATAGTGGTTGTAGATCTATCTAATGTCTTGAAATCTTCTGCTTTATGGTCTGAGTCATTTATATGTAATATGACCCAGCATTTTATCTGTTGACGTTTTCTTTTTGTGACGCTAATGCTTCTGCTACAAGTATTATATATTGCTTTCTGCTGTTTCTAATTTGCAAATGAGAAGCAACTTGAATAGACAACAAACATTTTATATTCACATATCCTCAGTTATGTATGGAATAACCAAACAGTTTATCATGTTTACAGGGAAAAGCTAGGTTTTGCTAGTTGTTAGCAACCTTGTTTTCTAAGTCACCTTTTTTTCTAATATTTTCTACATTATCACATTACATTATGTTACACAAATAAAAGCACAACTAAATCACTGTCATGCCATTTTTATAATAATTGAAAATACAGTTTTGTACCTTGTTAAGTGGAATGTAGCACTGCCTTACAGCTAAACTAGCCACTGTTCTGTTTGTTACAGCTAATCATAGCAATCTCTCATTGAGCACACTTCCCTTTGTGTACTTACATCTTTGTATCTTAGTTTCCTCGATATTCATAATTTGTATTGCCGTTCTTATCTAATACAATATTATTGAGCTGTAATACGTGCTTTCTTAAATACGTTTACACTGTTTTACATTTAGTCTACTAAGCAAAGACTAAACATCTATAATAATAATGTCGGACTCAGAACACAAACACAATTTTCTCGCGATCAATACAATGACCTTCCATCATTTTCACTCCTGCCATTAACATGTCAATTGAGCTGAGTACAGATTGCACTCACAGTAATAAATAACATCATTTGAATTATAGGGTTGTACTGCTCTTCATTGATATTGGTGACCCAAAAGTAGCCACCTCAGTTCCAATCTTTCAAAAAGTTTTAGGAAAGAATAATAAGCACAAAGCCGTAGTTTGAAGGTTGACTGGTGTATTTCTCCCCTGCATTGTAAATGTTGAACTTGGGGCAAGGCAGTGGCATTGTGGGTTCAGCAGTATATTAGACCAAAGCTTTGAGGGACAGATTGCAGGCAGGAAGGTAAGATGATGAACAGGCAACCTTTTCTGAACCATGATCAATCTGCCTGCCTCTTTGTCTTTACACCTTCAATAGCTCAATAGCTCATTCTTAAACAATGATTGCTTTTGCTGGTGAAGGACAAGATGAATTGAAGCGTAAATTATTTTTGTAAACAAGTGATTCTTGTTGAAGAGCAGGATGTTTCTTACAGAACAGACCTGTGTATGGAACTACATAAACAAAGAAACATTTATCAATTTGTTTGGATTGTGTTGACGAATGCCCCCAAGGACAATTAAATATTGACAGGTTGAGGAAAATGTTTAGTATGCATGCACACAAAACAAGCTTAGAAATTAGACTCTACATTTCAAGATAAATGCTACCTTTGGTCATTTATGTTGCTATATAAACCCAAATAATCTCAAAAGCTATTCCTCTGGCATAATAAGGTATATTCCCAATTCAAGACTAATTTCCATGGGGAATGGCTGAATAAATCGTCAAACAAACTGTCGAGAAGGAATTAAGGACCATGATTCAATGTGGGAGTGAATGCTTGGTGCTTAATGTTCATTACCACAGCAATATTCTTTTCTAATGCAAATATGCTGGCATTTTGCTGATGGCAGATACATCGTTTCCCTTCCAGTTTCTCATTTTTGAAAACGTGCATAAAAATGTACAGCACTCCAGACGTTACAGAGCTGGAAGGCAGAAGCGGGAAAATGAATTAGGTTCATAGATTCAGGGCCATTTCATTGGTGCAGCTGGGCACTGCTGAGGCTTTTGTGCCTCATTCTCTGGGCCACTTCTGCTCTGCAATTTTACACTTTGGATCTCTTACTCTTTGCCAAATCAGACTGGCTCTCAATGGCCAATAAGTCTATGTCGGTACAACCACTTTTCACGGGATAACTGGATCGATTTGTAGAACATTATCGTGTTACTGGTTTCTTAATAGTGCTTAATCCTTTTTAATGAAGTGCAAGGACAGCCTGCGTTGCAGCAACCTTGAACTAAACACTCAATAAAAAGTGTTCCCTTTGCACATAATATGCTACTCGCTGGAAAGTCTTGCTCAGCTCTTTCTCTAATGGATCAACCATGTTTCCGGCAGAGTGCTTTACAAACCTTGCTGGACCTTTAAATGTCATACACAAGAGGTTGAGGACACATCTTTTGCTTGAAGACACATTTTTTTTTCTTAATGGTAGGACTATTTAGAAATACATTTGTTTTTGCCATAATTCAGCAAAGGGGTTATTTGCCTCACCTTTAACTCTATGAATATGAAAATCGAAATTAAGACATGAAAGGTTTTAGTTTAATTTCTTTAACACAGTAGTTTTATCTTTAGTGCTGGTCACAATGTCAGACCAGGAGCCAACAACATTGGTTAATTTAGTATAGAAAGTGAACTTTACCATTAAATTCATAATCAATGGTAAAGTTATTGGATTGGCTGATTTTATATAGCTTGATAGCATTTTCAATTTTTCATCGTTTACACCTGCTATTAACATGCTGTGTCAGTATATTCTTTTTGGATAGGGAACAATGCGTAAGTGTAATTGAACCTTGAACACATTGAGATTAGATAGCCTCTTCTTGAGATGGTGTGGCTTGCATTCTTATTGGTTTACCGCCAGCGAATGGGTAAATGCATCCATTCAGCATTATCATATTCTGAAAGAAAGATTGACCAATCACTTTAAAAGCTTACCTAACCCCACTTTTGCTAGCTAGAGCTTTAGTACCTTGATGTAAAAAATATGCGCGTTGGTAGCTTTACAACAGGTTCTAGTACTTGGTAACACATTATTGAAGATGTATAGGGCTCATTGCTAAATACATCTATCTAAACTACTGAGTTAGTAAAAAGATCATCATTTGAAATGAAAATGTATGTTTGTTACGTGACTTAGGGTTAGGGCTAGCCCTGGACGTAACGTCATTTGTCGCCCTTGGAGAGGGACCAGTTTGGGCTAGCAAAAGCTAAGAAATTACCAATAGTTAGCAAGTTTTGTAAACTAAAAGTGTTTGGCAGAGGAATGATATCATAACATTGCTTTTCTTGGGTTAGGGTCAGGGTCAGGGTTAAGCTGCATTCATATGATACGTGTTATGTTCTTTGCTCAATGCGAGGTTGGGTGCCAAGCCTTGAGGTGAACTCAGTTGGGTAAGTTTTGTTCTTATGTTTGTTCCTTTCTCTGCTACTGTGTGCTACTTCAAACTGTTTTCATTTGATTGGTTGATTGGTTGGCAGCTTATGGTTTAGGGGCACGCAACACATGTAATAGTAATTAGTTTACTTTTCATAAATGACATTTGAAAACACTTGTATGTTGCCAGTGGTTGTTTGTGGTCTTAATGCCTGTGTAATAAATAACATTTTCCATTATTTTGTGTGTGGGTGTGTGTGTTGGTGGCCTTAAAATGTACGGCTGGAGTGCACCCAGCAGATGAATTGTTACATCCATCATCAAATTAGTGCCTCTGTGTTCCAAGGACATTCTCTCCCAGCACATTAAGCTCTTTTTCAGCTCTATAACATCGCATGGGTAATTACTGTAATATATACTCTAGTGCTATCAGCATTTATCAGTTAACCAAATAGAGCGAGGTGTCATCAGTCAGATATAACCTACAGCAGCTTAAAATAAATTGCGTGGGTGTCATATTGTTTGTGTTGAGAGTACAGTTTTGGCCTGTGATAGCTTCAGTGAGATGAATTTGTGTCAAAGCAGGCCACCACATGCTGACTGACTGCAGAAAGAAGTCATCAGTGCCTCTGATTGATGTCCTCGGTGTGGCCATAGCTCATACAGAAGCTATCTGTGGCTGATTCATGGCCGTCTTGGATGGGGCAGTTTCTTTAATAGCTGCTGGTAGAAGATAAGTACAGGTGAAGGTACAGGGAGAAGAAAATAGATCATCTTACAAGACAGTTTAATGTAGCAATATTGCACCAACTGTGAAGCCGATATGCTGCAATTATAGTCTCTGTTTATTATAGACAAAACAATACAAAATACAAAACAATACATTAAACAGCAAGAAGAAAAAAGCAATGCCTCAGTTGTATGAAAATACATCAGGTGTCAGATCTTCGTGTTCACCTCACAAAAAGCATTGCGTTCATGCTGCAGACTGCGCACGATGCCAAATATCTCCATTACAACTGTGGTGTTTTACTATAAACACAATTAATTTCAACTGAGCGCAAAGGAAGAAAAGAAATAAAAGTGCACAAATAAAAAGTCATTTGCGATACAAACTTCAAAGCTTTGTTTTCTCTTATATTCAATATTGGAGCTTGTTAGCCTCCAGTGATTGGTTTGAAATGAAATAAAAAACAATGGATAGAAACAAGCTTTTTTCTTTTTTAAATGCACTTCTTGGCACACAATTGAAAATACAATGTTGAATAATTTCACGTTGAACTACACAATTAAATCTTAGCAACTTTACAATATAGACAGATAAGAATAACCTGCTAATAATGAACAAGTTATTTTCATTACACAGTTTTCATTCCCTCTGAGTGCTATTCAATTTGTACATACCATATATGTAGGTGAAACAAACAGCTGGAAATGCTTCTTTTAATAGCAGGGTGAGCTATACATACTGTGGATTTCACAAACTCAAGTATGGCACTTTGTTGTGATCTATTTACACATTCCATCATTGCTCCGGGGTTTTTGCTGAGCATATACATCACAGAAAAGTGCTGCACTCTGCAGTCTGTGGCAATATCAGTGAATTACTGCCTTCTGACCCTTTGACGAACAGCCTCTCTGTCAGGGTTACACATTTCTTCCTCATTATTATACACTGGCTACTGACCTTCAGAGACTGTTCAGAGTCCTCAGTGGTCTTATTCACAGTGACCAAAGCATCGTAAAGCTTTTGTGTCTGTCACTGTAAAGACCCTGTCCCTGCAGGAACCATTAGAGTACAGGAGGTTTTAGATTGACAGAGCAGGTTTAAATTAGTTTCTGTAATATCTTTCCTTTTTTTTTTTACTTGGGCTGTTTTAAAAGGTCATTTTATTCCATGCACATGCTTTTTCTCTCTGCGAGTGAGATTAAAATTTCACGGTGTGAGTGACATGGTTTCTGGAAAGGATGTTCTTGAATAAAGGCTTTTGCTACGAGTTATCCATGGTACCAAATGAGATTGCATCCTAGGCCTGGGTGATATAAACATATGTGTGACATACAATGTTCTTTGTTATAACATTAGGAACTTGGATATACTTCCGATAAATTAGATTGCTTAACAACATACTTTTACATACTATTACATGCTACCCGATTTCAAAACAAAACTATCCTCAACCAGTCTTTTGCACTTTTGGCCAAGTTTCTTGAAACATTTTCCATTACATTAAATTGTATTCATTTAAATAACGTTACTTTACTAATTACTCAACAGAAAAAGGACTGCAACAACTTTAAAGCCTCCAAAACCACTCATTACATCTTACATGTGTAGGAAACAAAAACCCCAGTCTACTGTTTGGAGGATTTCAGTGAACACCACCAACTTGATGTTAGTACTAATGACGGTAGGCATAGTGTCTATGCTCCCTTAACCCTGTGTTCCATTAGATCAGTAGCTCCGCCTTACATGGGAGAAGTTAGTCTTAAGGGATATCTTCCAAAACGGTTCCATTTTAAACTATTTTATTTTCTTAAACAAAGATGTAATGCCTTAACCTAGGGATAAAGCTCCACATTAAGACAGAAAGCCCTGAATGCTAACGTCCAATACTGTTTAATATTCCAAATCTATATCTTTACTTCTAACACTTAACACAAATAAACATGTTGGTTACTGTCCCCTGTGTTTATTTGCAGATGGACTTATGCGTTTATGAAATTCCAGATAAAACAACACAATATGCTTTTAAGAAATCTGGGAGTTCATTTATTTTAATGAAAACTATCCACCACAAACCTCCAGTGCACAGCAAGCTAGCACAAATGAACCGGTCTACACAATTTATGTACTGAGACCAGAACTGAAAACCCTAACCCTACCTTTCCGACAAACTACTTACAGAATGTGTTACAGCTAATGATAGTATTTTAGCAACTGACAGCCTAATTTCAGAGAGCTGGATATAGCGCTAGAGGTGGGCCCGGTTAATTTATTTGAAAATTGCTCTGGGGCCCATGAAGACCAAAAAGATTAACTAATCACAGTTCCTTACATCCCGCCTCTAAACCAAAAGACTCGGACCTTCACTGGTGAAGGGTTGCTGTTGACACAAGTAGCGGTTAGCAGCTAGGTGTTACTTGGCCTTCATGTGCCACCTTTCCACTGCCCGGTACAGCACGGTTTTTAGAAAACTCCATTTTTTTTTTTTTAATGAACAACAGTTAATGAGACAGTCCCAAACAGGACTACGCTAATGGAATTTAGAGACTCAAATGAAAAAGATACTGTAACAGCAAGACAGGAAGTAATTTAAACCTGAAGCATCACAATCTGATACTCCACACAGAGTACAAAGACCTGCCATCAAACCAGTAATTAGACTGATCCATAGGAACAAGTAGTAAGGCTCTCAGGAAAACACCTAAGGAACAAACTGTAACAACACTGACCCAAAATAAGACCATGGCTGTAAACATTACACACAGGGGGAATTAATAGCAATAGAAGGGATTGAAAATTAAATATCTCTTTCTGATGCATTTTATAATTTAAATATATTTTATGTCTATAGCTTGCACAATTCTTGGTTTGAACATTTTTTTAAATAATATTTTGATAAATATTGTAATAAAAAAGTTTTGCAATATCACTCAGCCCCATCATATAAAACAAAACTACCCAATATTAAGTGTGGCATATTAGTCTGGTTCTGTTTTGTGTGGAGGGGGACGGGGGAAGTGGATACTCCAATTTAGTTTCTGTTTGTTGTACCAATAAATTGTGTCTTTGCAAGGTTTGTGAAAGCTACCTGTATTTGCTTTGTATAAAATGCTGAAGTTGGCTCATCAAATAGCATCCTGTTATGTTTTGGGAAAATTGTATTGCCAAAAAGAAAAAGGAAGGGAAAACACCTTGGTGAAATCAAATTAATAGTGTCTGGGTATTTTATTTAAATCTTCTCATCAAAAAAAAGTCCCATGGGAAACTAATTCCGTCCTGCAGCTGCAGCTGAGTCTCTGCTACCGTCTTTAAGTGCAACGTTTGTTTATAGTCAGACTTTGACATTACTCCCTGACAGGGAGGGCTTTACGAACGGCATCTTCTTGCTACTTGGCAAAACGCCAGGTAAGTACTGATCTGTCGGCGTGGTCATTTCTTCCAACTCAGAAGTGAAGTGGTCTGGACTTTCCCCATTGGACGATTCCTTGATGGCGCTGTAGGTCAGCGCTACACTGTAAGAAGCTGGTTTCTCCATACGTTGTGGGCCGCAGTGACACAACTTCTTAAAAGCAGCACGGAACTTCTGGGACATGGCGTTGTAGATGACCGGGTTGATGGCGCTGTTCAGGTAGATGCAGAGTCGGCAGAAGAGCAGGAACCATGTGTCCAGGTAGGCGTCGTCCAGGAAGGAGTTGACAACCACTAGGGTCCGGTAGGGCATCCAAAGCAAGGCGAAGAGGACTACCACCACAGCCAGCATCTTTGTCACCTGATGAAATTAAATCATGCGTTAAAAATGCTACAACAACATAAAAACACAGAAATCTGGACTCGCATGCACATTGTCGCATGGATTCTAAACACTATGAACAGCCTGAGAAACCTTGAATACTAGAACTTTTTTTACTTTCTTATAATACTTGTATTTAATAATGATTTTGTTGAATTCCAGTGTCCCAGTTAGAGTAGGTAGCTTATCTGAGTTCCCAGGATGTCCGCAAGCTCAATATCCATACTTTCTCAGCATGTTTTTTCCCTAGTTCAAAGGTTCAATGTATATTTCTCTACAACTTATTAATCCTATTATGTTTTACTATGGCTCAAATGTAGGGTTAGGGTTAGGTATAGTTTTTCTGACTTGACTTTCTTGATTTACATTTATAGCATCTGCTTTGGGTTTTTTAAGCTATTTGGATTTACACATGACTTTTCTTCCGTTACCAAGTTGAATTCAGATTATCCACCCACATAAAAGGGTTTCGAAGGAAATTAAACATTTTTGCATTGCCCACACTGTAAACCATTCATTCCTCTGTTGTATTTCTGACACAGAGGGGAAAAGAAATTAATTATGGGACCAGTAGTGTTGAACCTATCTGCACCAGTAGCCACAGATGTTATCAGAACTTAATTCTTGATGGATAGTTACTTTAGGGTTTGTGAAAGATGCGCAAGCCATCATGCCCAAGAAAAGAAAAGTCCTTTTCACCAAGTCTCCATCCACTGAGGTGCAGCCATGATCCGTCTCAAATATTGTAGGTGAGAATGGAATTTTGGGACGACTAATTGCCACAGTGCCATATTCTGAAGTTCAGACAACTCAAGTGTTAAATTAATATCTTTATTGGAAGTATTATATTTATATTAAGTTTGGCGTCTAGGCTCAGGCCTCATCACTCCACATATTTACATAGTACATTGAGTGACGATTAGATAACTAACCCCCCCCGAGCCTACAGGTTGAGGCTGGGGTGGTGGTGGGGCAGGTTAACAGCGACCACGTGGAGTAGCAGCAGAAGCAGCATTAGCCATGCGGCAGATCTGGTAGCTTAAATAGAGTGGCAAATTAAGGACAGTGTGTTTGGTTGGTTGTAAGAACAGCAGTGGGCATTATGTACGAATATATCATGAGTACTCGAGTTGACTGCCTGAAGCTCGCAGGCTTAGCACCATCTCTGAATGTTCAGTTTGCTGGCTGTGAATGTTTGTTTTTGGCGCAACAGTAGAAATTATAATCGATTATAATTTTGTGATCATTTTATTCACAAGGACCTGCTGATGCATTGCAATGTGAGGCCTTTAAACTTATTTGTTTTACCATAGAATTAGTAGGAAACTGCCGTGTCCTCACAGGGGAATGCATTCAAGATCAACAAAGTGCTCAAATCATATCATATCAGCCTTAAAAGCCAGCCACTTTATGAATAAGACGAACAAATACAATGTAATTAATGTCAAACAAAGGCTTTCACAATTGCAACTTATATTTTTTGATTTCATATACTTTATGAGGAAACTGGTTTTATAAGTGTTGGTTCTCGTAAGTTTTAACTTAACTTAGTTTTTTTTAACCTGAATTATTTTCCAAGGTCTGTAATTTAATTATTTTCCAACTTACAATGGGCCTAATATGCTGTCATATTCATAGAGAGTTGCAATTGAACTGTACAACTTAAAAGTGAATGCAAATACACCATCTTAGACGAAAATACTAGAAAAGATTTATAGAGATTTCTCCAACTCCTTTGATTTCCAACAATAGTGATACAATGAGCATTGTTAATGTGACCATTAACAAACCTTTTTAAATCTTTAAAACCATGCAACTGTAGATCTAATTAAACCCATTTTATTTATTTAGATGCTGTTAATTCATTCCCAACAAGTAAAACTGATCTGTATGCAAAACTTAACAAAGCCTGGATTTGTTAATATAATTACCAGATGTAAATCCTGATTGTGAAACTTCCCCGTCATTAAATCTTTCCATATTTATGTTGTGTCGTCTCGGCTGCAGTCAAGTGAAGATGATTGGATTGGATGGGGGCGCTTGTAGTGTCGTCAGTGAGCAAAATACCTAATCGGGATTTTTCATTACTGTTTGACCTTTCGGTAATTCACCGTGGTACATGGTGGATTGTGTCCACATGTGAGTGTGTGTTTGTGGATGTGAGATTAAAACACAAGCCAGGATGGTGTAGAAAAAGCCAAAAGCATATTTGGGTTGGGGTTAACTGATTAGACAATCCAATAGAGCATGGAGCTCCCTCAGGGTACCACACCCCCCGTCATTCCAGGAAAGCTTCTTCCCGTGATCTGATAAACAAATGTCTGGCTTTGCTATCTACCTGCGTGTCTGCGAGAGAATTCTGGGTTATTTTGTAGGAAGATTTTGTTTTTTTTCAGGCACACTGAGCGAGGGGATTCAAAAGGTGGCTGCACCACAAGCCCTAATAAAGAAAGCACCGTTGGATATACAACACCTTGAAACTATAAATCTCTGTTGTCTTATAACTTTTGTCGGTTGTTTTCCGTGAGCCACTTTATAAATGTTTGCGCTTATGAGTATTAAAATGGTAGATTAGCTCTTTTCCACAAAAAAAAGGTGCACTTCACTAGACTTAATGTGTAATGTAATGAGTGCTGGCCCCACTTTGATGCACTGCAAATCAAAGAGCTCGGGGTTTGTTTCAAAATCTTCAATGATTATTGCAAACACCTTTTTCCTGGTAGAGCATCAACACACCAACACTGTTGTGCAATTACAATACTTAAGTGCAATATATCTATGTTTACAGTTTAATATTGTCTTTACTGGTTGCTTCTTCACTACTTGTAGGACAGATAAAGTATTTCTGATTCTAGTATTCTCTTGTCCCAACGATTACCCCTCAAAAATGCATGGGCTGTCCACAAAGGTTAGATGATGAGCAGCTGGCACCTTATATGGCAGCCCTGCCTTCAGAGTGAATGGGTAAATTTTGCATGTACAATTAAGGTGCTTTTAGTTGTTGAAAGACTGGAATATCTCATATATAAATGCACGGCCAAACATAAGGCCCATCCTCTTGTTCCTCAGTTAACACTGTTAGCGTTTTCACCCCTCACAGTGTAAAATCATTAGCTGCGATCCGCTGGCTTAGCTTTTGCCGTGATGCAAGACCTGTAGAGGCAGTCCTTCAATTTGCCCTGAATTGTATGTAGAACATTGTTTTACCAAAATAATACTTCATAACTGTTACTAATTGTATGTGAATTGCTCATAAACATGAATTTGAACTGATTTATTTTATGAAGTCTGTTAAAGATCTTCTATTTTGGTCATTTTGTCTGAAACTCCAGTTAGTAGTATATGTGTAATGGCAACTTTGTTGTTCTAATGTCCTTAATTGGGTTTCCCATTATTTCACAGTGACGTTTAGAGTGATCCAGAGGCAGACACATAACAGATGCTTTCCAGTCATTAGTTGCAGTTTATGACGTTTATTCAGAGTTTACATTACCAGGGTTTTAATCATTCAATGATGTTTGTATAGCTGTGAGCATCTGCCGGGTTGGTTGAAAAGGTATGCTTTCGCTCTTCCAATGTTCTGTGCTGTTTCCGATCACCTACCCCTTTTATACACCCGGTGCAGTTATCCCCCGCCACCAAGTGTTCAAAAGAATATTGCACTAGCATGTAAATTAAATAAACCAGATCAGATCAGTTGTGTTGACTGTATTTTTCAAAAATAAATCTAATAGGATTTATGGTTTTGTACTTTGTTAACAGTACACAATGACATGAAATAGTCCGTAATAAGTGTGCTATGCTCATTACCACTTGCAGCTGGTATTGTATTCAGCATCTGAGTGTGTTTGTCATGTTGGCAAAATGAGAACTACTGGAGTGGAGCGTTGGAATCCCTCTTTGTTCCTGGACAGATTGAGTTAGCAATGCAACCGTGCCGCGACAGTGACAAAACTACCAGGTTAATTTGTGAACAAAATGAAGGTCAGCTTTGAAATGGGCCATTGCTCTCTACCTGCTCTCTTATCTCTAAGTATAATGGTAAATGAATCCGTCTGAACGTTGCGTAGATATTTCAACACATACATGTTTTTTTGCTGTTGTCTAGTTAAATCTTAATGTGTATTTTAACATTCATGTCAGTGGGGTATGAAGGACCCAAAACAATGAGAAAACAAAACACATATCAACTTTGTCAAATGTTTTGTGGAATGAATATGTGTATTAAATTGCTTTGGGATGTGGAGTTTGTTGTGACAGGTTAGTGGTCAGTTTTTATTGGAAATTATGATTTTTATCAATTTTCGCCATCACAATTATGCTTCTTTTCCAGACAAGATGTTGCAGGTTCAATCTGACTTTTTTTAAGGCCTTTTTCAAAATAATTCTTTCTCGTAAAAATAATTTCTATTATGGCACAGGCACTGGTTTACTTGTGGGCTCTGTCTAATTTGTTTTTAGACAATATGCAAATCAACGGTAACTTTCATAATATGTTAATACTAATATTTATATTCATATTGCAATAATTACGTAAATAATTCTGTTTCAAGGATATATTATACTAAGTATGTTAGAAAAATGAGGGCAGAAGCAACTCATACCAGTAGACAGAATGTTATCACTCAAGCATGTTCCTGATTGGAGGACATGTACCTGACCATTGGTCCAGCTGGCATCAATCTTCCCTACTCACACAGGTCCAAACACAAACATTGATAACACTGATTATGAACAAACAGTTTCCCACCTGTCTGCGCGAAGTGGCCGTGGTGCTGCTGGAGGAGCAGGTGCTGATCATCCTTCCCCCCTGACTCGCCTCCTTCTTCCATTTCTTGGTGCTGTTCATGGGATCAGAAGGCAGCGGGTTGAGGAAAAGTATCCGGGCGATCAGTCCGTACAGAACCGTGGCCAGCATGAGGGGCAGCACATAAAACACCGCGAAATCCGTGAAGTAAATGGGCAGGTAGTAACTCCTGGACACCTTGTAGGCGCAGCTGAGCAACACCACGTTGTCATACACCAACTTTTCCGTGTCCGAGAGGAAGAGCCACATTACGCAGTAGACGGAGGTGAGCGCCCACACCAGCATGATGATCTTCTTCGCCCTGGATAAAGTGCACAGGAATTGCGCTTTGATGGGGTGGCAGATGGCGATGTAGCGCTCCACGGTGAAGGCTGTGATGGAACAGGAGGACGCGTTTATTCCTAGGTACTGGAAATAAGTGATGCCCAGGCACCCCGCGTAGCCGTACACCCACTGTCCGTGCAGGGCGTCGGTGATGTTGGGCAGCCCGGCAGCCGTCAGCACCATCAGGTCAGCCGCGGCCAGGCTCACCAGGTAACAGTTAGTTGGGGTCCGCATGTGTTTGGTGGTCAGCACCACCATGATCACCATCACATTCCCCACAATCCCCATTCCACAAATAAGGGACACCAAAAACACGCTGACCACTTTGTATTCACTTGTGTAGTCAGTCCAAACACCCAGCGTGGTTTGATTGTCGTGCACAAGTGTGTCATTCTCCATGGTCATATTGTCCATGGTGAGGTTTTCCATATTAAGAAATCAAACAATTGCACCAGGGATTAATCACACATAAACATTGTAATTACCTGCAGGGCCCTAGAAGTCCAACAAGCATAAATCCTCAAAAAACTTAATGTCATCCACATATAATCCAGGCAAATAGTATTTTCTTCTCCAGTGAAGACCGTTTTTGATATTGCAAATTAAACTCAAATGGAATTCCCATTCCTTAAAAAAGCAGATTGAGCCTCTTGCTGTTTGAAGTTTTAAGAGAGAGGGAGGTGGTGTTGCATACAGCTCCGCACCCTGCTCCTGTCTCACTGCTCACACAGTCATGACTGAGAAAGAGCTTCCTGCAGAGCCTCATTCACACACACACACACACACACACACACACACACACACACACACACACACACACACACACACACACACACACACACACACACACACACACACACGCACACACACACACACACACACACACACACTGTGAGGTCACAGGCAGGCTCCCACTGGAAGCCGACAACTAGATTTTGTCATTAAGCATTCATTTTACCCCAGCTTTTTGATGAGTAAAGAGAATGTCCATCTATTTGCATAAACTGCATAAATTGTAATATGAATGCCTGCACATGAGTTACAAATATAATTAAATATTAATTAAAATAAACATATACATTTCAACAGTTGCCCAGGTTTGAACAGAGCCCAGTCTGCTTCGATCAGTTAGCTGGTTGACTCTTTTTTGATTAGATTATCGGCTTATACATACCGCCCCTTAGACTATGTCATACAATGTGTTGGAGCACTTGCCAATAGAAGCATAAGTGTTACATAGTGATTTCACTATGTTAAGGAAGTAAACAACTGGTGCCACTTTGGTATTTAATCCTTTGTTACATGCACAGAAACCTACAGTATATAATACACAAGGGAAAACAGGATAAAAGCATAATTGGGCCTCTTTAATATTTTTATGACAAAGTGAAGCTATAAAGTTACACAACTATCATTTTTGTTTGCATTTTTTGATATTGTATAAATGTTACAGATTTTAAAGTAATTAGCTATCACTTATCATGCGATTTTCTCAATCATTTCTCCTGTAGCTTTGTGATTTGGGATTCTTATTTCCCTCTGTCTCAGGGTGTATATTTTGACTTTGATTGAAGCTAAGCAATGTTCACACTAGGAAATATTAAAGCAAAGGCTCATGTTTGCATCCCATCAAAAGGAGATATTGTAGATCTTTGCATCAAATAAAGTCCTTGGGATTCAATCAATGCACTGTGTGGGTCTATATCGACTTACCCAAAAGATAATCTCATAATAAATGTGTGATATATTACAACATAAAAGACATGTTCAGCTTTTCTCCCCAAAAAAACGTATTCAAAAACAAATATAGGTGATGTCATTAGGTGTATTATAAAGCATTTCAGACAGCGTTAATACAAACAGTCTTCTCAACAAGAAAGAGGGGTTCAACATGTTCTTAAGGATATTACCTGATAATACTAACTTTACTTAAAATAGAGAATTTACATTGTCATATTGTTTAAGCTTGATGCACACACAGTGCGTCATTTATTCACACAGATTGTATCTACAGGAATATTTCTGTATCATTACAGTGAGAGACAAACCACCATTAAGTGTGATTGTTCCTTCTAACAAAGTGTCCAAGCATCATCAGTAGTTTTGGGATATAAAAATAGTCCAAATGTTCCCATAAAGCAAAATGAGATCCTTTTGAATGTCTTTTTTAGTCCTACAGGCATGCTTTTACAATATTATAGGTCTAATATAGTGATGAAGATTTCTAAAATGAGGACAAAGACACTTTAGTATCATCACTTTTGCGTACAATATTGTAATGAGGAGAGTTTGCTCCAAAAGGCTCAGCATCACTTGGAATCATGAGGGACATGGCAGCAGCATATTTGCATTGTTTATTTCTATACTCTGTGATAGTTATGTCGTACAATTTTATTTTATTTTAATTAATGTATGTAAACCATACCTTAACGATCCAGGGAAAGGGCTGGGGTTATGGATGTCCTTTTGTAATTATATCTTGTACCTGTCTTATTGCTTCTGTGTTTTTATATTTCTGTCTTCTCTTTGTCTATCTTCTGACTCATTAACCTTAGACCTACAGTATTGGTTTGTGGTCTGCCGTTATTAAGCATTGAGTTTGGAATTCTGGAATAACACAGTCTTGGTTTTGTGGAAAACAAGGGACCATTTTTGGATATGAAGAGAAGAGAAACGCCCAACAGGAGGTGAGAAACTTTGAGAGATGGTTAAGATAAGCATTGACCTCAAATAGTTAAGATTAGCCTAGGTTGTTTACTCCTTTGATCCAGCAAAATGGTTAAGCTTAGTCTTTGGACTAATCAGTTTTCTAAAATGTAGGCTTACCATCTACAGTATATACAACTCCTGCCAAGGCTGGTACTGTCAGCATTGCAATAACTAAGTTACCAGCTAACTCTGCAATAGCTAGTCAGCTTGGTTGGCAATCTGTTGAATTGATTGAAATGATCATTTTGGCTAGCAAAAAACTCTGGAAAAAGTAAACAATATAGTACACTGAAACAATGATCAAGACAGTTTGAAGAGAGAAAAAACACATCACCTGTATTGTCATTTACCGGATACAGGACTTGTCATTCACAAGGTAGCAACCTTAAAGCATACCCTGAAGCATACCCTGCTTTATTTTACCCTATAAGGGACCGTCATTTACAAAATGAACATCATGCTGTATTGAAGATTTCAAACTGCGATTGAGACCTTAAACTCATCAGGAAAATACTTAGTAGGTTATAAATAAAATAAAGTAAAAATTGGGGTGGTTTTCTCATGGACTTCTTTACAATCTGTCTTATTGTTGTAACCAAAGAAGTTGCCCCCTGCTGGCTATTTTTAAAAAATGAAGGTTCAAGGCAGGAGTGCATTGGCTTCACTTGTCAAACATGGAAGTCGCCCCTTGGGTTCCCACTGTTCAGTTAGATTACATCATCATAATGTTGAAACGGGTGAGTTCTTTGGTGCTATCACAGCACCCGTGTTGGTGTTAAAGCAATTCCCCGCCCTGGGGGGTAAAAATCTGTAACATTAGATAGAGGAGCTGAGAGATGTGGAGCTGCTTTCCAGTGAAAGAGGAGGATAAAAAGCCTGCACTCATCTCCATCTGTGGAATATACAATGTGGAACGATAAAGCGAGATGCACGTGTTTATGATTTAACTGCTCGTGATTAGCAGCCCCATCCTGATGTTTTAGGAACCGCAGCCAAAAAGATAAACAAACTGGCTGAGGGTTCAGGCAGTCTCTCAGCACTAGTACAGATTAGTGTGATTGTTATTCCTGGAGAGGCTGTATGGTCACGAGTGAAGAAAGAGAAGGCAGAGGATGAAAATTAATCAGATCTCAGCACAGCAGGGGATGCAGCTGTTTATATTACTGTCTTTGTAATCTTCCCAAGAGGCCGGTTTAGCAATGAAAGCTCAGCGGTGTGCAGGAAGAAACTGCCTCGATGGAATCACAGATTAGTCTTTTAGGCTATTTTTTTTTCTTACCGTAGACAGATTAACTACAGATGATGTGGATAAAATGTATGATTACCTGGTTATTAATGGCAGTGTTTTTAGAGGTCAGCATTGGATGATGTTGATTTTAATTGCTTCTGAGTTTTGTGATCTTCAGTAGGTTGCATCTTCAACCAAAGATTTAATATCACGTATTGATCCTCTCAGTGTCCGTATCAGAAGAAATGAAGTGTTGGCTTCAATGACCTCACAGGCGGGGGGTCCAGAGGTAGTCACACAATTTGAAGACAAAATTGTTTTATTGATGCCTGAAAATTCCTCCGTGTCAGAAACAGCAGGCTAACCGAGTTATTTTACGTGAATGTTGATTCCATTACAGGGAATTTCTATGCTTGCTATGATTGTTTGTGATGCAATAATACTTAGATTTAAAGGAATGGCCAAAATCATAGTAATATTTTTGTAGCATGCAGCTAATTTTAGCATAAAAAAGCTCTAAAAAGTCACTGTACGCTACCTGCTAAGCACCAAACAGCAGACAGACACAGTACTTATCTTTAGGAACAATGACAGTGGGTGGTTTAATAATATAAACCATTTTGTTTTTTATTCTGATTTATAAATGTAAGATTAGGTACAACTAAATCTGGTTAAAGAACATTATGTTACTAACTGACTGAGGAGAATAAAAGTAAAGACATATGGTAGCATAACATGGTAATACTCACAAGTACCCCAAAAATGTACTTTATGAGTACATTAATTCTCCCTAGTGACTTGACTCTCACAGTAACACGGTAAGTGGGTCTTTACTGCCACCCCATGGTCAAACCCTGCTAATAAAACATTAAAACAGAGTTGAGACCAGCTACTGTAAAGATTTGAACCAGGGTCTTATTTCATAAAGATGCTATTTGTAACAGCTAAAGGTCTTCTGTCTGCTTAAAAATATGAGAACTAATGGCTGCTAAAGTTGCCAATAAGTACAGGACACTTATACTGGTACACTGGAGTGATGCCAAACAAATTCTTTGGCCTGCAAAATGTTACTGAGACAGATTTAATACCTGATTATATAACATTTTGCCCCAGGATTGTTTCTTTCCTCTGCTTCCAAATTCATTTATATTTATGAAATGCATTCCTTCAGACTTCAATTCGGGCTGATATACCACCTCTAGGGGTTTTTCAGTTTCACAGAACAATCATTTGCGAACATGAAACAAACCATGATGCAGAGCCAGTCATATAAAGCTTTAAAGGCAATACTCCCTGCAGAGAAAATGAAGAAATGCTGAGACTGAATAACTCACCGGTGGACTAATTCACAAATTCTTAAACAACAGTGACTTCTGTTTTATTATAATGCATTATTCAGCCGCTGCAGCTTTTAACAGAGAGGTCTTTTTGTTTCTAATTGGAATTTCAAGATAAACAGGATTACAGAAGCAGAATTTCACCTCTTGCCAGCAGACTACTCAGTGATTGGCTCGCTTTATTCCTCAAATATAATTCACATCTTTGGCTGGAACTCAAGTTTTTCTCATTAAACTAATGAATGAAACTCGTCCCGTCTAAAATGATTGCTGTGTCCATACTAAGCAGCTCCTCTGACTTTGGGTTAGCATTCAATCAAAAAAATCAATTCATTTTATTCACAACAATACAATTGGGACACCTCAATAAAATCTCCAAACATTGAGAATAAATGCCCACATAATAAACAGAAATGATATTTTTAAACCTATCTAGAAATTGAAGGAGTGGATGTATTAAACTGAAGATTCTGAGCTAAAAAACATGTTACACTAACTAAATGATCTCAAAAAATAATTGAATCTAACCCTAACTACTTACTGTTAAAAAGCATTACTCTATACATTATTTCAACATAAATAAGATACAATGAATACAGATAAAACATATTTCTCAGCGCAAGTTCTTTTAGGAGGACTGGGTATAAATGAATGCACTCCACAGCTGCATATAATCAGCTCATCATGGGTGTTCTCTTTTAACCAATTACATGTCACCACAATTTTCAACAGCAAATCACCGTGCTGCAATCAAATTTTAGAATAGTTCTCCTCTCTCCTGCAGTCAGCTGTGATTTCAGGTGTTCATGCTGCAAACCGCCTCCACCCCAAACTTCCTCCCGTCATCATGTCCAGTGCCCAGAAGAACCATTCCGAAGACCTCACCACACTTCTTCGCTTAAAAATAAAATGTTACTAATATACTCACGGCTGCATTGCCCCCATAAGATATATACGATATCAGGATCGGGATCTAATCGCAAAAGACTAGTAACATTTATATCATATGATATATGTGTCAATAAATGTTCTTTAAGCAGAACATGAAGTCTCTCCTGATTGAATTATAAGCATAGTCCCAAGACTGTATTACATTTCAGGTTTGACAGTATTTTTTAGGTAACATTGGCGGATCTAGATCATTGGCGATTATTATGAGAGTGGCACAACAGGGGGACAAAAGAGACAAAGACAGTGTTCAAGCTTAATAAAAACTTCAATACCATGATCTTTGTTTTAGAAACAGAATTTGTGCAGTAACTTATTTTCAATTTTATTAAATGATGTTTTTCAATACAAAATAACTCTATCATAAAGTCATCATAGACCCATTGGCCCCCCTAGAACTGCCCATGCAAACCCAGTCATGTCCAATCTGCCAACACCCTCACATCATTAAAAAGAACCTCAAAACTCACCTTTTCTCTCTTGCCTTCAACTCCTAATGCTCTGACCCCTCGCCCCTATTCAACCTAGCTTAGCACTTTACCTTTTAAGTTATCTTTCTTTACTTGCTTGTAAAGCGCTTGAACACCAAGAAAAGTGCTATATAAATAACATGTATTATTATTATTAAAATGATAGTGATCAGTCTTAGTCCATACCGGTGGACCTATGTACAATACACTGAGGTTGGTACATTTATGTTTTTTTACCCTTTTTAAAATCCTTTTCATATATGTGTGCGAGTGGAAAAGAGAAATGGTAAGGTCACATAGTCTGTTGTTGAGCACAATTACCATTTCATATATTAAACCATCCAGAAAGCACAATAATAGAAAGAGCTAAACTGAACATGACTGTGCATTCGTCAAAGGAATGGGATCCAGCGGCTAAATACAGAATGTTGCTGTGTTATAATTAGGGCACTTTTATAACCGTGCACATCAGAATAGCTAGAAGAGATAATCAGTGCTACTGATGGAGACAGAAGCAAAGGCTGAGGAAAGACAATTATCATCGAGCGCCATTGAGAGCGTTATAATTCAAAACCAGCTGTGGCGTGAGGGGATAACATCACATTAATTATGATAAAGAGGCGATAAAGAGAAGATGGGTCGATGGAACGGTGGAATTAATTATCCGTGTCGGCTTCCTTAATCACCAAAAGGCTTTTTTTATTTTTGTCTTATCCTTGCGTGAAGCGTAAATCTTTGCCTTCACATATACGCATTTAGAAATCTGTCATTATCCTTCCATTATCCCACAGTGTCTGTGTTGAGGTTGGCCACACCACTTCAATTAGTAAAGTCACTGTAAATTAACTTGAAGGACCAACTGCTCAATATTTCATAAGCGTGTCTGCTACCACCACACCCATCTAAGAAAAAAAAACACCACACTTAACCCCACTCTGCCTTTCCTTTCTCTTTATTCCCCCGTCATCCTGCTGTCTGGGTGCACTCTTGTCTCTGGGATGCTTTTTAGGAGCTACTGGAGGGTTTGCGTGCCAGACTTCCCAAACAAACCCAGTGGGACTGTACATCTGCTTATTAATAATCTACAATACCCTGCTGTTGTGACACACTACCCTGCTGCAGACATCAGGATGCTCTCTGCCAGCAGGTGCAAGGTTTACCTTCCTTGACTTACAACAAATACATTGTTTGAAATACGGTATAAAGCTAAATTAACTATGAAAACTGAAAGGATTTTCCTGTCTTATTATTTCATGTTCTCTTTTATCTTACATTCTTAATTCGGTTGAATGAAAGGTCAACTTCTGGATCTGTCTTAAACCTGCATTCTTTCTAATGGCCAGCATGGGGTGAGTCCACTGGTGGCAAAAATAAGTCTGATTGTATAAAGGTCTACGAGAAAAATGATAATTTTGTAAATAAAGGTACTATATATATGTAAAATAAAATTGCCAATAAAGCTGGGAGTGTTTCAGGGCATGGCTAGCTTTTGACTGACAGGTTGCTAACACAGCATGGTCCGTTTCTAACAACTTTGACACTTTTTCTTCGTCTTACTTTTAACCTTGCACTCTTGTATCACTTCTGGTAAATATATCGCTATATTTATGTGGTGCTCCCAATTTTAAATTCAATGATGTGTACATTTGTGAGTTTGAACGTAAGACACGCTTGTGCAGTGTGCCTCTGACCTTTTTCCTGTTTCTCATTCACACAGATCTACTCATTAATATTCACACATATCTCACACAGTCTACTTATGTGGGACACACTGACCAGCTTCAGCAGCTCCAAGAGCAGCTGGAGGTGAAATGAACCCAGTCACTCCCTCAGTCATTAAGTCACTTCATAATTCACACTCCCACTCATGCACTGTACCACTCTTCTCCCTTACGCTGCTGTATTTAGAGGGACCTCGACCTCCCCTTTCCATTACTTTTTTATATCTGCTACTGGCTAAAGAAATAGTAGTCCATGTTTCATAATCTCCATTTTGCGTGTGGGTCTATGCATGTGGCAGAAGACACACTATGAGGATTTATAGCCTTTATAAAGGCAGCAACTCCCCGACCGCCCCTCCTCTTCCAAGCCTGGTGTCCTTTGCCAGCAGGAAAAGTGGTGCACTGTTGCAGACAGATAGCATCTGATAGTTGGCTGTTGTTACCCCTTGCACGAGCGCACAGTCAGATTTCAGCTTCCTCCTCTTTATCTCTCTGCATGAACTAAAGGTTACTACAATCTGACCGTAAAGCATTATAATCCATCAGTCAGTGACCCGTGTGAATCTCTGACCCCCTTCTCTGCAAACTCATTTCTGCAACAAAAATGGAGGAGTAAATCTTCCCTCTCTTTCTTTCTCTCCCCCCTCTCACTCTCCCTTTCTCTTTACTCATCTGTTAAATGGAGCCTTGTTGGGAATCGAGCCAAAGCTGCTCACCCAGCCACAAGGACTCCAGGAAAAGTGGCGACTATATTTATATCCCCTGCCTGCTAAATAAGGTAGAACAGCCAGCAAATGAATATTCAGTTTGAAGTCGGATTAGGCCCTTTAATGGTGGATGGTGGCCCTGGAATAACATCTGGTTTACAAAGTGTCACTTTTCCAATAACATTTAAGTGTTGATTGTTTATCTTTTTCATGAGACATGGCTTGGAAGATGTGGCATAAAATGAGACGAACCGCCCAAAGATGTGTACGGGGTCACAGATCAGATGACCTATTTGATCTCTAGATTAAACGTGGATTAGAAAGGCTTTGACATAGTGACCAGTAATCTTCCGAGAGGGAACAGGAGAACAGATGGTCCATGATACACGCAGTTTAACAATGCTGTACACACAACACCGCTGGATAGTTCTTTCTGATATGATGGCCGCATTAACTGACAGCATACAGAAGTGATTATTGCATGCATGTCCCTGATCTTAAACAAACATGATACTGTTTATTTTCTCCTTAGGGAGTGTATTGTGTGACTTGTTCAATATTACATTTGTAGTGTTCAAATTTAATTTATGTGGATTTCTTTATACATAATTAGAATCAGAATCTTTTTTTTTAATGGCAGTTGCTCCATTTTAGACTTAGATAAAATAAAACATTTAAAAAAGGAATAATAAGTTAAAGTAAAATAATATAGACATTCATATGAACATAAGAAGTTAGGGGTAAAATGTTGGATAAAATATGAAATAAAAAAGAATAAAAATATGTTTATGAACATAAAAAAGTTAAATTAAAATGTCCAATCTGAAATTATACTACAATATATAACATATATTTTACAATATATACAGTGCATGTATTGTCATTTTTAAGACAATGTGATCCCTATGATAGTCAATACTGACTTTATAACACTTGAGTCTATAGACACTCATTTCTGTATAAAATAAAATAATTAAATGCATAAGCAGTAAACGTAATATGCTAAAAAAAAAAAAACATACAACTATTAATATAATCATAAGAAGTAAAAATGTGCACATTGTACTACAATAAATAACATGTATTTTTACAGTACACAGTGGTGTATTTGTATTAATAAGGTAATATGATCCCTATTGTATTGACTTAGCAACCTTGTGAAACTTTATGTCCCTTAAGAACTGCAAATTATCTTGAAGAGACTGGTTTCATGTGTTATTGTTATTTATTTTGATCACCTAACCAGTTTCCAGCATCCACAGGAGATGCACGGTTTCTATGGCATCAGATTCCCCTAAAATCTTACTTCCGGGAGTGAGTCGATGGTAAAAAAGGATCGTCAGGTCCCAAAGGTTCAGACTCAGCCCCGCAAATCCTCTTCCCGTTTGTGTGTTGACTGGCTGTAGTGATCTCAATCGGCTCACAGATAGCGAGGCTCCTTTCAGCGCCACAGAGCGGGCAGCTGAGGCTCTGTGTGTGGGCGGGACTAACGGAGTCGTCGTCGTCGGAGACCCCCCACCCCCCGGTGCCGCCACAGCATCGAGCAGGGGAAAGAGAATGCATTCAAAGCTATTCAACTGATAAGGCTCGTTTATTTATCTGTCCACGTTATATGAGCCCCACCAGCCTAGGTGTGCATGAAGAAGAGAAGGCGGAAGCGATGCAGGAGTAGTGTGCGGTGAGTTTATGTATTTGTATGCGTGCATGAGGAGGATTTTGGTGGATGATTAGAAACAGATAAACCGGGTTGTGCATGACTGGTCCACCCTTAATGCAGAGAACCATCTCACGTCTTGCGCTGAATTCATTGAAGTGTGCAGGAGTGTTCCGACTCATATTATAGAGCTATTGGACGCATTTCGTTTTCAGAATAGCTGCAATGTGAAATGATTCCATGATGATTTTTTAGGACTAACTGTGGTTATGTACAATGTTATGTGTGATTTAGTTTTAGCACAGTTTTGCACGTGTGTTTATCCTATTGGCTGTGTCTTTTTTAAAACAAATTATCTCGGTTAATACGTGGATTGTTTTCCTAATTGGATACAGAGGCATTTGGCTAATCACAGCCACTATAAGCGCCTTTCAAACTGATTTATCTTAAACGAACTCATCAACTTTAAAGTGATGTTGATTTAATTTTTGCACAGTATAAAGCTGCATTTTGCGCATCGTTCCAAATTACGCACAACAAAGTGTCTGTGCATGTGGATATATGAGGTTTCACGTGTGAAAATGAGCAATCTAATTAAGATGCACCGTTTAACTGGGAATTGGTGTGTGTGTGTGTGTGTGTGTGTGTGTGTGTGTGTGTGTGTGTGTGTGTGTGTGTGTGTGTGTGTGTGTGTGTGTGTGTGTGTGTGTGTGTGTGTGTCCTCTTGTTAGGGATGCTGTGGAGTGAAAGCGTCGTGGGTGGAAGGCTCAGAGCGAACCGGCGGGTGGTGAAATACGAATGGATTCTCCGGAGCTGCTTCCCGCAGATGAGAGAGGCAAGCAGCGCGATCCTCCCGACGTCCTTGACCGGGTTTCCGGCGCGCTGCTGCATGCCCGCAAGTCCGGTGGATCAACAGGGGGATTGCACCCGGGGGAGGGCGTCTGTAACCCGGCCCGAGGCAGCCATGCCCAGAGTCATTCAGCACCAAGGACGGCGCCGCGCAGGGGAGGCGCGGAGTTTAAACTCGGTCACCTCGGCGAGGAGAAAGTAAAGGTGTGTTGCGACGAGGAATTAGAGACATCTTTCACTTATATCGATGAAATGTTAACCTACGACTGGCCAGCCCGGATAGCAAAAGTACTCACAGGCCTGTGCGCAATGGCGAGCCTTGCTCCGAGACTTTACCGGAGTTTTCCTTCATGTCAGAGGACGATCTCTCCTTCGGGGAGGGCCCTGGGACTTCTATAGACTATGGCTTCATCAGTGCAGTCACGTTCTTGGTAACCGGGATCTCCTTGGTGATCATCTCCTACGCCGTGCCTCGCGATGTGGTGGTGGACCGTGACAGTGTGTCGGCAAGGGAGATGGAGAGGCTGGAAATGGAGAGCGCGCGGATAGGCGCCCACCTGGATCGGTGCGTCATAGCGGGGCTGTGCCTGCTCACGCTGGGAGGTGTGGTGCTCTCGACGCTGCTCATGATCTCCATGTGGAAAGGGGAGATGTACAGGAGGAAGGTAATCGCTTATTCCAAGCGTTCAGCCAAACTGTACGGCTCTATCAGCCTGAAGACCAGATCCAGCCCCAGCCACTCTTCCGCACATTTGTCCCTGGAGGAAGAGATAGAAGAAACTTTGGCTTAACATGCTGCTCTGTCTATGAACATGTTGGGTAAAACAGGAATTAATGCCATTCACATACATTATCTAACATAGTGTAGCCTAAAACTGTATTCACACAATCAAATTCTTAATTTGTTTGTCTTATAATGTCGAAATAGCCTAAATATTGGTGGCTAACGATGAACGATTTGATCCACAAAATATCTGAAAATTGTGATAAATGTCCATTTTAGATTTTCAAAGTCCAATGAGATGTCTTTAAAATCCTTTTTGCGTACACCCAAAACCAAAACATATTCACTTAAATATGATATAAAACAGAAAAAACATAAATCACCATATTTGAGAAGCTCAAAACAATTTGCTGCCAGTTTGGCTTGAAAATGACTTTCATTTAATCGATCATTTGCATATAGCAAATACGTTTCTGTCTTATAATCATTGCATCTTTGTCAAATTGTTCCCAAACGATTTAAAATGGCCCCAAACCACAAAAGACACTTGGGAGATGGCTAATAGCTTTGTGTCACAAACGTTGGATCACTTTTTTTTTTTTTTTTTTCCAGGAATGCAATCTCTGAGAGCTTCCATTTATTATTAAGACTATTCATATTTAATGCAACTGTCTCCAACAGAGAAATCATTCACATACACATTTGACGGAGCTGGGGAAAGTGTGTGTCCACAGGGCATTGGAGTGGAGGAGAGATGTAAAGATGTCCCTGTCCACTGGGATGTGGGAGCATCAGCTTAGTGGTCCAGACGGTAATATCCAGTGACAGTCCCTCTGCTACAGTGCTGAGGTAAGCCAGTTTAAGCCCGGACTCATGCATCTCAGTCAACGTTCCACATCAGTTTGATGGCAGTGTGCAATTTGACTGCAATGGACAGCACCTCTGCACTGGCTTCCTCCTCTCTCCTCCTCCTCACCAACTCCACACAATACTTCCCTTCCTCCTGCAGTTCTTTAATGCTCACCCCAACCTTTGTACACTTGTATATTCACTCATGTGGAAAGGGTCCTGGACGACCACAGTCAAGTGCCTGTGACATTTCAACAAGCCTTTTCCTTACCTGCCTCCTCTCATGTGAGGACGGACTGAAGAATGCCTAATCGCACATGAAAGAGCTGCCCCACTTCCCAAAACCTTAAGCCTTCACCACTTCAAAGAGCCAATTACATTAATAAAGTGAGGTATCAGTCTTTTCCAAAGGTGATATTTGATGGTATTGTGATCATTTGTGGACTAAAATATTGCTAAAATAAAGCTTAGGAAAAGAAGTTTATGATGGGCAGACTGGGTGAAAGAATGTCAATGCAACCGTGTACAGGAAAGTCAGAAATAACTTCATGTAACACTTTCTATGACGGCCTTGTTAATATTGCATTAAAAACCTACTTGTGATGCATTATAATCTGCTTATAGCACTTTTTCTCTCACCCCACCAAGAAAATTGCCTCTATTGGACTCCTTAGTTTACCTCCTTGACCTTGCAGCATCAATATGTAACACTTGCGCTTTTATTGGCTAGCGCTCCAACATATTGTACATGATAGGTTTAGTGGCGGGACATTGATAATAGAATTGGCCAGCGGACCAATCAGAGCAGACTGGCCTCTGGTTTGAGACAAAGGGTGAAAAGAGGTGCTGCAGCACAGGCAGTATGAGAAAAACAAAGAGCTTTTTGAACATTAAAGCATGGAAACATGCCAAAGCAGAGGCACAAATAGACATATTAACCTGAAAATGGGGCCCTTGAGGAGCACTCAACAATGTTCATGTCATTATAATGCATTTTTAAATGAATTATGGTCAAGTAAAGCTTACATTATACATTAAATAAGGGTAATACGTGGCCAGTAGGTGCTTTGAATGAAGTTGTGCATTTCATGAAGTATAGGCAGATATAATATGTCACAATCTGGTTATAAGTCAATATAAGTGATTTTTATGTCTCTATTTATAAAGGACCATGCATAAATATATTTATAAAAGATACAGATGATGTATGCCAGATTTAGCTATGTAGCTAATTTTCATTTCCATCATTATTTGCTTAAAGTAAAACTAAATCATTATATCTATGCGAGAATAACACACACATAAAAAAACTGATGTAACGGGTCATAACATTTAACATATGATCAAAAATTATAATTTTTAAGTATTTGTACGGGTTGTAAATATTGTAAAAAACATGATGAATATTTATGACTGCTGATATCTACAATTATACAGTCCTATAAGCAGATTATAATGCATAATATGTTTGTTTACGATGCATTATACATGGCTGTCATCGATTTTGTTACCCACGATTTTAGCTCCTGTCACTGCTGTCTGCAGAGAATAAGTAATGCCCAACAATTCTGTTGAAAACATTTTTTTTTTTATGTATACCATCCTGTAAGGCTCATGAATCATGCATGAAGCCCTAGCATTAATTCGCATTTGAATATATTCATGTACACAGCCAACGACAAGCGCTAATGGTTCTCGTGCAGTGTCACTGTTACCTTAGTTTCTCGCCCTTTGTTATTTCCCAGGCTTTTAATGTGACCCTATTTCAAGGCTTACATTGAAAGGACATGAGTCAGCCTCTCATAATGAGATGCGTAGGCTGATTATTCTGTGTTAAACTGCTCAAGGCCACACCGCTGTTGCACATTCATTCAGTTGCATTTCTTTTATGTACACTGTCACAGCATATTTTTCGAAGTGCCAGTCACATCACAGTCAAGTGAAAAGACTGGATCACTAATGAGGTCTTAAGGCACATTATGGTTCAAAATAATATGCAACTAACGCTAATGTTACCACAGCTTTTCATCTTCCGTAACCACAGACCTGACAAGTGTGTGTGCATCCCTGAAAAACATCCATTACAGTATGTCGCGAAACGGCAATAAAATGCCAAATGAACAGATTTCCAGGAGAGGTAATAAAAATTAATGATGCATATGAGGCAATGTTGTCCTGTTCTCATTGCAGAAGCTGTAAATCCACAGCCAGTATTACAGATGTTAAAGTGATATTTCATTAAGCGAGCTTTCCTGGCGTTGTTGGCCGTTGAAACGAGGTGCGACGCCCAAACACTGGACACACTTCCCTTTTCACACTCATGTGAAATTAAACTTGTTCGCAGCCAAAAGCAACGCTACCGAGGCCAACATTCTCATATGATTATATTGAGCAAATGAATCTAAGTCTAGCAATATAAGGTGACATTGCAGATGCAGTACATCAGTGCTTCCCATTCAGTGTCAGGGTCACAATCAGAGGTGGCATCATCTGTGAGAATGTCACACAGAGGCTCAGAAAAGCCGTTGGGAAGTCATTCACGTTGCACACTTCAAACAGACTCATCTGCAGCATGTAACGCACTATGCTGTAGGTTTTCAAAGATATAATATACCTCCCCCCTCCCTTTCTTTCTGTCCTCCTCCGTGGTTGGCTTCATGCCTCACAGCCAACACCAGGCTTCCCCCTCATACAGCCAACTAAACGTGTACGGGGAATTTAATCAGGGATTTGCTCAAGCGACAGCATTTTACGTGGCAGGCTCAAGTGTATTTCCAGAGGTCTCATGCATAAGCTCTTTATCCTTGAGCAGTGCACAGTTAAATCACCCTTATTGATATTTGGTTGGTTCCTCAGTAAGTCGATCCCTTCAGGTAGCGGCTTAGCTGCTGCCATCAGCTAATTTCCCGGAGGTGTTATTACACCCCTGCATCTAGTCAATGCTTATCCTGAGTGTGCACGAGTATGTGAGTATTTGCGTCGTTGTTGTGTGAGACCTTAGATTAAAGAGCTGCTGACCCTGAAAATATCATGTCAAATAGTTTCTGTGGAGACATTTCGATTTCCAAGAAGGTCTAAGTAGGATTGGTCAGAGTTATTTTCTGGGAAATGCAGACAGGCAGAGCAAGAGGAAGCTACATAACAATGAGATACTTTATAATTGTTTTAAAAATGGGTTGGGCCACCGGAGAGCTCAGTGGTTAGAGCTGGCGGCCCATATGCGGTTACCTCTGCCTTATAGGCTTGTTCGAATCCCGAACCGGCTGATCAATTCGGGGCAATCTCCCCCCCTCTGTCTCCCCCTTTCACTCTATGTTCTCCAAAAAGGCCCTCTGGCCCAAAAATACCTTAAAAAAGAAAAGAAAATTTGAAACAACCTTCTTTGTGTTTATCCCAGAAAGTTATATGAAAAGATCCTTAAGACGTTCATGTCTGTTTGTTCAATATGAAGATACAGCCATTAGCTTAGCTTAGCTTAGGTTAGCATCAACACTGGAAACAGCTAATGTGGCCATTTATGATGGAAAGCAACTCACTACCTCTCAAGCACACTGATAGAGTTACAAAGTTGAAGAAATCTTGAATGCACAATAAACAGCTGTTAGAAAATACCTTCTACAAACTACAAATCCCAAGGTCGTTTTGACAACAAAAAAATAAATAACCAATCTTAAAATGTGCCGCTAACAGCAGTAGAAAGTTAAAGATTATTAAGGTGTTTGAGAAATGAGGAATTTAGCCAGCATGTTCTCCTAAAACTGCATATCAATTATATTTCAAGGGAAATACATTTTCTCTTGGATTACTTAGTTTTGGAAGTAGCACCAATATGTTTATCAAAGTCTTTCAAATTAAACCAAATAGTTTTATTGCATGTTAGTTTTGTTAAGCTAAAATTAACAAACTTAACCGCATGTTTAAACATTCTGACTGTAAAACTGGGAAAATAAAGGTTGCCCTCGTAACATAATTGGCAATGCAGTTTGGTTGTATGATAGCATAATTTTGTACGAGGAAAGGGTTGACACTGATGGTCATAAAACAAACCTTTAGGGTTATTACGTTATCTCCCTGGAGTTCTGCATTTCCATTTTATGTTGAATAAGTTGTTTAGAAGAAAATTCACTTGGCTGTAACTTCATATTAAGTGTATAAGAGAGAGTGGCCAACATTTTTCAAATTTTAAGCTTAGAAAGAATAAATAAGCATCTCTACCAAACTCTCAAACCATATTTAACAGCTTGCAGTATAGATGCAATTGTGTGTTGTGTGCACTCTTTCCTATCTTTCGCTATCCTTTAGTCATTGTGGATATTGGATTTTTGGAAAGCTCATTGTATTGTTAAAGTAGTCAACAAAGCTTAATGTTCAGTGTGCACTTAGCCTGACTCTTTTACATTTTGCCCGCAAGAACATCCTTGTCCAGCATGTTTTCTTCTACTCAGTTTATTATTAGATTCAGCAACAGCACCGTTTCTTTCTCGTGTTCCATATACTTTTCAAACCCTCAACGGCTCTGCAGTTTCCTATTCTGTAAAGTAAGATTGAAACCCTATTCTTACAAGACAGAATCGCTTCATTACCCACTCACTGGTCAGCATTGCTGATGCCGGCAGTGAGGCCTGCCATAACCAGACACAGAAACGTCTGCGGAATCATTTCCTGTGCTTTACTTGGCACCTTAAAATCACTTTCTCAGACGGATAAACTATCAGTGCTTTGGCTGCTATGGTAGATGAGAGAAGAAAGGAGGTGATCGGTTGGATCAATCGTGCAGTAAAACCACTCAACTACTGCAGTAGGATAATAAAGGTTACATGTCGCTCTGTCTCTCTCAGCCTGTCTGATCAGCACTGAGCTACAGTGCATTTTTAAACGGGCTGTTTGTGATGGCAGAGGCCATGCCCTTGCCGGTGATGTGGTTACACGGTGGCTGCTTTTTACATCAACATTACCATCATATTTTCAGTGAGCTGGATGCCTCCTTGGCTTAACAGATTTGAGTAATGTAGACATATTGCACAAACAAATCACAAGCTTGGTTCACCTCGTGATCACCTCGCTGTTGAGTCCCTTCTGTTGTAAATCACACAGTCTTGCTGGGCTTCATTGATTTAATTTGTATCAAATTGCTAATGCAGTTATTCGTCATGCATGGCCTCCCGTGTAGCTTGTTTCCCCCATTATGCCTATGCATTTACCCTCTAATTACAGTGAATAATGATTGCTTGCTAGCTTGCTACAGTAAATACTGTAAGTGGGCTAGAGTGTGGTCTTTAGAAAGACATGAAGGAGCCAAGTAAACAACTTTGTTTATCTCCTCCTACAACATCTGAACAACAGAACAATGGAAATCAATGCTTAGCAGTTTGACACATTCCTATCTAAGCTTCTGCATTTATTCATAGACAACTTCTTAATAGTTAAGGTAAAATTCAAATAAGCTGTATTAAAACAGCTGCCCTGTTTCCAATATATGTTATGGTACAGTTCTACTCAACCCTACTCTATGTTGGTTTTCCATTAAAAAGTTTGGAATAGTACCTGTAACATTCTTTAGTAGCACCTTGGTCTTGACTCCATGCTGCATAGATTTAAAAAAGAAAACTAACTATAACATTTAATGGAAAAGGGTATGGTTCAGAGTGTTTAACCCATTTGCGTGGTTTGTTAGTGTTAGTGTGAACGATTTGCTAAATTCTGGTGTAGACAAAATAACGTCTCTTTGGTCTGCCTCAAAGGGGTGTTCTTTAACGTATGTCAAGTGAACTCTGAGCAGTTTGTTGTTGGTCTAAACACACATTTTGAAATAGTCATCTGCATTGCAGCTTGCCATTGATTTCATGGGTAAAAGTGTTCCTATTTGCATGTTTGAGTTACCTAATAGCCTCCACCACTGAATTTGATTAACTTCCTATACATCAGACCACTATTCTTTTTTTTCTGTAACCCGTGTAGCAAGAAAGATTGTTGCGATTAGCAAGCTAGCTCGCTCATAAGCTCATAGTGAAATAGAACAACTTTGCTTCAACAACACGGTCTTAACGCAGCGTAGGAAGGAGCATTACATGCATCGAAGCAACTGTTGTACGAAACTAAAGGTATGACTAATAATCAAATTACCTTTCAACCGAATGTCTTTATCTACAATTTCCGCTTTGTGCCACCTGTGTCCCCAGTTTGCTTCTTTTGTGTGTGTGTGTGTGTGTGTGTGTGTGTGTGTGTGTGTGTGTGTGTGTGTGTGTGGGTGTGTGGGTGTGTGTGTGTGTGTGTGTGTGTGTGTGTGTGTGTGTGTGTGTGTGTGTGTGTGTGTGTGTGTGTGTGTAATTAATGTCATGCTGCTCACCTGCTTCCCAGCACACCTGCCTACACTCAGCTCATTACCTCTGCTGGCTCGTCATCACACACCTGGTTACAATCAGCTCATCAAAACACAGCATTTAAACCCCAGCTTTCCTCCCACTCTGGAACCCTGTCAGAATAGTGTTTCAGTCTCAGTGTGCCAGGCTCTCTGAGAAGAGTATACCTTGCATTACTTGAAAAGGAGATCTTCATTCCGCAAATTATCCATTTGCATATCAGTTTGTCGTCAGGTGTTACATTTGTATTTTTTCAGAAAACCTTTTATTTGCATGATTCCTTGTTGAACAAAGAATCACAAATTGGTGATGGCTCTTTCTAATAATGGCACAACTATTTCAAAACAACCCTTTACAAAATGACATGACTTGGGCAGTATATTCTCCTCTGTAGGTCTCAATTATTTACTAGATGCTCACTACTTCACAAACATGCATTTTCGCAAACAAATCAAACATTTCCACAGCCCCTCTAGAGTCCCTCATTTTACTACAGACTAAAGATTTCAAACCATTCCAATCACCTGTCATGGCTGGAGTATCGTTGGTATTTACTCCACACTTTTCATTTTCCCATCATATCAGAAATGTCCTGCCTTCATCCACTTTTGTTCCTCTGCACTGCCAGGTCTTGACTGGAAAACGTAGAAAGAGTGCACAAGATATGTCTACACAAAGTGAGAGTGGCACCTATTAACAAAAGGAACAACATTTTAAGATGGTGTTGGGCGAAACATGGCCCCTAGTTTGGACAAGTTTAGCTTGTTAGCATGCTTAGAATGCTAAAGCTGAGGCTGGGAGGAATTTATCAATTTTAGTTTGAATTGAATTACTATTGGATCTTAATCCAAAGTATATGAAAATTGATCATTCAAATAATAATATGCATTCCTACTAAGGTTTCTCTAGGTCTTTGACCCCTGGTTGAAGACACATGATGGGATACCTAAACTGGGGACTATAAGTGTTGTCATGCCAATCCAAATAGTCAGTATTGATATATCTCATTGGAAAGGCAAAGGAAAAGTCAGCTGAGCAAGTCCTTAGTATCAGTTCTGTCCTCTGGGGACCTTCGATGTCGTGACCAAATGGCAATCCATTCAGTAATTGCCCACAACCCACTGAAAATCCAAAATGCCCATTCTTTTGATGGCACTATAGTAATTGTCAGAGGATGTAAGTACCAAAGTGATCAGCCAGATGACTGAGTGTTCAATCCCTATAGGTAAGCTAGGTTCAAAACTGCAAATAGCTGACCTTTCAAATTTGAATTACCCATATTCACCTCTGGATATGACCTTTGCGAGATCATGAATGCCATCGTCATAAAAGATTGAAAAAATGCCACCATCAATGTAATTTAATTTATATTTTTACCAGAGCTCTTTGCCATTTGAGTTTGACAATCATCCAGCTCGACAAAAACAATGTAATTACATTATTTCTAGTTTCAAAAACTGTTTTGGTCAGGATGTCCAATCTGGTCATGTGCATGTTAGCATGTATCTGATTAAATAAGAACAGGGCAGCAAATAGAGGATGAGGTCTGATGCCAGGACCAAAGGCAGGCGCTGCAGAGCTCATTGCCTGCTCTGCATTTCATTTGCCTCCAGTGTTGTGTTACCAGCACACATTGGACTACTGAGAGATAATACTGACTGCTGGAGACACCGAACAGGATGTGGAGAGGGGGGATGCTGACAGGGTGAAAACACACATGGGAATACATACACACTTGTACACTCTCACACATGAACATACATGCACATATAGCTGCGTGCATGTATACACATACTGTAGACACACAGAGTTCAGCAGTATACTTATCTCAAGATCGGATGAGATTCATTGTATCGATCGTTGTGGGTAAAGTGGGTTATCGTAAAGGGATAGTATCTAGATAAAAAAGCACAGCTACGAAAAATATCAGAAGTATAGGATATATTGACATTGTTTACCTATTTGATGTAGCAGTATGTACAAATCTAGGGTTCAACATATTAACTGAGTGGCAGTAATATCAGAAAAATGCACTTCATATAAAAATACATTTTAAGCGTGACATCAGTTTTATATCACTAAACTCCTAGAATAATAATACTAATACTTCAAATCTTAATATCCAATTTTAGAAGTTCAGTTACATTGACTTGACATAGGTAAATGGTTACTTTCCACTATTGTAATTTGCAATAAACACAATGAAGATAATAGTTAAATGAGATTGTACAATATTAATGGCAATTCCATGATTAAACATATGATGATAGGGGCCGCTGTATAGCTCAGTTGGTAGAACTGGAGGTCAATGTACTCTGGCTTAGTCTCCATGCAGACGACACCGGGTGTAGCCCCCCCCCCATTCAAAATGTTACTCAAGCAAAACTACAAAAGTATTATCACCTAAATATACTTAAAGTACCGACAGTAAAAGTAATCATTCTCCAGATTGGTTCATTTTAGAGTAACATATATTATGTTTTGATTATAATTATTGATCAATTGTTCTCAAAGCTTGTAAAGGTGCAGCTAGTTTTAATGAGTTTATATACTGCAGGGTAGCTTGTGAATTTACTCCAGGTGTCACTAAAGTCTGATTTAAGTTTAGATTATATCTGCAAAGTAAAGGTAACTAAAGGTATAAAATAAATGTAGTGGAGTAAAACTACAAAGTAGCATAACATTGAAATACTCAAGTAAACTACAAGTACCTCAACATTTTACTCAAGTACAGTACTTGAGTAAATGTACTTGTACACCACTGCAAATAACAAATTAATGTATTATTAATCCTCATTGTAGTTTTTGTAACATATGATGAAGGAAAGCAAGGACACAATCACTTGTATTCATATGTACCACTTCCTGCACTGATGAGCAATATATTGTACATTTACAGTTATCATTATCGTTGCACTTGGATTACAATACCCCCAATATGCAGTAGTTTCACTTTCATATACATTGTTTTAATATCTGATTACAACCTGAAGATGGCAGCATTAGACCTTATATTTCCAACCTAAAGCCTGAAACCAAAGCATTGCACCTATTGCCCTGTCAGCATGGAGAGTCTGATGCTCTCAGAGCAGGCTGTGTGAAATCCTCCTATTACAGCATTGAGCTCTATAAATCACTGTACAAATGTACATGGGTAAAACGCAAGCCCCTCTACCCTCCCTTGTCAATGTATTCACTGCCCTGTCTACAATCTGTTGGCATGCCTATAAGTACATTTGTAAATGCAAGCACACAACTTCCTCTTCCTGCAGTATTGTGCAACATCTGGCTCCGACTGCGTATTGATCTTGGTTAGGACAAGGGGCCGAGTGTGTGTGTTGGTAGGCGGGGGGTTGTAGTGTGAGTTAAGTGCACAGGTCTTTCTTTAAGGACCTTTTGTTTGTCCCAGTGAGCATTTACCGTCAAGAGGTGCTCTAACGTTCGAAGAGAGCAATTGATGGTCCCGCCGGAGATCAACCAGCCAGAAAACTGAATAATTAATCTGGGCCTCCTCAAAGCATCAGGCGTCTGGGATGATGAGATGTTGTAAACCCTCCTCTAACTCCAAAGGTCTCCTCCTCTCTCCTTGACTTTCTCTTATTCTAACCTCTGTCATGTTTCTCTAATGTCCCAATCACTCTTGTGCCTTGGCACCCAAAGTGTTATGCAACTGATATACAGACGATGATGCCCTGTATCTGATGTCTTAACGCAATAATACCTCACCATCCTCCCTCCACTCTCCTCCCTGCCCTCCCTCAATGCTTTGCCGTGGAGGGGGCTCTTTGCGGGAAACTCTAGCATACACTCCTATCTGCTCACATCTCAAGTTTCCCATCTGCGCAGCTCACCCATGCGAGGCAGTGCATTCTCATCATCCGAACCTTCACATTTTCTGTCCTTCACCACATTATCCTCCCCCACTTTCTGGAACTCTTCTCTCCTCTCTCTTCCTCTCAAGTTTCCTTTCGGATATTCACCCAACTCATGCTCCAGGTTGCAATGATACAGAGAAAATCAGGTGGGAGAAGTGACAGCAAGGAATTGAAATCACGCAACATCGTTATTTACTTAAGACATAGCCAATACTTTTATCAAATGGGCATGTCAGGGTGTCTCTGGATGTTGGTGTTTATTAGAATTTTGCTCTGATTCTCCTCCTATGCTAATTGATACTGTAACCTCTTCTCCCCCTTGACAATGCAAAATATGTGGGCTTGCTCAAGAACAGCTAGTCCTATTTTACAGCAGTTTTATGCCAAAGCATCAAAAGTTATTTTCATTCATTAAGATGCATGTAAAGAGGAAAGTAATGAGGAACAATGCAATTCTACCTTTCTGGGTTTTTGAACAGATACTGTTTTTTTAACATGGTTTTGTCGATTGGCATAATGCCTTTGTTATCTACAGTTCCCGGGATATTGACTTCAAACATTGAATCATATATGTCCTTTTCAAAGTCACTTTCCTGAAACTCTCAATCAGTTATAATGGCCTTACATTTCCCATAACTGTAGAGAAATGTACTTTTCACCAACTCCAAAGTTTCACACGATTTGACATAACAAATGGATGTTGTTGGTTTAAAAAGTAGCCATTTTAGTGTTTTGCTGTGTTTTATGACCATCAACAGCTAACCCTGTAGTGTTAACACATCTTCTTGAATGTTCTCATCCTTGATAGCCCCATCATTCTTTCTCCAGCCCTTGAACGATGTCAAAGGCCTATGCTTGACACAAACTTGATCATATAAAGTGTGTCCTCTTTCTCTCATGCCAGTAAAGGGCTTGATGAAAGACAATCGCCTTCAAGGGTGGGAGTTGCTTACAATACCCCACCTGAAAACTCCAGATGGTTGGTTAAACCTAACCATCCGTCAACTTTGGTAACTGTGCCAGTATTTTAGCTCTTCTTTTAAAGCAGAAATATTCTCCAGTTCTTATATAACTGAAGCTATTGCAGCATACTCTAACATTTTGAGGAGGCGCCATTGCTGTTTTGAACAAACAGACAATTCTATGTGCCGGCAACCGGTGGTTTAGACTCAAGTGCATCACTGTAAGCGGTACAAGATAGGTTCCTGCTCACCTTTTCATATTGCAAGAATCCAGCTGCTGTGCAAGGTAAAACATCAACACAGCAACTACAAAGAGCTGCCAAACAAGGAAGTAGCTAAGTGAAGCCAGATGTCCTACATGGGACAAAGAGGATTTAGTATATACCTGCCTCCAGCACCTGCGACATGGGTCATCCAACCACATTAGAAGAAAAAAGCGTTGCTCCAAATGGCCACCCTCAAAGGCGAACAGGCAAAACATAGTCTTTGCCAAAAGGGGCAAGAGACAATCAATCCTACAAATGAGGTTACTGTGGACACTTTTGGATAATTTCTCCTTGAAGGCACTAATGGTGTACTCATTTGTACTTGTGTCTGAAAGAGATGTTGAATTCCAGCCTTCTTTCTCACCTCTGACAAATGAAATGGACAATTTGACAAGCGGAGCATTTGATGACTTTGCATGTCCAGGACCAGTCATTGAACACACAGATGAAATTAAAATCAATCAATGTCATGATCCTGGTTTCGTGTCTGTCATGTCTTTGTGTTGTGTGTTTTATTTTGAAAGGTTTCCCCTCTTGTGTCAGGTTAAGTTTCACTCCCTGTCTTTAGTTTCCCTCCTTCCCCTGATCGTGTCATTGTGTTCACCTGTTGCCCCTGTGTTTCTCCTCCCCTCTCCAGCTGTGTGTTGTTTGGTGTTTAGCCTTGTGTATTTAGTCTTGGTTTCCCTTTTGTCTCTTGTTCGGTCGTCGTCATTTCTTCCCTGATGTTGTACATGTTACCTGCCTGTTCCTGCCCGTCCGTCTGTCTGCTCCTGTTCCCAGTGTCCCTGTATCCCCTGGTTAGTGTTGGTGTGGTTATTTTTTGGTTGAACGTACAGCTTTAATTTAAATAAAGCTCGCCTTTTGTTTGGACCCATACCTGCCTCCCGTTCATTTTACTGCACTTGGGTCCTGTTTCCCCAAACCCTGACAGAACGACCGAACCAAGGATGGACCCAGCAGTATGTTTGGACGATGCGCTGGTGGAGTTTTCGCACCAAATGTTGTGTTTTTTGGGAGAATGAAGGAAAGCAGTGTCTAAAGAGGCTCAAGATGCAGCTCTCCTTCGTGCATGCCGGGAAGTGGCAGAGAAGCCATGGTTCGTGAGCTCACTGCCGGAGTATTTGAGGACATTTGTCACTTCCCCAGAAAGCCTGCACCCTATCCTGAAACCTCGGGTCACAGCAGTGACAGCAGTTCGGCTCAAGCTGCAGCCAAGCCCCCTGCAGCCAAGCCTCCTTCAGCCAAGCCTCCTGCAGCCAAGCTTCCGGCTCAAATTTCGGCCCTAGCTGCCATGTTTCCAGCTGCGTTCCGGCCCACTCCAGCCACTCCTGTCCTATCGGCGGCCCGGCTGACTCCAGCCCATGCTGTCCTTTCGGCGGCCCGGCCGACTCCAGCCTCTCCTTTCCTGTCAGCTCCAGCATCGCCTGTCCAGTCGACTCCAGTCCCGCCTGTCCTGTCGTCTCCGGCCTGGCCTGTCCAGTTGTCTCCGGCCTGGCCTGTCCAGTTGTCTCCTGCCTGGCCTGTCCAGTCAACTCCGGCCTGGCCTGTCCAGTCGACTCCAGCCTCGCCTGTCCATTCGACTCCAGCCTCGACTCTGGCTTCGCCTGTCCAGTCGACTCCAGCCTCGACTCCGGCCTGGCCTGTCCAGTCGACTCCAGCCTCGGCTCCAGCCTCGCCTGTCCAGTCGACTCCAGCCTCGACTCCGGCCTCGGCTGTCCAGTCGACTCCAGCCTCAACTCTGGCCTCGCCTGTCCAGTCGACTCCAGCCTCGACTCCGGCCTGGCCTGTCCAGTCGACTCCAGCCTCAACTCCGGCCTGGCCTGTCCAGTCGACTCCAGCCTCGCCTGTCCAGTCAACTCCAGTCTCGACTCTGGCCTGGCCTGTCCAGTCGACTCCGGCCTGGCCTTTCCTGTCGACTCCGGCCCCGCCTGTCCTGTCGACTCCGGCCCCGCCTGTCCTGTCGACTCCGGCCCCGCCTGTCCTGTCGTCTCCGGCCACACCTGCTCCGTTCCCGTTGGGGGTCCCGCCGTCACTTGTTCCGATGGGGGTCCCGCCAACAACCGTTTCTGCCCCATTGGGGGTCCCACCGTCACCTGTTCCGATGGGGGTCCCGCCAACAACCGTTTCTGCTCCGTTGGGGGTCCTGCCGTCACCTATTCTGATGGGGGTCCCGCCAACACCTGCACATGTTCCGTTGGGGGTCCTGCCGTCACCTGTTCCTTGTGTATTTAGTCTTAGTTCCCCTTTTGTGTCTTGTTCAGTCGCCGTCGTTTCCTACCTGATCCTGTACATGTTACCTGCCTGTTCCTGCCCGTCCGTCTGTCTGCTCCTGTTCCCAGTGTCCCTGTATCCCCTGGTTAGTGTTGGTGTGGTTATTCTTGGTTGAAATTACAGCTTTAAATTAAATAAAGCTCGCCTTTTGTTTGGACCCATACCTGCCTCCCGTTTGTTTTACTGCATTTGGGACCTGTTTCCCCAAACCCTGACACCCAATCCAGTTCCTGGGAAAACAGCAAACAAGCTGCCTCCCTGCAATATCAATGTCGCAGAGCGTAATGGACACTGTTCGATATTCAGCTCGAACAAAGACGCCCTTACTCAATAATATTTAGATCACCTCGCTTCAACTCTAAATTCTGCACAGTAAGCTTCTCCTTCTCCGGACAAAACAAGTTTCTTTCCTTTTATTGCTCGGCTACAAAAGGCACACTGTGATGATGTAATGAAGTTGTTGGGGTTAACAATGCACTGAGGCCGATATGGATTAAAAGTCTAAATTCAGTGGCTCAACACAGTGCTGATACATTACGTCACCCCTTGTGTGCTGTTACTCATGTTTTGCAGTGTAATTGAAGCAGCCACAGATGATGTCATCCATAAACAGGGCTTACATTCAGAAGTTGTTTTGTTGCTCCTGTACACGACCAGGCGGACCGGCCCCATCACCATAACTTTAATAAATGGACTGGAAACGGCGAGCTGAGAGCGCACTTGGCCTCCGCTGAGGAGATTGGCAGGTGTTTGATATGCACTGAAGGCTTCCCCCGCTCTCTCTAAACCCCCCCCAAAAAGGCACGTCTGAGTCTAAATTATAGACTCCGAGACTTGGAACCCATTGGGAACATCGGATGAGTCATCTTGGAGAGACAGTGACGGAGGTTTCTACCTCTAACCCATCTACTCATGAGATTAATGACCTATCAGTCTGTTTATTGACACAAACAAAATGACTCCTCATAACTTATGCCAGGGGTCTATCCCTCTCTCTCTTTCTCTTTCCAATTCTGTGTAATGTCCCTCGCTCTGTCACTCCGTCCCCCTCTCTTTCTGATGCGTTGGCCAAGGTTAGAGAGGCGCAATATGAAAAGGGCGGCGAGTCGGAAAGGAGAGGGAAAGAGAGAGGAGGGGGGGTCTAAACAAATTTTCTGTCCTGCCAGGACGTCCTCATGCCAAGGTTTGTCTAGGGCTGGAAGGGATGGAGGAAGGCGGGGCTGCTGGGCGGGGAGGGTGGTGCAGAGGTTGGGGAGGGATGTGATGGGGAATGACGTGATCCCCTTTATCCCGGCCAATAAAACAGAGTGGCCGGTGAGATCCGGATCCGTACGTGCCGTCAAATTCAATAAGGTAGTGCTTTAATGTTTTCTTTTAATCAACCAAATTGCATTACGCACTGACTCCTCCGTGAGGCTCCACGGCGAAGAGGAAGGGGGGGACAGCAGAGTCGATGCGACTGGTGTTTGGGGGAGTTGGAAGTACCGAGGGGGGCATTCCCAATATCCAGTGGAATTTTGGAGAGAACCTTATATTGCATGTATGTTGAAGAATTTTCTAAGCCCGCACTGAATCCTCCTCTGGTTCCCCTTCAATGAGAGGAAGCAGGCGTGAATTCAGGGTTAGACCGGGGACAGACAAGGTGTACAGACAGACTACGTCATTCTGGTAATGAATGCCAGCTTAACGTTTTCGGAGTATCGGCCGCTTTAAAGGCAGAGCACTCTCCCTTCTGGACGATGGTGTCTCTTATCGTGAGCAATGCCCTCGACAGTGCCTTCCCCCATTCTTTTGCTACTTTTCTTCTTCCAGCAACTTCCTCCTCATCTTTCTTTCCTCCTCACCCCCACTGACCTCGCCCCCCCCCCTCCCCAATCGTACCAATATGACTCACCCTTTAGTTAAGGTACATCAGAAATGCTCTTCTAAACACTTCATCATCAAAAAAATAACTTTTTTCTTTTCCAACGCTGGAGGGGAGAACACAGGGATATTATATCTGCGTCATGTACTGTAGTAATCACCAGCCGCCAGATCAGCTTTCTGCCCCACTCCACTAGAGTTACTGGGATATTAATTCTGATTGGGTTGGGTTTTTTAATCCACCTTGAATCAAGCAGTGCTGTTGTGGCCTGAAGGATAACAGCCTGCTGCCGGCCGTTCATCCATGGACAGATGAAACTTCACAGAGGGCAGTAATCCACCAAAGAAGGGCCGGCTTTGCTGCTCAGCTGCCCCAGCCACAACTTTAAAGCCAGCTGACATTTAACATAATGATCAGTCAGAGTGGCCGAGCGTTTACACGGGAAAAGGTTTCCCGGACACAATTAGACCACAGTCCTCGCACAGGGCTAAAAATGAATCACAATGCACAATACCATACTGTAGTCCCTCTATCCATCTAATGGTAAACTGTGAGTGGAGTGACTGGAAGAAAAGCCTCAGTCTCAGCTGTGATATTACGGTGGTTTGTCCGCAGAGCTTGAAAAGACGACCACAGTTACAATCTACTGCACAGTGTATAGTCTAGGATACAGGCTGCATTTTGGTTTCAGCAATCCATCCTAGTATGAGTCATTTACGGTATGCTATTAGACAGAGGGGTTACCCAAGTTTTCCAATGCTAAAACAACACAGTGATTGCAAGAATGTAGTTCCTCTCTCCAACTTATCAACATTAGACCGAAAAAATTAAGGTTTTCTTTTCTTCTGTCACTCATCTACAATATAAATAAACACATCCATGCTCAATATCATTGCTATTTTGGTAGAAAGATGGTACATTTGTTTTCCTCTCACAAGTCATGGTTATCAGCTTCTGGCTAATAAATGAGGAGGTATGAATAAAATGTAAGAAGGCACTCAATTTAACATTATTAAATTGATTTAGCTGATTGCTTATCATATTGGATGGTTTTGAAGATTAGAAATCCTCCGATGAACTTTCATGTCATCAAACAACACAATATGGTTGTATCATTGCAAAGTTGTTTGTCGAGGGACAAAAAATACTGTGCTTTGAAAATATAGCTCTGTATACATACTTTGGGGGGATTTGAAGCAGCCATGTTTCTTTGGCTTCCAGGCAATTGCATTAATGAGTCAGACATATTGGAGCTTTTTGAAAAATTGCAGTTAATACTTGGATGTTGACATAAATGGTATTTAAAGGATGCAAACTGGTAATTATGGTAACTCCAATATGACATGAATGCACCATCAGAGTGAATGTTATAACCTTGGCTTTTTTTAAACAAGCATTGGGTAAAGGGATTCAGAGGCAGGATTTGGGGTTTTAGCCAAAACAATTAGGTAAGAGTCAATGGATAGCAGTTTGTTGTTGCATAAGTGGTGTTTTTTTTAAATAATTTTCAGTAGTATTAGTAACTTTTTCACAATAAACTCTACCAACCATCAATCTAAGCTGCAGCTTTCACCATGACTCGATTACAGTGATCCGCAGATCTGTATGTTTAACAGAAACACAACTACGCCCTGAAAACAGCAGATGAATAGAAACTGAAACTACAACAGAAACACCAACAACAAAAACAACAACAACATGCTGCAAGGCTCATGTTGAGCTCGCCCCAGAGGTCCCCAATGGGCGGATGACTTCAGCTGCAAAGTCACTTTGACTCAGTGAATCAGGAATCAGGTAACGGGATCAGGCTTCATTAGGTGACTTCAGCCGAGCTGGCTGACGGCCAGGTGAGCTGGACGCACAAATGGACATTGATTTTTCAATAAGGGCCTGAAGCTGTCAGCCAACCAGGCTATGGTGATATCTTCTCTCATGGGGATGGCCTTCTCCCGATGACGGCCTGACTGGCACCCAACCACAGGCCACCACACTGGCATCCACTTCACCTCCAGCTCATACATCACCCTAACCATGCTCCCACGCTGATGTTAAAGGGTATTATCCTGGAATGCTTCTAAAGATATAAAACTAAAAGTGGGTAGACTTTTAGCTGGTATGTCGATAAAATAGTTGTCTACATAATTACTAGAGAGGTATATTGTTTCAATTGACTTGTATTACACAGTAGAAGCACTCAGTTTACAAATAGTTTCAAGGTCTCAGTGGGATGAAAGAGGTTATAATGTTGTTTTCCTGTCAGGTTGTGCATATTTATCTAGTATTGTTCTCTGTTGCACCTCGATGACCTTGGCCTACAGGGGCAAAACACCCGTAATGGTTTCCATCAATCAGGACTCCCTCTTGCGTGCCCTCTGCCTCAGCAATCAGTACCTCTACGACTGCGGTCATCATTGGTTGCCCTTATCTTGAACCCCACAGCCAGCAGGGCATCCCGCAGTGAAGTAGGTGACCTCCTGTATGACCCTCCAAACTGCATATATAACAGGTAAGACTGCCTTGATGCAAGGAAGACAGCAGGAATGAATAGGAAACTGGGAAGAAACTAAGAAAATCCCAGTCAGCACTGCAGTAAAGATAGAGGGAGGACTTATTACGAAATTCCCATAGCTCTTCCGTTTGTTACACAATGTGAGATATTAAGCCAGAGAGACCTGAGTCATCCAAACATAGGCCTCCCGTTGTGCAAAGTGTGACTTCAGGGAACAAAGTCGTGAATGGTCAGGCCGACTAGTTCCAGTCTCACGCTTGAATCCTCAGATTCACCCTGAGGAAGTGTCTTTGAGAAAATAAAATCCCAAATAAATCACTGAAACACTTGACTTTTATGGGGAGGAAAAGCTTTTCGCAACTAATCACTTCTGGTGCATGAATCTAGAATGAAAATTGTTTCATTTCCCTCTTAAATATGAATGAATGCCTCAATCTCAAGCAAAAATATTGTCTCTGTTAAATGCATTATGGTATTCATCCAAAAAAAGGGTCTCTTAATATGACCCTAAGAACAGCTTGTTAGGTTTGTTTTTGGCAAAAATGCAGTTCTAATTAAATGTCCAGGAGTTTTGCAGGAAATGTTAAACCAAGAGATTATAAATCTTTTTCTCTGACAGGCGCGTCAAGGTGAGTAGCACTTCATTTAGGAAACGAGTGTCCCTGTATCAACAATTGGCCCCTAATAAAATCTCCAGTTAGAATCGGATATCAGTGCTGTAAAAGAATCACCTGTAGGCTTTTGGAACTACAACCCTGACGCATCAATCAAGTTACAGTTGAGAGTACAATCTTGCCAGATTTTAATTTTTCTCTGCGCTTTATTAGAAATTGATTTGCCAAGATAAAGTCAAAGCCATTAATCTTGTTCTCCCCACGAGTCGCTTCCAATATACTCACTGAATGGCCGAAAATGTCTCCGAAACCACTTTGAAGTGAATGAATGTCTAGGTATTTGATGACACAATTTTGTGCTTCGTTCAAATATTAGCTGTCACTGAATGAAACTGCTGAAGAGGTTTGAAATGCAGACACAAACCGCAGCCGTAATGAGTTTCGCAGTTCTCAGCCTGAGCCTCAAGCAATGGGGCTAAGGCAGCTTTCCATCAAAGTTGCTGTATGAATGCTCCTTCTAGGATATCTTGCTGTAAAAAAGAATCAGTAGTTTTCCAAATGTCTCACAATCTCACTCTCGTAAACTAAATTTAACATGTCATTAAATAACATTATGCTTATTTTCATGTATAACAGCAAAAACAAATAACACATCCTGGTGGGATTAGGAGGCTGGGATTTGTTGACTTCATGTCTATGGGATCTGGCTCTGCTTAGTCATCTCTCCTCAATTGTTTCTCATTGAACCTTGGACATGGAGATCTCCTGCTGCATCTGTCAACGGCAATTACCAATGGCTTTCCCCTGCAGCTACATAACCACCACCACCCCTGTGACTGTGATAAACACACACACATTTATAATAGCTTAAGAATCTCGGACGTTGTCCCAGTGTGTCCCGGTCCCAACCGAGAGGGTCTACCACACAAGTTGCAAGTGGAAGTGCAGCAAATCCGAGCCCTCTGGATCACACTGTCACTCTTGGTGTTGCCTCTGTCTTATTAACCACACATTTCCCAAACAAATTTCCCCAAACTGTCCAGATTCTTGCAGCAATTAAAGCATTTCTCTCATTCCTTTCTTCCCTGTACTTTTGGCAAGAGATGCAACCATGTTGGTCAGGTCGTCTCAGTGTTGCTAGGCCAAAGCTGACACAACCAATCCGAGGAAGCAACCATGATCCGACAAATAAAAGGAACAGACAATTACAGCTAGGAGGACGTCTGGGTTTCGAGGAGCAGTGAGAATCACACAGGGCGTGCCATTGTTTCTTAACCACTGATCGTTTTTGGCAGCTGTTGGGTCTTTTCTTTCCGAAACCCAAAGAACCATCTTGCTTTGGCAGAACCCTTATAAAAGAGACATAGAAAGGTTGAAAATTAGAAGCATTTATGTGGCTTAAGGGCTGTTGGCGTATTTTGTTGAACTGGAATATAAACTCTTCTGGGGTGAAAGGGTGAGGGTTAAAGGAGGAGCATTCTGACGTGGGATGGAGATGCTCTCTATAAAAGTGGTGAGTCATGATTGTGCAAATGTACTTCATAAAGACATTGTGTAACGTTATATGAAGATGATAGGTTGGGTGGTAGCAGTGTATGCCTGCTTTATTTCGAAAAGTGCCGTATAACGGGATCTCTGGAAGTCCGGAGCAGCACTTGTTTCCATTGGCCTTGTTTTAAAAAAAAACTGGCCAGACAGGATTCAGAAAATGATACCAAATGACAGCACATTTTCCACTGCGCCTAGACTTTGTTTCTTTTTCTGTGTGTGTGTGTGTTTTGTATTGAAGTGGTCAGTGGAAAGGATTTCACCTCAAGGTTTGTTGCTTACACAGTTCACCTCCGAGTGATAATCTGTCAGTAGCTCCTTACAGTCTGGACCTTGATCTGTAATATCAATCCCAAGTCACTTTTATTCAGTTGTCTCAAAGAGCAATCTCAGTTGTCTATACGTTGTAGTCACTTTTCTTGCAACACAGTGGTTTGAACTTGCTTTATTGAGAGCACTCTACGCATTTAATCACTCAATGGTCATCTTCTTTGATAAATAAAATAGTATATATGAAGCAACAGCTCAAATGTCTTTGCTCCAGTAACATTCATACATTCTTTCATACTTTTACAGATCTATATATTGCAGGTTTGAAATATAACTTGGCATTACAGGTGTCTGTATGCTTTTGGGCACAATAGGGTTAGGTGTTTTTGACTGTTTTTAGCTAGGCTAAACTAAGCTAAGCGACTGCTGGTCATTCAAGAGGGCAAAAATGTGCATTGCACAAAATGTCGAACAATGTGTTCGATCACAAAACACAATAAAAAAAACATTGCATTTAGCTCTTTTTGTAAATGTGTTGTAATTTCTGTCATGATCTTTTACACAGGTTCCTGTTTTATTTTGAAAACTCTTCAACCCCTGTCATGTCTGTTTTTACTTCTGTCTTCCTGTTTTATCACCTGAATTGCTTCACCTGGTGCCTTTGTGTTTTTCCCTCCCCAGCTGTGTCGTGTCCTTGTGATTAGTCTATGTATTTAAGTTCTGGTTTTCTGTTGGTTGTTGTCAGATCCTTGTGTGTCCTATGTGGAAGTGGGTTACATAGAGTTTAGTTACTGTTACTTGAATAAAGGTATTTTTTAGTTTGAACTTTGTCTGTCTGCATTTGGGTCCGCTCTGCCCCAAACTCGTGACAATTTCTAAATTATTCAAAAAAATGTCAACATACAAGGACACAAAGAGAGCCCTGAACTCCACGAAGGCTATAAGCCCTATCTGGCAATGTTAACGGTAAATTGTGTATCCATCAGGATTGAAATCTGTTGCAAAATGTAATAGGTTTGTGCTTGGCCGATACACCCTTCCACCCTTGAGCCTGTAGTTCTTCTGTTATTCTGATGACAAGCAGACAAACCAAGCAAACGACAAACTGAAACGGAAACATAACCTCAATGGCAAAGATAATGAACCTTTATAAGTGCTACAGAGGAAATTATGAGGTGGGCAACTAAAGAAAATACTTTAAACGAGAAGGGCACTTAAGAGAGTGGAGACCTCTGCCAAGGTCGTTTCCATAGATAAAAAATAATGCGTGTATGTGCCCCATGATTCGGATCTGCTCCAAAATGTAATGGCTTCTTCCTTGGCCCATACCACAAATACAAAAATGGGGCAATATTTTACCGTAATGCTGCTGACAAACAGACAAACAAAAACGGAATCATGTTGGCAGAGGTATAACTGAACTACTTCTTTGTAACAGTGCCAAAACAGCTATTTTCTTACCAGCGTGTTGCACATCAAACTGCACTGATGGAGACAAATGATGGAGCATGACCGTTCTCTGACATTTCTGCAGTAAAAGCACCGGTGTAGTGGAGAAACAGCCCACTTTATCATTGAAAGTGAGGGACAGGACAGAGGGACACAGAGGCATAGGGCAATGGAGACAGCCAATGTTGGACTGCTTTTAATGTCATTAACTTCATGTCCACTTTCATTTGTTCCCAAGCTGGGACAGCACAATATGTGTGTGTGTGTGTGCAAGTACTATGTGTAATAGGAAAGAGGTAAAGGAGACAGAGGACAAACACAAATGTATCTGACAGAGCTGGACAATGTCACATTCATTCACTTGAGAGTGCATACTTTGGACAGGATCTGCTCATTATTTATTACTTTCATGACCATACCATGCTTCCAAACATCATTAAGAAACCCACCACGTATCCTGTCTTATTTATGCAGCCAGGTGCACAGAGGGCACAGCAGGACAAATATAAAATATCCCGGTAATCAAGGGCTTTTGACCATGTCCAGGTTGGAAAGTCCTAAATATTCCCACCTCCGGTTCAGGTCAATAAAGTTAATCATAAAAGCTATTTATTTTGCAAGGTTTTAGTGTTTCGTTTCCATTTCTATTTCACGTGAGAAATGTTTTGCGTTCAAAAAAATGAAACCCATGCTGCTTTTGCTTGCTCCTTAAATATAAATTGTCTAAATGATGTTGTTGAAAGTGAGTTTTTAATGGACCTTTGGAGGATACTGAAATACACCAATATGAGCTCTGAAAGGGGTACTGTAGGGGTGGTTGACGACGTACGCCGGTGTAGGTCCTAAGAGGGATTTGTGTAAATCTACGCTGAGAGAGTGAGTGCTTAATGTTTGTAATTAGGGAGAAATGAAATTGAATGTGATTCCTACAGATGCACAGCATGCTGTGCTAATATAACAGGGCACTCGTCAAGTCCATGCCACAAAACCAATACGAGAAACATATGGTTCAACATCTCCTACTTCCCATAGCAATGTGCCTGAGTGGATTGTGGCACTGTGACCTTGACGGTGTTCCATTTGTATTCGACTGTGTCCGTGCCAGTGCCTCTGAGGCAGAATTAAGACTGCTTAGGGTGCTTTTGTTCTTCTGTTATTACTGCTTACTGCTAAGACATATTCCCGGTCAGAAATGTGGTAATTTCCATTATATACAATTACAGGATAGGCGGTGAGGTAGATCTACTGTGTTGTGGTGCTTTGTCATTTGAGTGGAATCAAGACCGTGTTTCACAGATAATGATTAAGTACAGTAAGTGCTTATTAGGCAACAGTAACAGAAATTATGTGAAACATTTCTGGAGCTTGTTATTGGCTCCAGTGTTAGACGTAACCTCTGGAACTTGAGTTAGCTACTACTTTATTATTTAATATTAAAGCTATTGAACTGGGATAATTTGCTTGGCTGTATCCTCTTCTTTAGTTGCCAGTGATATCTCTGATAAAAACTGAAAAAACGTAAATAAAATATGTGCACAGTAGGAAAGGACATTCCTGTTACCAAAAGCAATAGCAGTGTGTTAAAGATGGATGTGCATAAAGCAAAAAGCAAACTTTAAAGATGGACATTTTTGGGTGTGTGTGTTCTGGGCAAACAGTTGTTCAACTGACTGGGCACCACATCTGAGTCTATTGAGTTGAGTTTGTATAATGCAGGGTTATCCCCAACATGAACAGTGTAACCATCCTCAAATATTTATAACTGGGATGTGACATGTCCAAATGTCCTTTCTATAAAAGACTTACAGTTACGAGACATTGATATGTTTTTTTCCAGTGAAAATGTTTGACTGTTCCAGGACCGAAATATGCTATTTGAAAAACACAATGCAGGTGTTATAACAAACTAAATGTCAATAACAGCCTAAAGCCATGTCTTAATCTGCAAAATTAGCATCACAGATACTTTGTATGCTGTGCTATCAAACACTATTCAAATAAAAGCCTTTCAAACAGTTGAAAGATGTTAGAAATATTTCAATGTGAAACAAATCAGAACTGTTGAGTTTGCATTAAAACAGCATCCAGCAACTTCATTTATAATAACAGCGTGTCTTAAATAAAAACCCGGTTCCCTTAAGGGAAATAAAGTCCTGCCCCCCTGTTTGAAATCCGACTGTGTTTTTTCACTTTGAATGCATAGTTAGAAAGTGTACATTTTAACCTATCAAAATGTGGGAGTTTGCAACAGTAGCACAGATAACTTGACATTTCCTTCAGGAAGATTCAAGCATCCAAAATGCCAAAGGTTACAGTTTAACAGGCACTCCGACAGCTCTCAGCGGCTGAAGTGACAATAATTTACTGAAGATGGACCCTGGGGTATACTCCGTAGTTTCTTGGGAGTTACAAGTAATAAACCTCACTCATTTCTGACGTGATTTCCTTTGCCCTTTCCAACCCAGTAAGTGTTAAGAAGCTGTAAGACGAGACATGAATGCCCAATGCTGCCTGGTAACATTTGTAACAGACTTATGGCAGAGCACCTCTTCCATTATTGCCCCCTGTCTTATACGGAGATGCCTCATAGATCACCCTTTAGTGCCTTGCTTGCACTTTATTCTCCTCATAAACAATTGTTAAAGGTAGGAGGAGGTGAGCTTTGCAGAAAGTTTACACAATGGTAGCAGCACTGCAGACACACATATATTATTCCCAAGTAACTTCTTATTGAGGTGATTTATCATTTTCACATCATCCTGACATGGTTTATTTCACTTAGAAAACACAATAAATTCTTTTCCGACTGTCATGTCAGAATAAATTACAGATAAATCAAATTCTTGTCAGGCTGCAGGAGTAAGCCAGTGGATGAAATAGAGGGGAACACACGTTTGGCCTCTGGGTATTGTTACACATTCTCGTTGGTTTTGCGGCGCTATCTTTGATATTTTCACATGCTTCTCCTAGCTTCTGGGGCCAAGAAGCCAGTCTGGACTGGGCAGGAGGAGTCACCGGGAAATCCAAATATTATTTCTCAGAAATCCAATATGGGGGTACAAGTATGACAGCAAATAAGTTGGCCCCTGTCCTTGCTGTGCACCACCCACAGAGCGACGCTTCTAGCATTGTAAATTCTGTCTGGATGACCTCACTGCTCGGACCTCTGCTCAGTCCAGGGTCTAATAAGCCACCCTATAACTGGCTAACACCCTTTCCTCCTTACATTTTTGGAACACTAAAACCACATAGTTGCAGCAATTTCAGATTAGCATGCCTAGCATCACTTGTACGCTGCGCTAGGTGTGGCCAGATTAGCGTGGGTTGCGGCCTGGCGCCTCCATTGTTCGTCTTTGTTATTTTGGGAAAAAACCCATGCAGGATGGTTTTCACTGGCCGGGCCATCAATGAGGGTCGTGTGAATTTGGGTGCAAAGGTCTTTTCTAGCGGTGGCCCCAGACTTCTGGGACTTTTGAAACAGCTGCACGAAGATAGCTGCACCGTTTTATGCTGCGTCATAGACCTTTGCCAGGTGTAATTACAATGTCAGTCTGTTTAAAAAGCAGTCTTACGGGAATGCCAGGGCCCCATTACTGCATCAGGACCATGCACTAGGGGCCGTGGGGCCATAAAACACTCATCTGTGACCAGCAGTAAAAGAAGCAGCAGAGCAAAAAAAAAAAAAATGGCACTATGACAACATAGTATTTAGTGCAATAATAATCACACCCCCTTTTTGCTTTTATAGCATGTAAGGTTGATTGATTCATTGCCTTGAGGAGAGAACACATGGAAATGTACTTGTGACACTGTGTGTGACTACGGCAGCACAGTTTCCAAGGAATAACCTCAGTCATGCAATAGCAACTGTGTGTCTTGTGTTGGAAAACGTAAAAGGTAAAGGATATACATTGATTTGTGTTTTCTTTCCAAAAATGCAACTTGTTTCAATGCAACTGACTGAGCAAGTGATCAGTGTCTCTTAGCGAGGTCTGCATACAAGATTTTTTGTTGTCTTTAAAGGTGCCATAGAAAGCATCTATCTGGTATTTTAAATTGTTCTCTGATGTCTACAAAGAAGGTATACAACTTTGGTTGATCCAAAAAATGTCCAGATGCAGTTTTACAGGCCCATTTATAACCATATGATTTGGTCCTAGAATGAAACAAACTGAATTGCCTTATTTGGGGCTCATTTAAACAATTATGATGAGCTCTGCTCTGATTGGCTGGTTTACAAGGAGCAATCCATGGCTGCCTCAGAGCCCACAGAAGTAAGTGAAATTCGCAAAACTGTGAGAGATGAACCATGGAGGCTATTGGCATCCAACCTTACATGTTGAGCCTTTATCGGAGGAGGAAACTGATGAATTTGAAGAACAGCCAGTTGGTCGGAGAGCGACATTACGGAGTGGTAAGTGTTCGCTTTAGTGTTTCCAGCAGCTGGTGTTTGCAAATGTTGGGGCTGGAATATCGTGTGTGACGTAACACACAGGGATTGTTGTAATTTGCCCGTCATACTGCTGTGATATGCGTATTCATGATTTGCAAGTGAAGGAGGAAACAATGGTGTTTGAGGATCACGGTATGTCAGTTCAATGTACCAAACTCTCCTTATTCAACTATGCCGAGGTAAATACAGTTTTACATTTTATGGCACCTTTAATTAAATTAAATTGTCAGCTAAATTATTATTATATAATGAAAAGGGTATTTTAAATTTTAATTGAAATGGACCAAAATCCTAAATCAAGATGCCTTCTTCATCATCATCATCATCATCATCATCATCATCATCATCATCATCATCATCATCATCATCACCATCACCATCAACATCATCATCATCATCGTCATCATGTCCTGTTGCTTTTCAAAGATGGAACCAAGATTGAATTCTGGATGAATTGCAACAACCAGAAAACATATTTAAAACAAATAAACAAATTGGGGTTCAAACACTAAATAGATGATAAGGGAAATGTTGGATAAGGCCTTTAGTTGAGAAACATCTGGCTGAATGGTTTTTTAAAGTTTCTCCATGTGGATTCTCGTCATAAAAATAAACCACACAAGTCAAATGAAAAAGGACAGAGACTGAACTTTTGTAAGTTGTTTTACAGTATCTGCTGGTTCTATTAGCAACATTAACACTTTGTCAAACCAACCACATCAACAAATCAATCAGAGCATGGTTTGTTTAAACGAAAGAGGGAAAAAAGCTCAAGCCGTTGTTATGTTAGTCTAATTCTCGTTGAGCTATTTTCCTGAGAATGTGGTGGAGACCAAAACAGAGGTAAAAGCAATATTTTCTTTAGTTGCTTAATACTCATATGCACACCAGATAGTGGCTAACTGTCGGCTGTTTTGTGCTTTTTCTGTGAAAATGGCTGCCTGCTGCTGGTGAAAGCAACTGTGATACAAGTGGTGATGTTGACAGTAATTAGAGTTCGGCGATTGGCTGAGGATATCGCTGTGGGCGGGTTATATGGGCAGATTTTCGTATCTTTTTATTTAGAGACATCAGGAGAAAAAAAATGTTTCATCTCTAATACCGTGAATAAAGGGTATATCGACCACAACTATATGGATAACCATTTTGGCCATTAATAGAATACAAAAGATAAGTGTGGCAAAAGTAGGCTTGACACTCAACAAATATCCCTGCTAAAACTACACTACACTACTACTACACAAAAACACGCCTACCTATACAAATATTTTTGCAATTGCCGGTTAGGAAGGCCTATCAGCCAACTGTTAGAGAATACAAACCAAATATTAACCTATAACACACTAAAAAAGATGTGTACATTAATGGGATTCTGCTGTGTGGTTATCCTTTGCGGGTACACCTCTATGAGACTCCTTTCACAATAAACATTAAAATCTTGATTAAAGCAGCTTTAGGGTCAAAACCTCAGGCTTAGATAAATAACAACCAACATTTCAGTTTTATTTGCACAGCGCTTTAACGGGTACTTAAAGGCACTAGAGATGCTAATACAAACAGAAACAGAAAAAGCAAATGCGGTTACAAACAACCAAAACAATGATAGAGGAAAGGGAAGGGTGCTAATGAATAACAGATTAAGAGCAAATCTTAATCGGAAGGTTTTGCAAGAGGGGAGTGGTTGGGGTAAGGGTAGGGAATTAAGAAGACCCTGTCCGCACAGGTCCAGTGCTTGGACCATGTTAGAGGGGTGAGGATATGGGGGTGGGCAGATCTGAGAATAAAATTACATTGAGGCTGATTTGGTAGAGGTTAAGCAGCTACACGTTGGTCAGAATTGTAATGTTGAATAGTAATATTAATAAAGCGAAACATTCAGGAAAATTGCTCAAATAGAAGCCCTCTTGTTTATGAGTTGAGAAATGAACCTGGGTCACTGCAGTTAAAGGCAAAAAGAACATAGCCCTCCGCCACCCTGACCACAACAGCCTTTCTTTCCACTGTGCTATTTCTATGTCAAACCACTGCCTGTTTCTAGTCATGTCTACTTCATGTAATCCTTTTGTGGTGGGAAAATGAATTTCTCACTTGTGAAGTTTTAAGATGTTGTGCTTTTTCCGCCAAATTGTACAGCACCACACTTGGATTGTCGTAGGATTTCTCGCTCATTGGAAATGATAACAGTGCATATGCTGTTGATGCCATTTGAAGAGGACAAAAATAGCCTGGGACTTTCCCGATATAAAAATAAATACAAAGCTGGATTTATTATGTTACATTGGTCTACTTAGAGGTAGGTATAACAAAAGCCTGTCTTGTCAATCCTCCAAGGATTACCGCCATGTTTGTCTTTGTAAATAACCACATGGAAATGTTTTAGAAAAACAGGCTCTTCTTTATGAATGTAATGGATATGAATGGAGACACAGTGCTATTTTGTCTCTGTTCATGTCGTTTTCAATCATAAGGAAGGGAAAGAACTGCAAATGTATAATTCTGTGTGGTTTTCAAAAGTAAGCACCAGAGTGCCGCAGTAAGAAAATAATATTGGGTAAAAGTAACGGTCAATAAAAATGAAACTCAGTCAGGACTTCCAATTGACAACTTAAGTATATCATTACCATTGTCCAATCTGATAAAAAAAAATTAAATAATGATAGCCAATGCAGAAGTCATTACTTATTGAAACACAATATTCTGAGAACTTTATAGAGTTCAATTTCTGTTCAATGTTAAAAACATAAAATTCAGCAGGTTAGCCAAGATTTCCTGTCGATATCCATATTCGCTTCACTTAGAGAAAACATGCCTTGAACGCAGCGTATCGAACAAAGATTTTATCATAGACAAACACACATGGCACCAACCGCATGGAAAGCTCCAACATACCTGACCTTGTGTGATCCTTGGTTCACACAAAAACATCCCAGAAACTTCCAACGTTTGATGCTGTGATCAAGGCAAGAGTCCAAAAAGCCTGAACCAATAGAAGATGGAAGACATCCAACATTTCTGGACAACTGTAGAATAAGTGCTTGGCTCAGTTTGCTCACTCCATCCGAGCAAAGGTTTGGGTGGGAGGCCGGTCTTCTTGACTCGATGCCATGGGAGCAGGCCGCAGCAGAAAAACAGGTCAATACTGACTGTTAATGCCACGATTGGATGGTTTGTGGTCTGACCGTTTGGAACAGTGCAGAAAATAACATTTTACTGGGGTTCATAAACCTCTTGTGAATGTTAGAATGGCTCGTCCATAAAATCTTAAGTGTTAAAGGCAAGGTGTTAAAAATTGAAGCTTCAGGAATGACTGAATATATAGAACTGCAGAGTTTCAGGTTAGTGTCCAGCACATGCCAGATAATTAAACTAATAGTACTTCTGGTGTTAAAAGGGAAATATAAAAAGCCAGTTAAAATCGTTGAGTGGTAAATGATAATCACTTAGAGAGGATCAAGTGTGCTACAGTGCAGTGAGAACAGTGTTGTTTCTCTATCAATAAAACATAACACAAAATCCTATCTTGTAATTCACCTCAACTCCTTGTTTACTTATTTGTAATTATTGAAGTCGATTAGTGTTACAACTAACAATTGTTTTCAGTATTGATTCATCTGATGTCCTTTATCTAGATTAATCACTTGTTAGACTCTGGGAAGTATGATTATTGTTCACAATGGTGTAAGGCGTTGTCTTCAAATGTCTTCTTCTGTTCGACCAACACTTAAAAAGCTAACTTCAGTTATAATGTATGAAGGAGCTTACACCAGAGCGTGGAAGAGTTTTTGCTTCAAAGGAGACCAAATTCATTATCTGATAATTAAAATGTTTATTTAATTTTAAGATTTTCTGGTCGATTACTCTAATTGAGTCCAACTGAAATTCAATTTATGTTGGCAAAGAAGTCAGTATAAACTCACCAGCCTCATTATTAGGTACACCTTGCTAGTTTCGGGTTCGACCCCTTTTGCCTTTAGAACTGCCCTAATTCGTCATTCAATTCAACAAGGTGCTGGAAACATTCCTCTAAGATTCTGGCCCATATTGACATGATAATATCAGTTGCTGCAGATTTGTCGGCTGCACATCCATAATGCGATTTTTCGTAAATTGTAGCCTCAGTTTCCTGTTCTTAGCTGACAGGAGTGGCACCCGGTGTGGTCTGCTGCTATAGCCAATCTGCTTCAAGGTTCCATGTGTTGTGTTCAGAAATGGTCTTCTGCAAACCTTGGTTTTAACTAGTGGTTATTTCAGTTACTGTTGCCTTTCTATCATCTGGCCATTCTCCTCTGACCTCTTGCATCGACAAGGCGTTTCGCCCAGAGAACTGACCCTCACTGGATATTTTCCCTTTTCCGGACCATTCTCTGTAAACCCTAGAGATGGTTGTGCGTGAAAATCCCAGTAGATTGGCAGTTTCTGAAATAATCAGACCAGCCCACCTGGTACCAACAACCACGTCACGTTCAAAGTCACTTACCTTTCTTCCATATCCTGATGCTCTGTTTGAACTTCACCACATCATCTTGACCATGTCTACATGTCTAAATGCATTGAGTTGCTGCCATGTGATTGGCTGATTAGATATTTGCGTTAATGAGCAGTTGAACAGGTGTACCTAATAAAGTGGCCAGTGAATGTGTAATTAGTTTTTTTACTTGAAAACAATGGTCTTTTTTATTTTAGGAGTTCATTTTGTGCAATGACAGTGCATCTTTAATTGCTGTTCCAGAGGGGTGTTTGTTACTGTTCTAATGAAATGAGTTAATGTCCTTGGTACTGCGGTCATAACATCTATTATTACCGCAGGGACAAGAAAAAAACCTCTCTTTTTCTGGATGGGGAAAGTGAATTGATTGCAACTCATACTGTTGCCAGTATGAAAATGCAGATTTCATTGATGTTGTAGAAGAGTGACTCATCCGATGAACTGCAGTCTCATCTGACAGGGAAGCCAGCAGACCAAAACACATCTGTGTATTACATCCAGTAAGTGGTGCATCATCTGATTTGATGCGATTGAAGCAAGTGGCTCCCCTTGAGAAGACAAGAATTATACTAATGTCTTGTATACTAACAATGAACTAATGGTAGTTTAAAGTTGATCAAACGCCAGCTCAAAGTGGATGTTCTGAGGTCAGGTTGAGAATAAAGTATACCCAAGAGGATGTTCTTCACTTATGGTCATCATTATGTTTACAAGGAGGATTTGGCTAAATATGGAAGCATAAAAGTACACATTAGAGCAGCAAAATCATCCTCAGGGCTATTTAAGTTAACAGATGCATCCGTTTGAAGCCATCTTTATCTCTGCAGCACAAACTTGTTTATTCTCTAAATTCTGCCGCTATCTATTGCCCTAAACCGTGTTTGTTAGGGAAAGGCATCTTCATTTTAAAGTTGCAGATAACACCTGCTGCTGCTTTAAGTGAAAGTAGCAAAGTAACAACTTATGACGCACATTCGGAATTTCGCCCTATGGTGGTTGGTGAGATGATCTTCTGAAAAGACTAGCCAGCTCCAGAACGAATGCCCTGCTGTGACCAATATGAAACTCAGTATGATTCATCCTGCCAAGACCCCACAGATATGACCTCTTAAATGTACTATAGCTGCATCAGTTAGGCCCCTGCAAGACAAGGTTTTTATCTACCCGCTCTGATCGTCCTCAGATGTTCTCCTTTACCCTTAGGCGAGGCGACAGGGCAGAGCAAAGGTGGAGAATGAATGCGAAAGGGGGAAAAGAAACCTTTGAATCTGTCATCACCCAAAGGCACAGGGTGTTTCATCTTATACACTGCTTCCTGAAGTAATACCACTGATTTGATTTGTCTAAGGTTGAGATACACTTCAGCTCTGCTTTATTCACTCAGGAACTTTGATTTATTGTAGATGGGCCCGGAATGATTGGATTTTCATCATCAGATGACAATGAACCATCAGGAAGACTGATGTAATGCTAAAATCAATCAGGATTTGATACATGGCACCATCTTGCTGCTCACCACAGGCGTTATTTCAAACATTGCACTGTTTCAAGGGATTATACAGAACTACAGCTTGAGTTGTTTTTTCCCTAGTCAAGTATGGCTGCAATTAGCCTCAGGGGTGATGAGGATAGTCTGGCTGAACCTTCCAAACCATACCTCAAAGAAACCACTTAGCAGGTGCCAGGAAATTCACTAAACGCCAAAGGAGCAGAGCAGTTGAAAGTAAACAGCTGGCTTTTAATGTTGCCCTTCAACTTAGTTTTGTCAATGTATTAGAGTTGAAATAAAAAACAAGACAGCTGCTGCTTTCACCACTTAATTCAACATACACCTGCAGGATCTAAGATACAATCGGTACTCTGTATTAGTAAGTTATCGACCAGAATAGCTCAGTACCAGCTATCAAAGCCCCCTTAGATCAAACTATACCTGCACTTTATACTTTTTGCACCCAGATAAAAATGTGTTGTCCAGTCAAGTCAAGTGTGAATTCCTTATATTATAGGAATATTATTTTTACACCATAAAATACATCCAACTTGTATCCAAAGCTAAGATATGAACCCCTTTGCGTAAATTATCACAATAATACTAAGACTTGTTATGATACACTACTCAATAAAGATCAGGAAAACATACACATTTTTTTTAATCATTTTTAGTCAGTTTCAGTTTTCAGTTTTAATCAATTGCCTCAGTCCGGATTTACTTTTGATGTGCACAGCATGACATGGAAATGTTCAGGTTCACAAATATTAAAAATATATATGTGCCTTGTTTTCCAAATTCTCAGCTAAAGTCAACGGTCATATAAGTTCCCGCAATCCGTGACAATGACAAAACATATTTCTTGTCTACATTTAATAGCACCTATTTAACTAAGAGCAGTTGGATCTTATGTTCAAAACAACAGGAAATGATGGTGTATGACCTGTTCCTGTTTTATGCCATTACTTTATGTTGATCAAACTGTTTAGGCATTTTTTTCAGAAAATGACTCCCATAGCTTGCCGGATGATATAAAATACATTTGGTTGTAAATCCTTAATTCCCACTTCTACCCTTTATGGAAACAGTCAGAAAGAAAGCATAAAGGGGGGATAAATAACTTTTTTTGCATTATATACAAAAGAGATTCCCTGGTTATGTTTGTCAGGAGACTGCTGGAGGCAGATGGACAATGAGATTCACTGTCCTCTACAGTTTCTTAATGTGTTGAATCCAAAATATCCACATATTTTCCCAGACACCCTATCTCTTTCTTACTCCGGTCCAGCCAACAGGCCATGTGTATTGGGCTTCACACTTCCCAAGCCCCGTGCCTGACTTCTACAGACCACCACTTCCTACCACAGGACCCCTGCTGAACGGCAAGGCTCTAAAGCCAGACCACTCGTCTTCCCTAACACTAATCGCTCTGTTGAGTAACTCAGAGCCTTTCGCAGTTTATCCAAGAACTCTCCAGGACTCAAACAGAGACAGAAACACCTTCTCACAGATTCCACACAAGTGGAACAAGTCAAATCGCTCCAGCATATCTCCCTCTACCACAATATATTTATTCAGCACCACCACCTAATTGTTATAGAGATGTTTCAGGTCATAGGGTGTCCTGAAAAAGGTCACATATAAGTTCCTCATCTCTGGGAACCTCTTTGGGGACCATTACACGCAAAATGATGAGCAAGGTGTCCCTAATAAGTATCCCATTGTCTATTGGAGAGCAAGGATTGGATGAAAATGTTGATTACGCTTAACATGCCTGTGAGCTGATTCGCTGGTCCACCACTTCGGCCAAGATTGTATCTCAGCAGCAAATGGATGGATTGCCATGGTATTTCGTAGATACATTGCAGTCCCCAGAGGATAAATCTTTTTCCTTCTGTGACCATCAAGCTTTATCCCTTAATGCCATCAGCTGGTGAAAAGTTATGACTCAACATCTACAGGACAGCGATTCATGGTTTCCAGCTGTGTATGACTCTGGCTTCCCCCTGATGTGTGTTTCTAGCACCATGGACCAACAGATGTATCATTTAGCTCAAAGAACTGCTGTTCCTAAGTACAGCCTCCCTGTGACAGGACTTAATGATCACTTCATCTTTGTCTTAGTCACGGCTGCTTGTTAGGGTCAACAAATGTTTCTATCTGCCAATCGATGATTTTTAATGCAAATTGACATCACTCTGGCAATGTGATATCATAATCAATAACAAGCCAACCAAACACAGCTTTAAGCCAACCGAACACAGCTTTAAGCCAACCAAACACAGCTTTAGGCTTTGTTTTTTCTTAAAAACTGGACCTACATTCATACCACAACTGTCTATGCTTATCCAGTTTGTGAAAGTTGAAGGAAAGTGAAAGGACAATCTGTCTATAAGACCACCCTGATCACACTGTGAATGTGAACCACAGAAGTAAAGAAAAAAAGCATAATGAAAATGGGCTTAGGCTATTTAAGTCATTGAAAGGGCAGCAAACTACAGAGAGAACACCATGCTCAAAATCTGATCAGAAATTGGGACTCCATGTGCTGATTCTCAGAAATACCATATGTTTTCCTGTATGAGTACAATATCCTCAGGTTGGACTGGTGCTGACTCAAAGTGTTAGCTGAGAACATGTGAACAGAGCAGCAGTAAAATCATGTTGGATCCTCAGACGGCCCTTCGACACTTCCCATATCGAGACACAAGATTTATTGATGGGCCATGACAGCCGTTGAATTGATTCTCTGTGTGGTCAGGAAGCTAATCTCATGCAGACCAAACATGCCTATACTGCCACATGATAGTCTCGAACATCTGCATGGTTTCAGAAAACATAAATTCCCAATAGCATATCGTATTTGCAAGATTAAATAAATACGCCCGTAGTCAAACCCTTGGTTAATGTTCAGTTGGAGATACTTCACAAATATACACCAGATAGTCTGTTTGTATAGTTTACACACAGAGTAGTGGCTCACCAATTATTGAGAAAGATGATTTCATAACCAAATCAAAACCAATATTGTGTTCTGAGTTGTTGAAGAAAGACTTCAATGTATTTAATTCAACGGTTAGTTTTCCTCTTAATAAATATGCACATCTCTCAACCATCAACACTCCATCATTTAATATACAAAAAAAACATTTAACAGATAGAACCTAGAAGCTGAATATTACCCGAACTGACCTGTTATCAACATGTTACGTGCAGTGGGAAATAAATAAAAGAAAGTATCCTCTCATAAAAGTGAATTTATTGGCAAAATCTTTAATGTTTCTTTACGGCTAATAAGTTTACTTTTTTCGCATTCTGTCAGTCAGCTGTGATCTGAAATTCCCCAGAAGGGTGGCACCGTTTGTGAAGAAATATGCTGGGGTTTTTTTTACTCACTAACTGCATTGACAATGGGCCAGCACACCAACACTGCTGTTATGCTTCATTTTAACGTGTGAGATGGCAAACATGGTGCGAAATGCTTCCATTCCAGCACACTGGCTCTGTTTCACACAGACAGTATTTGTATTTTTAAACAGAACACAAGCCTTTTATTAGCAGAGTAGTAGAACATTTGAATCATCCAACAGCGTTTATTACTTCCAGTTTAATACTTAACTAATGTACACTAATGGAACAGAACTTTGGTGCATTCATATGTACAAGAAATGACCAGAAAATCCTTATTAGCAGAAGCAATATTACATAGACAGCTCTGCCAAGGGTAACGCTACTGTGCACTTCTGCTATACTAAATATACCGTTAGCTGGGGATTCACAGCCACTGGCTTCATTGTCATTCTAACCTTCTCCACTTTGGTATCCATATACAGTAAAGCTCTGGCTGCCCACTTGACTGGCTGATGGTGAGTGACAGCATCTCTGATTCCTAGAATCCAGTGCAGGCCAGCTAAGAGAGAGGAGGGTGGGCTGAGGCATGTGTTCAGGATGATTTGGTACAGGCTGGCTTGGGCCGCCTTGAACAAATCACTGCTCCCCTGCTTCTTAATGATGGACCATTTGCTTTCCATATTTTACTATTAACAGACAAGGAATGGTCGATCCAAACCTATACCTCTTATTTTGGCTGCAGGGGTGGCAATGACATCCGCAATAGCAGTGGGGATAATTAATGAGATGGTGTGCATCACCAAGGAGGGTTATTTATTCAAATGAAATATACCTAAAGTGCCAACCCTTAATATGTCAATTTGAATAATGGTGGTCTGTGTGTCTGGAGGATGTAGCCTGGCTCATTAATCTCAAGCGACTAGCTTTTGCCCAGATGGACCACAATTGTTATCTTTATCCCTTTTAAATAGATAAGAGGAGATGCCCCCATTCATGTGCTGTGAGATGGCTATAGTTTGGTAGAAAGGAAAGGCTCCAAAATGAAACTGCTCCCAATAAGGTATGTTGTTTCTTCAGTAATGGGGTCATGATTTCTAGAAATAAACATTTGAGTTCTTCCAACATGTTTTTGTAGCTTTGACCACCACAAGCCAAGGTCCATTGTGTCTCACTGGATTGGAGAAGGCAGCACATTTTACGCTTTTACAGCCAACATTTCAAACATTGCGGACCTCAAACAAAAGCATCCAAGGTTGATTTTAAGGTAAGAGGAACAATATGTATTTGAGATTTAGGATTGAACTATCCCTTTAAGACAACCCTTTCTCTTTATCGTCCCCCTGCACCAATGAAGCTCAACCTCTCTTACAAATGCTCTGGCAACACAACAAGTCAAAGTCAGCTTTTCAAATGTACTTATAGCACAATCCAAGTCTATGATACCATCTGTTCTAATTGCAATCCTGAGGGGGAAAAAAAGCCAATTCCTCTTTCTGGTTCAAATATGCCCACCAAGCATTCAGGTAGACTTGCAGACTCTACCCCTTTAAGGGCTTGATAACGCTCCAACAATGTATCAAAAAGAAAATAAGAACCATAAGAGTGTTGACGCACAAGGGCAAAACAGTAATGCTCTCAGTCAAGGATCTTAATAGTTTTGTTTTTTTAATCCCACTCGCTGAGACCTCTAGGAGGAAAAATAGCCCAATTTGGGCTTTGAGGAAACCGGACCGGTCTCAATCTTGGATTGAATCATAGCCTCCACAACAAAACAAATTTGCATCAATGATTTTTTTCCAAGGAGGGAGAAAAATCTTGCAGAAACTTTCCAGAGGTATAAACAGGGCAATTATTGACAAACAGTCACCACAAAGGTAACCTTAGCCTTCTGACGATGATGCATGGTTCAGCATTTGATATACATTGCTTATCCAGACCTTTACAAGTGTTGCATTGCTGTATGATAGTGGCTTTAATGTGATCAGGCAGCGGCAATTGAGATTATTGAGCCGGACTAAAGTGTCTCGCTGGCCGAAAGAGAAGGTAAACTTTATTGGAGTTTGCAAAATTTGATATCTATATTAAAGAAGAACCTGATCTCCTCTTTCGGTTGGCTGTGGTGTTGTTGATGCTTTTTGGATGTGCTGATACATAGCTACAATATCCAAGTGGTGTCATTTAAGTCATTCTACCTTAAGCCTGTGTAATTGGATATTACTTGAAAATACAGCCAAGACTCTTTGAACTGTTATTCAGTGGTAAAAGAAGTACTGAGATTCATTACTGAAAAAAAAAGTCCTAATACAAACAATGTAAAAATACATGGTGAAAGTCCAGCATCAAAAGCGTACACAGGGTAAAATACATATGCAAATTGTATGGAAATCATCAAAAGTTAAAATGTACCTTTTTAGATACATTACTATGTTTGATATATATATATATATATATATATATATATATAAGGGTTTTAAGGAATCAACTTCTGTTGTCAAAATTGGAGCTAGTTCATCTTCTGCACATTAAATCTCTCTCAAATTGCTTTCAATGTGTTAGACAATTATTTCATTCACTGCATACAGCTGCCTGCTGTGGTCGAAAGCAAGGTTATGAGAGCAGTAAGAGTGAACCAAAACAGTAAAGTCGCATGCGGGAAAGCTAACAATGAGCTGAAACAAAAACAAAAAAACATAAATCTGAAAGAAGCTGCATATTCAGGTGATAATTTCCCTCACCAAGGAGTTTGCTGTTTTGATTGTGTGTCAGCAGGAATGTGGAACAACTCCTGGCTTGGTCGAAGGGTGAAGTATAGGCCAAGGAAGTACCCATAAAATGTTACAGGGGATCACGGGGCAGACGCATGCTTTATTTTTCACTTCTGGAAACAGTCATTGCAAAGATCTGTGCCCTCTGAGTGCCTCTCTAGTTCCTTGTTTTCACATTGTTATTTGATATATTTTAGCAATACACATATTGATTAAAGTCTGTATATAGCCGAGTGACCAGTGGAAGCATTTTTTATCATGACTTACCAAGTTTGTTGTCTGCCTTGATGGCATATCTAGTTATTCCCTCTCTGTGCTGCTTCTGCTGAATAATTAAGAATGGACAAAGTGGATCACTGCCAATATTGATTGTAATGCATTATGCTTTTTGCATTACAATCTGCAAATGTCGAATGTGTTACAATAAGCCTCAACTAGACTGACTGTCGAGATCCTCCGTGCAGCACCTACACAAAGTGTTTTTACGTGAAAGATCCCACTTTGACCTAAGAGGAATATGTGGTGAAATTGGACTGTGGTTTGGCTCTCAGGGAGAACGAAGAAAAACTTTAGCCAACACTAATACTGAGGGAAGGTCACAAGGTTCAACCGCAATTTAGTTGATCAACCATGTCATTTAATCTAGGAAATATAAGGATTTATGTGTGAGAATTTACACCTATGGTATATTAAATAAACCCGATGTTGGACGAACGCCTGTAACTATTAATGTGATCATTCAAAACCAGATTTAACAAGTATCATTAGTGGCTATATGAATATCTGGATGTTTGAGTGTTCCTGAAATTGAAAGACGCACAATTAAGAGCTTTTGCTGTCCACAATCCAGAAGAAGAAAATGACCATTAAAATACTGCATAGGTAACGGCTTTGTAGCCTGTGCTTTTATATTCTGGCATGGATTCTTACTATTCATCCACAGGAACAACTCATAAACTGTGTTCTTTTATTTTGTTTTTCAATTTTTCTATTAGTCTACTGGCTACACCTAACAGTTCAAGCTTTTCTCACTACATGTTTCTGTTACTTACTTTATGTGTCTCCATGAGCAAAACCCCCACAAGTAGAACATTCCCAATTAGCATTTATTAAAAAATCCCTACCTGGAAGTATTGTCGGAAACTGGCTCCAAGAGTTACATGGGTATGAACTTGTATGAATAAGGGATTCTGTTTGGTATAAACAGAACTACGTAAATGTCTGAGAAATGTTACAGTAGCTGCCAGCGAACTGGTGAAGCGCTTTGTCGTTGTGCCGTGGCCCATGCTGTACGAAGTCCAAGTGCTGAGGAATGAGGAGTCTACGACTGTCTGGGAGATAGAGACCGAGTGGAACCCATCACTATTACCTTGGCTGTTTGTGGTCGTCCGCTTGCCATATCCCTCTCGCCACAAGCAGATGGTAGCATCCATAGCCTGCCAAGTTTACACTGACGAGAATGTGTATGTGACACGAGTATCCATTGGTGTATATGTGTGTACGTGACCGCATACAAAATTTGTACGTGGCAATAACACGCTAGAGTTCATTCGGATCCGTGGTGAAAGCAGGCCATTTGAAAATTCCCCCTTATCTTCCACAACAGAGGCTGTATGTTTTCCGCACCTATTACAGATCATTTCACAGGGAAAGACAGTGATGGGCCTTGAGTGGATATATGTGAGAAAGGATGTAATACGGTAACCTTACGCTGCAAAATGAGACGGCAAGTGAGCAGTGGGGAAATGGATACAGTCAAAGCGAGTCAGCAGACCACATTGCATGTCAGTATGTCCTGCAGATGTAGGCTCGAGTCTCACACGGATGCCAAAATGTACACATATCAAACAACACCAGGCTGAGTCAGGCGTTTCACCGCTTTGTGTTATTTTACCCCCTCCTTATTTGCCAGTTATCATAGCTGGGGAAATTAACAGTGACCAACAATCCCAGAGACGGTGAAGAAGACAAATGGCTACTGTGACAATAGAGGGATCGGCTAACTTATAAATGAAACTATGCATGGCCACAGATGTTACGAGCACATATGGATGTAATTAATAACAATAAAGCTAGAGTTTACTAAAAAGGAAAACATGCTCTTGTAGTTCAACCTAAATGCCATGGAATCAGGCTGAGGATATCAGCCTAAAGTGCCTCATAGGCCTACTGTAACAGGTAGAGGGATGCTGAGTCAGCATCTAACAGCATGCAGGGTTGGAAGAACTATGCAGGTCTTTAATTAAAGTAAAAGTAGCATTACCACTCCATCCAATCAAATCGAATCCAATCAAAAGTAAAACTAGTCATAATGCAACAAAATAGCTCCCTTCATTTTGGCACATTATAATAATGCCGTATTATCATCTTCACAGAAGGGCTTACAGCAAGTACCGCTGTTAAATTAGAAATGAGTCCACAGCAACACTCAGCTATAAAGAAATAACAGACCATATGACGCAATTGACCAAATCTGAATTGAGTCATAACGAAGCTGTGTAATAATGATTTATGAATGTGCAGGCAACATTTCATACTAGCTAAATGTGAGGAAGCTTGTGCTAAAACAGTTCAACTTTAAAAATATATATAATTCCTTGCCATCTTGCTGAGAGTCAGCTGAGAAGATTCATACCACTCATGTCTGTATGCTAAATATGGAGCTACAGCTAGCAGCTAGTTAGCTTAGCCTAGCATAGCAGTAAGACTGGAAGCAGGGAAAGCGTTAGCCTGGTCTTGAGCTTTTTTTCTTTGCATAAGTAACTTGGTACTACAGCTGTCAAATCTGGTCAAGTAAAAAGAAAGACCGTGATTCTAAAATGTATTAAATTGTGTAGATTAGCATTAAATGGATAATAGTCACGAAGGCTACAGTGCAAGAACATCAAAACTCTGCTCAAGTACAGGGCTTGAGTTATATACTACCACTGACAGTATGGTATGTGGGGAAATCAAAATCTAGAGGAGGGAGTGTTCACATAGCATCAAAGCAACAACATTGAGGAATATGTGTCCCATTGTTCAAGTTGGAATGAGGTTTGGCACCATGCCTCGGAACTTCTTTGACTCCGGCACTGTAGTAAAATAATGTTTACAATTCCTGGATGGTGTCATGTCAGTGTACACAGATGAGATGTCTCACGAGGCCTATGGAATAATAAAATAACGTGTTACGGCTTGCATGCATTCATAAACCCATGTAAAGCTTTGTCTGTAGAATTTCCCCTACTTCCACATACTCCCAGGCTCCGTTGCATCCCTCTCAGGGTATAAAATATCTCTCTGTGGTTGCCATTAACATTCACCCAGGAAGCTCAATCAGTAACCAATTCTGGTGTTCCCTCCTTTTTGTAATTAGGCCCCGGGCCTTGTGTGGGGTAGGCCTGTGCATTCTGGCTGAGAAGACGCCCTGAGAGGGGATTTGCGGTTTGGGAAGCCTGGTCTGGAAAGAACAACTGTCTATTGGAGCCAGCTACTTGCCCCTCTCTGATTTGACACATGCCCTACACTTTGACAGAGTTTGCAGACAGGATGCAGCCTTCGACATGTGCGCACTTCTGCCAGAGAGCCTGGAGCTGAGAAGCCCGGTGCAACAAGCAGAACGGCCCGTGGAGGCCACAGAATATCCTCCTGGAAGAAGATCGCAGCAGTCTGGAGCCGCCTGGTCAAGAGGTTTAAGGAATACAAGCGTCGCCTGAAGCCAATACTTTTAATTCCACGGGCAAAAGCTCTTCATATTGTGGAAATTACCATATGCGAACACAAACTCAAGCTGACACAAAGGCATGCCTGCACATTGTCTGCACATACATAATCACACTTTCATAACCACATATTCCCTCCCTCAAACACACACACACAGTTTTCTCAGGGATGTTCTCTGCCTTGAGAGGAAATTCTTTTCCCAGCATTGATGCCCTTGTAGAAAAAAAAAGTTTCCTGGTGCAATTCTGCAGGGGAGGAAATAGTATCGAATCAACAAGGAGATACTGTGCAATACCCAGGGGAAAACTTGCTTCATATGCAATGATTGCATTTCATTTCACAATACAAATCCCCCCCTTTAAACATAAACATCGTACCTCTTTATCAGTAAGTAGTGAAGCAGCTTAACATCTCTTTTTGTGCTGTTGGATTGGAATGAATGAGATGTGGTCAACTATTTGCAATGCAGCCAAGGCAAAAAGAAAAAAACTTTGATGAATGCATGCTTGTCAAACATTATTTTCCACAAACTGAATTCCATCATGAAGACAGAGTTAATTTTACACAACAAGCCAATCAGATATACGCAAATACACCAGAATGAATGAATGAATGTGCATTTATTATGATGTATGTGTCTTAATATTCAATGTTAATCAGAACGGATCACAACCCTGGAAGCAAATCAAGAGCTGCAGATTATTGGGAATTCTGTAACAGGAGTTCTGAATGGCGGCTGTTGTAGTTATCTTCTCACATCTCTCATCTACTTGTCAGGTGTTATTTGACTGATCAATCATCACCATACCAACCCTGCTTCTCCTTTCCCAGAAAAAGAAAAAGGAGTGGGTCAGGCCACCCCTGCTTGTAGCCAAAACACAATTTCATCACTGAGTCCGGTTTTGTGGCTGGACAGGGCAGGATTTAGCGGTGCATGCCTCATCCATCTTTGGCGCTCCCAGCCTTTCCCCCTAAAACAGACAGAGATGGATGAGTTCTAGCTGGAGCACGGCTCTCCCTTTCCATCCACTCCCTCACCTTGGGAATCTTCCCCGTGCTTCAATCCTGCTCCTCCCTCTCTCTTGCAGACCTATACTTGTTCCCTTACAGTTGCTACGCCCCCTACTCATGTTAAAATCATGGTTTCTTCAACCGCCACAATGATCCCGAACAACAAATCTTAATCCTTTAACCTCTGTAATCTATTCTTTTGGGTTTATTTCATATGCTAGCACTAATGCCCAAGTGTTTAAAATAGTAAGGATTTGGCAAAAATGCAAGAGTTTGGGAAGCAGTGAGCAAATGACTGGATTGGGGATCTAAACAGTTAACAAAAAAGTATATTTGTCCTCTGGCATGCATGTTTGTCTATGGGTCAGTTTTTCTCTGAGAGGTTAGGTTTATGTACACGAGTGGTCAATATTGTGAAATGACACCTGATTGTACAGAACAGGGTTCACGTTGCAACAATGACCCGCTTGCTGAACATTATCCTGATACTAGCACGGTAAGAGAAATCAATAATTTTGACAACATTTTGATTTTAAAATGTTGTTTAAATGATTCCGCTAAACAATTAGTCCACACTGTGCAATCAGAAATGAGTCCATAAATATAGCAACAGACAGCTATAATGAAATAACAGAAGAAGCTTTGTAATAATGATTTATGAATGTGCAGGCAACATTTCATATTAGCTAAAAGTGATGAAGCGTCTGCTAACATTTAAAACTATATATATAATTCCTTGCCATTTTACTGAGAGTCAGCTGAGAAGCTTCATACCACTCATGTCTGTATGATAAATATGAAGCTACAGCTAGCAGCTAGTTAGCTTAGCCTAGCTTACCGCAGGGTAAATCTGGTAAAGTAAAAAGAACAAGTGTTTCTAAAATGTATTACATTGACTAAATTAGCATTAAATTGAAAATAGTCAGAGGTTAACATGGGCGCCCTAAGGAAGCTTTGACGCTGTTCAGACAGGAGGAATTGGGCTGATCGGAATACCCAAATTGTTTCGGAATGTGGCAATGAGCTTATTGCCAGTCACGAGAAAAACAAAATAAAGAGTAAAACATTGATGGCAAAAAAACATTAAAATTTCAGTGCCTTTAAATGGATTTGGTATGACACCAAATCTCGATTGAGTCAAATTATGAAGGATAAATTTAACAAGTTAGGTGACAGTTTGTTATAGTTAGCTGCCACATTCATGGGTTCTTAATTCACCATCAAAACATGCGAGACAAACAGTTTTCGTTAAGAATTCTAGGATAAACAGGATGAGTAATAGATCTTCTCAGTGCCATCCTTGGACAGTTATAAATCACAGTCCTCACCACTACTTTTGATGAATAGGCTGATTAGGCACAGCTCTATCTCGGTGTTAGCTCATCATCCCAGGGCTCATCCTGTTGGGCTAACCTGGCCACTGTAGAGCAGCCGAGGACAAGCAAACCCTCTCCAGGGGCTAATCTCCTGGGGAATCCAGGATTATGGGCAGCACTAATAGCGAATCCCCTACATACACTAAAGCTGAGCCGGCGGCTTAGCAGGGTTAGAGGGTTCTCTCCTCGCCTTCCTCTGTCTTTTGGACTCTGCTGTCCAGGTATGGACTGATAAGCTCTGAACCTCTAGAAGAAAGGTTGAAAAAGATTGTCCTGACCTGGAGGTGTTGTAAAACGTGGTTATGAGTGTTGCTGGGGCCAAAAGCACATTTTCTTGACTCTACAAGGATATGTTTGGATAGCACAGCTGAGATTTATCAAAATTCATGACTGATAAAGTATGCGTAATAAGCTTCTTTTTTTTTTTCAGGAAACAGATTAAAACAGGCTATGAATAACAAACAAGTTTAATTAGATGTTTAATTTATGACAGCTTACTTTCAGGTGCATGCTGTCACTCATTACTAGTCAAAGTTTACCCAGAGTTCTTCATCCAGACTACAGATGGCACTATTGCCTCAGTATGGCAGGTACTGGATACCAATATCTCCTAATGATTGGCAACCTTTATTTCCCCTGAATGACCTTAGTTAGTACGGAGATGTTTGCATGGGAGCAACAACTAAAATGAATCACTGCTTCAAATCAAACAGCGTCCACCCTCCAACTCTTCAAAAAGAGCTTCTTTTAGCTTCAGTCCTTTTCCTGTAAAAATAAATCCAGTCAGTTTATGCTCAAACGTCCCCCTGGCTTTCATTGGTTCCGCCAGATTGGTGAGGCAAATCAAACGCAGACACATTCATTCACTGACCAAGTGGTATTAAAAAACTTGAGCTTTCCACACTGCCGGGCTTTGGAGCTGGTGACCTCTCTCAATTTAGAAGGCGTCCAATAAAGAGCATGAACCGAACACTCAAGATTTCCATCAGCCCGAGAGTGATGAGTCAGTTGCCGCGACTTAATAAACAAAAAAATAAATGGAAGTAACAGCTGACCCTGCACGGGTGAGTGACAGCTTTAGATGATCATTTGGATCAACTCTGATTCCACAATTGCACCGAGCTCTAACAGCAGAGGAAACCAGGCTGCTTTAAGAAATGTCTTTCTTCCCCGCCTGTCATGAAAGTTCCCAGATTCATGAGTGTAATTTGCTTTTTCTTTCCAACTTGTGGCGTGTTAATTACTGGCAGCTTTCTCCGAGGCTCTCTAAACTGAAATGACAGAGGTGTTCTTTAGTGTGCTGAAGTTGCTTCAGCTGCTGTCTGTGGTAATTGAATAGCAGGATTTTGCAGATGGAAATCACTGGGAAAGAAGAGCAGCTTTTTTACGTCACTGTTGTTACCACTTCTGCCATCATTCTGATTTCTTTTTCTGGTCCAGCATCTTTATAGCAGGTTCAAATGTCAGTGTCACTGCATGGTGACTTTTTGGAAGCATGGAGATCCTGCTACAAACTCTACCTCACCTCATTTATATAAAACGTACACCTTTAACATGTATGTATATAGTATCACATTGTATGTAATATTTATTTAGAATTTATTTATTATTTATGCTGTTGATAAAAAAAATGTTGCTAGATATTTTTCTACTGTTGTTATATACACTTTAACTCATGTGCAATGCCTTCTTAGCATGCTGCTGTAGCGAAACAATTTTCCAATTTGGGATCGATAAAGCATTTCTAATCTAATCTTATCAGAGACAAATGTATTGGCAATCAGTTCTACTTTTATTAAGACATTTTAATAGATTAGACAAAACAAGTTTCATTTGATAAAGATGTTTCATTTACAGATAAATCCGGAAACAGTAAAGGACCTCAGTGCAGACAGGTGGGACTCCACATTGCCTTCATAAATAGCTTCTACTGTACAGCTTCTTACACACGGTCACATGGTTTAAATCCTTGATGTGATTACATCAGTTAAGAGATAGAACCTAAAAGAAAAACATGGGATGGGGATGGAAAATTACAGAGTTAATACTAAGTACAGCTTGTTTGAATAAATTGGGAGTACTTGGAATTGGCTATTCCGGATGCATGGGGGAAATTGCACTTGAGGGAAACAAATCTTTTCTTCCATTGTCTGTGTCAAGTCCAATCAATTACAGAAACAAACTAAAAAGGAATAGAGGAAGAAAAGAAAGAAAGAAAGATCCGGTGGTGGTGGTCACATTAAAGGCTATTCGAGCTGCCGTGTTGCTCCGAGTCTGGGAGTAGGAAAAAGGGCGTCTAGGACATGGTGATCTGCATGGACTCCAGCATCTCCTCCACCGTCTTCATGGAGCATTTGTTCTCCTTGGACCCGCGACCAGCCATCTACGTGTCAGGGAAGAGGTAAAAATAAAAAAAAGAGACAGAAGTGAGACGAGAACATTGGCTCATTAGGTTTGCCGCCAACAAAAGCAAAAGAGGCCAAAACACATTTGACCGCAGCATTACTCGTTAGCCTCGCCCACCCTTTGCTGCAGTGGTCATTAAATAGCATTGATAAACGGGTAAAGAGTCACAATAGCCAGATTTCTCCTCAACTGTTGCATAAGAGTCATTTTGAGAGCACTCCGAAACAGGATGCCCACATGATTAGTCCACTTCCATGGCCTCTAGTACAGGAGTACATAACACTGCGCTCTAATTTCTGTCCACGGGGTTTTCACAGGAAGTGCCGCAAATTATAATCCACAAGCACATCCAGGATTACTCAGGCGTGAACGTACAGGCACACACACTTCATTTTTCTTCCCAATTAAACTTTGCAACGTACGAGGCATCCCCTCGAAAAATACCAAAGAGGAAGACAACTTCCTTAACCTTGGGTAGGGGACCAGGGGTGTAATAAAGGGTCAGTGTAATTACCCTCGCCTCCCTCACATTTATAGATGGAAATAAATCTTGATGAGATGTTTCTAAAATAAGGTGAAAAGTATTTTTAACTGTAGATCTAGATACCAGAAGGAGAAGGAGATTTAAAGGGGCCCTATTATGCTAATTTTCATGTTTGTTTTTGGTGCCTCTACTGTGACATGTCTCCATGCTTTAATGTTGAAAAAGCTCTTTATTTTTTCTCATGCTGCCTGTGCTCCTCTTTTCACCCTATGTCTGAAACCAGAGCTCAGACTGCTCTGATTGGTTAGCTGGCCAGCTTTGTTGTGATTGGTCAACTGCTTAGAGACATCCTGCCTATCGTTAACAATGTGTTGGAGCGCTAGCGAATACAAGTGAGTGTTACATAGTGATGTCACTATGTTAAGGAAGTAAACAAGGTAGTCCAACAGAGGCGATTCAGGCGGGGGCGGGGAGTGGCCTCGATTGCAATGTTTGATAATTAACAAATATCAAAAAATAAGTCTTTGGGGCAGCAGAGGTTCAGTCTGTAGGGAAGTTGAACCTAAAGGTGGCCGGTTCACGTCCCGATAGGACCAAATATAGGGCGTGGACTGGGGCCTGGAGAGATGCCAGTTTACCTCCTGGGCTACTACCGAGGTGCCCTTGAGCCAGGCACCAAACCCCCTACTGCTCTGGCTGTCGGTGAACTGGCTGCCCCTTCACTCTCCCTCTCTTATCCTGCATGTGGTTATGTGTTCATGTAAATCAACCTGTTTGTGTAATGTGAGATATTAACGTAATTTCCTCGTTGGGGATTAATAAAGTATTTCTTCTTCCTGTTCTTTTGAAGAACATAGATTAAGGAAAAGAGCAAGTATCTCATAATGTGATAAAAATGTAGCAATTGGGTTAAAAAAGAACAGATTAAAAGCCCAAATGTTATTAGAACATTGTGAGGACTTTTGAGACTCTTTGTGCTTATATTATACTAAACAAAAACTGTGGAAGACAGCGATGCAAGCCAGTAGCATTGCATATTAATCATATTATAAAAGTACTGACACAATGCTTTGTAGAAGCATTGCAGATCTGTCAGCCTCAACTACAAAACAGATCCATAGCATTGAGAAGGTCAGGATTGGACCCTCACTGAGACCATTTTGCTTTCTCTCTAAATCTTTTTTGTGGAACAACACATTAATTAAAACAGACACCTCTCAAAGCCATGTTCAACATAAAGAAATGCTTTGAATGCTGTGAGGCTTTTCGTCTTCCGACATTTGGCCTGGCTTCAAACAGGAGCTAACCGTAGCCTAGACCTAGCCTATTTCCATGGCTAACGTTTTTTCCTTTCTCTTTTGCCAGACTCCATCTTAAGACAGTTGGCTAAGGTGTGCAATTGCCTACGTAATTTCCAAGAGTGACTCATTCTCTTGGAGTTAGGGTGTGTGTGCATGTGTGTGTGGTGGGGTAGCTCTAATGATCAGTGCATTTCATTGCCTTGCTGCCCTAATGCGCCATTACCCCGGGCCCCGGTAGTCAATTATCTCCTTTGCTTGAGGTGAGAGAACCACATTAGGTCCTGCCCTGCTCTGCAGACCGCTCCAGATCTATTTAGAGCATCTGATAATGGAGTCACGACGCAGCGGGGAGCCTGTGGTCCGTGACGGAGGAGCTAATCAGGGAATCTGTTGCGAGAGTTAGGGCAGGAGGGCAGTGCTGCTTTAAAGACCCCCCTTGTACCTCCGAGCAGATGTAGAAGAAGTACTCAGATACTTTACTTAAATAAAAGAGGATATACTTTGGTCCTAAAACACTACATTACAAGTAAACGTCCTAAACTCAAAATTGTACTTAAGGAAAAGCACAAGAGTATTAATCAGAATTAGATTAAACATACTTTATTTTTCCTGAGGGTAAATCGGTTAAATGGAAGTTGCACCATATTAGAACATTAATAAATATTGATATAAACATAAGGAGTAAAGATGTGCAAAACCCGCTCTGTCTTTTAACCTCTTTCCTTCTCTCTATTGATCCTCCTTAGCAACGGTCATGTTATGCTTAGCAGCGGTGTGTTATCGATTATTAACAACCTCTGAATGTCCAAATTGACCAATCAGATTCGAGCATTCAGCTTAAGAGGGTAAAAGTGTTAAATATATGAAGGGGAAGAAACCAATATGATATTTCCTGTTGAAATGTAATGGATTAGAAGTATTCAGTAGCATAAAATGGAAAGTAAATGTACTTAGTTATTCTGCCACTGCCCCACATCTCCAGCCGACCCCCCCGAGGTAATTACGTTTCTCTTGTTGTAAATGAGCCTCGGTGGGTCGTGACCTCTGGCTGACGTCTGCTCCCACTTGCACTCACCTGCCGGCCTTTTTTCTCACACTGAGGTATGACAATAACCAGGTACCTGGTCCCTAATAAAAGTGGACTGACACAAGCAACGCTTTTTTAAAAAAAGGGGGCCATTAATCAGCGTGCACAAGCCCCCCAGCGGCCTGCAGCTGTGTAACAGAGGCCTCGCACCGCCTGCCGCTCCCTTTTAAAAAAGATCTCAGAAGGCGGGAGGTGGTGAGGCAACCTTACACCTTGTCATTTAACTTGTCTCGCAAAGGGAACGGGAAAAAAAAGTGCCAGACTTGTAGACACAGACTGTACATACACACTCACCGCACAACATCATCATTACCAAGCAACTACAGGGACGCTTTGAACAGCAATGGATTTGTCCGATTTTCTAGTTTAAACATAAATTCTGGCCCATTTAACAGAAATGACCTTCACTTTGTAGCATTTTTTAGAGCACTACCAGACAAGATAAAAGGGACAATTTCAATCATTGGATTTTTTCTTCTTCCATAAAATGAGTCAGAAGCTCACACTCCCTGGAGGACGAAGGTGTGACTGACTGAGGTGTCTCATTATCATCACTGAGGGGGGGAAACTGCACTTAGTCAGAACTTTTAAAAACTTGAGCTTCTTCCACTCCCCTCTGGACTGGAGATGCATTATTTCAGTCGGTCGTCATAACAACTCAACTGAAACCGTTTGCCTCTGTGCCACAACATCATGACGTACACAACAATGTATTGTCCCTGAAATTGGGATAATCGATGATGAACTTGTTGACCATTTCATGCTTTGATATAATTATGATATAATGGCAAAACTGTAAAAGTTCATAGAATAATTGTAAAAAATACATAAAATCCTAATTAAAAAATACATAAATGAAATAAAACCACACAACCAAAACAATAAATGAAATGGAGGATCTTTAAAAAAAAAAGTTTTATATCTTTTCTCCCTGTCTTTGTGTTTTCCCACATGTGTGCTTGTCTGATTGAGTTCACCTGCTGCTTGTGTTTTCCCTTCCTTCTCCAGCGGTGTCTCGTCTTTGTGATTAGACTTGTATACCTGTCTTCCCAGGAGTTCCCTTTCTGTTCATTGTCTATGGTCCTGCCTGCGTTACTTCTCTTGTTCCTCGGGCCCTCTTAATTGTTAAGACTTTCTTTATTTGGTTTTGTCTTGTCTAGTTCCTCTGTTTTTGTCATCAGCTTTTCTTAATTAAAAGCTACATTTTTTGGGTCCAACCTCCTGCCAAAACTCTGACAAATGGACATTTCTGTTAACAAAGATGTGCAATACCCAAGTCATCGTGTCAAAATATTCAAAACTATTCATATCTGTATGAATGTAAACAGTTTGACATAATTCTATTCTATTTTAATACATACTTTTACATTTTTTAATCCATGTGTGGACTATTACCTGTCCTATCCTGTTTTTTGATTGTATTCCTTTCGCTGCTATAAAACCTGAATATCCCTACGGGAACCATTAATGTTTATCTTATCAAGGTGATCACATTCTAGACATTCGCACATGTTAACAGAACGGCAACAACAAGATCAGCCACAATGCTTCCAGTCGTGTCCATATATCGTGGGATGAGTCGATAACGTAATTATTGAGAAATGCCTACATATCAGCTTCATAGTTTAAATATAACTTGAGTTGGACATCCATTTAGAGGTGTAATAACAAAGCTCAATGAATCCAAAAGACTTACTGTTTTGGTCCAAATATTTTCTTTCCGATATATAATATTGTCTGTAACTGTTTATTGACAGTTGAAATCTTTGCCCAAAGCTATTAGCACAAACAATCTGCTGAGCTGAAGACAGATGTGTGATTCCGGTCTGTGGGCAAACCCTCTGACACACCTCTTTGGCAATAAAGAAACATATCTAGTAAGGAACACATGGGCTCCACTACTGGTTGTGCTACTGTCAAAGCCCTGTAACAAGTTTCAGATGAAGGCCCTTTGAGTAATGTTACAATGTGTCCAAGCTTTTCTGCTGATCTTATATAAAGCCAGTAATGGATTCAGCAGTTAGAATTAGACAGCTTAGCCTAATAAGTGCCACATGTGGCCAGAGCAGAAGGTTAATTGAAGGACAGTATCGGTGCCGTGGATTATGTTACGCTTCAGATATGTGGACGTGGCTGAGTTCCATTCAAGTATGATTTTCCTTCTTCACACTTTGTTTCTCTGCTTCCTTTGAGCCTCAGATTTATGCTTGAAAATTTAGCAGTTTGAAATTTTTATCTTGTTCCCTGCCGGGATGAAAGGCATTCTGACAGCGAGGTGAGGTCAGAGAGTGTGCGGATCAAAGTGTGAGAATTCCACATCACTCGAGGCATTTGATGGAATATTATTATTGACCAAAGCGCCTATGCGTTTTTCCCATTTATCAAGGGGATCCATATCTTATGAAGCGTTAACCTGATTTAAAACACCCCGCCAGTTATTACATGTTCAATTGAGCATCCAGGAGCGAGTAAAAGCTCGTAGTTCTCCCGTGAAACTTCTCCAGCAGCCGCTCACCGTGACACATGGACACTTTTTTTCCGATTGAGCCCTCATACTTGTCTGAAAGCTCGACATGTGAAACGTGTCTCTTCGTGTGGTGAGACGAGGACTTAGAGGCTCAGCGGGGAGCCCCTCTCGCTCAAAAGGAGCCACACATGCTGAGCGAGGAACCGCTTATTACATGTTTAACTGTCGGTGCCCGAATAAGCAACACATATGGGCGCGTGGTAATTTTTTTTTTTTTTTTTTAATGAAATATGCTTTTGGGTTGCTATGACAACAGAATAAACCGTTTTTAGTGATACCATGTGAGCGGCTTCTCACTTTTTCCCCTTGCCTTTGCATTGCGTGCGTGTGTTGATACTAATGTCAGCACACACAGAGTTCCATCATTTATCTCCCATTTTGGAGAACATTTCTACTCTGTGTAGCAATAGATCAGTGTCATCGTTTTCACAGAACGTTTGTCTGGCACAAATGGATTTATTGGCCATTAAGATTTCACTTTAACGACAGTAATTCAAATATCTTCCCAGATAAATTGATTTGAGGTGAATACGTTAGGAGTAATCTGATGGATATCACCATGAAACCTCCCCACATTGTGACTGACTATTATTTGTATTTGGAGAAATCTTAAAGGGGCCCTATTATGCTTTTGGGGGTTTTACCTTCCCTGTAGTGTGTTGTAAACGTTTTGGTGCATGAAAATGGTCTGCAAAGGTTAAGATCCCAAAGTGCGCCCCCTGCCTGAAACGCCTCATTTGGACTCCTTTGTTTACCTCAGTTACATAGTGACATCACAATGTAACACTCCTGTTATAATGGCAAGGTAGTGTAAGTAGAATAAATATGTCACAGGAGAGGCCCAAAATACTATAATGAAAAAGAGCATAATAGGGCCCCTTTAACTAAACATAGTATTTTAACATTATCTTCCCCTTAACCAATGTTGCACTTACTGCGATTTGGATATTGTGCTCGTCTGTCGTGCAATAGTGATATCAAATGTATTTAATGACGAGCCCTTATTTTACATCAAAGTTTGTCAAGATTATTCATACCATTGCCTGGAAGAATGAGCATAAATGGCCCCTTTAACACACAAATGGACAGATTTGTATTTTTTTTAAAACCCAAATGTTTTCTTCCTCTGGTCTGAAAGAAAATGGAAACTAAATGGTCTTAATAATAACTGTATATCTAGTTAACACATGCTGCGACTGGAGGAATAGCACTAAAATTTACAATTAGGCTCGTGAATATGCCGGGGACTTCCAAGTTTCAGCTTAATGGCTCTTGAGGGGTCAGTGAAGCTCGCGCTGAGAACCGCTGAACTATACAACTCTCTGCTACAGTTTAGCACGATTGTGGTCCTGGGAGAGTCAGCCTGTGGCTCATCTGTGAGGCCGGGGTGTGGAATAAAGTCTTAGCAGACGCTGTGGCCTTAAATCAACACATTAACAGTAAATGTACCCAGACATGGGGAAAGACACTGGGGTTGTTATTACAAAACACTGCACGTCAAAAAAAGGCCTTCTCCGGGGCTGCTGTGCGTTCAGGGGTCATTTGGTGGTGCTGAAAGATTTGCACATGCTATGCAAATGAGGGGATTTCTGGATATTGTGTGTGAATAGTGTATGAAAGCTAAAAGACAACAGAAAAATCATAAGAAATATGATTTGGGGTTAGAATAATGGAAAAAGTCAAGCTATGGTTGTTAGCCTAACCCTAACCTGTTTATTGGTTCTACTGTTCGATCTCAGCACAGGCCGTCAAAATGCCAACTTTTCGATAGCAAGATGTGACAGTAGACGAGAGACAACACAAATAATGGTGGCTAGATAAAAGTAATGAAGATAGTGGAAGAAATTGCATAATAGTGAGGCTAAATTATAAATGCTGTGACTATTGTTACATGACTTACCTTATAGGCCCTGTTTATTTGAGTGGCAGCCCAGGCGGCGTACTTCATATTGTCCTTCTTCACCTTAGCACTGACTTTTGGACTTGCAGCGATGTGACTTGCAGACTGGAGGCAAAAACAGAAGAAGAAAAAGCACATGAAGAAGAAGCAAAAAGGGGGGAAAGGGGGTGTTTCTTATATCAAAACTTGGTGAAACAGCAATAAAAAGCGTAATTGAGATGAATGTGCAACCACGTTTACCATCCACCACTCCACTAGTCATTGTGGCAGAAAAAAACGAAGAGAGAGAAAACAGACCTTGGCCTGATGACACGGAAATCATTTATGGGGAGGGGGAAAAAGTGAGTGTTTTAATGCTTCGTACGTAAATTGTCACTTAACGGGGGCCTAATTTCTCCAACACCATCGATTCTTCGCGATGAAAGGACCTTGATGTTGAAGGAGAAAAAAAGTGGCGCGCAGCGAGAGGAGCGCTGTGTGAATCACGGTCTTTGCCGGCCTCGACAGCTCCCCTCCGCACCACAAATCCAATGTCTTTCCCATGTTCCTTCCATCATCTCCACACAGCAAACCCCAGAGGGCTTACCCTGCATGCACTTCAAAGCCCTCCGCTAAAACTTTAACTACACACCAATCAACCTAGACCTGGGTTTCTTTTCTATAAAACAGTTTGGCTTCTGTATTTTTTTAGTAAGCATCACTTTCTTTCTTACTAATTTAGATCATGTCGTCTTAGACAGGCTCTCCTGTTATGGAGGGGAATCCCCACGCAAATGTTGTGAGTAACTCACCCACAACCCGAGTGTGGTCAGTGCTACCAGGTCTGAAATGACTCAGTCGGTGAAAGTTTCCTGTCCTTTCGATGAACTTCTTGCACCTGTCAAGATCTGGACCACCGAGACCCTCTGAATCTGCACAGAGACTGATTTAAAAAAAGAAGGAAAAACTCCCACCTGAAGTCTCCATTAAAAGACCCGAGTGTCAGGCGATGACTTGTCAGGAAGCCGTAGAGGGACCTGCTTTGTGTCCAGACGAGCGTGAGAGTTAACAGAAGTCTCCGTTTTTGACCCCGCGTCTTCGTAGCGGTTTCAGAGGGTTCTGGGCTTTGGCGAGGTGTTTGGACTATTTGAAGAATCCCAGTGCCGTTCAGAGGAAAAACACTGGAGCTCTCTGTGTTCGACCCACTTCCCCCTTTCCACCTTTTATTCCCTGTACCGCTTGGTTTGTGTTTTTATGTCAAGTCTCACTTACGTATGATGCATTAGCACTAGCAGACAACATCCTGTTCAAACAAATATGTCGATGAAAAGAGACCGAGAGTACAATCGGACTGGCACCTGGTCGGGTAATTTGCCGGTGACAAAATGCTTCAAGCGGTTGTTCTCCTTTTTTCTTTTATAACTCTGTGACTTCTTTATTTATTTAACTCATACATGTAAAAACCTCACCGAAGGGGTATTATTACTAAAAATAAAGAGCTCCAGAGGGGCAGACTTTTTCCAATGTTGGAGTTCACCGTCTGAGTCAGCAGTGACCTGTCTGAGAGCCCCCTTTTTTTTTTTTGCTTCGCTCCCCCCGAAAACACACTTACACACACAGTGAGTATGGTGGTGCTTGACACACTCAGTGGCCAGCCTCAACCTTGACAAACCACAGGGTTACAAAAAAAAGTCTCCACTCTTTTTTTCTTCTCTCCCACTTTGTCTTCATGCACAGCAGTACTCACCATGTACAGACCAAACAATGCCCTCATGTTTCGGTTGTTCAGCCTCAGCGCCTGGGCAAAATACTTTCTGGACAGCTCCAGGTTTTCCAGCCCCCCCTGAGTGTACTTCACCTGTGTGAGGAGACAGGAGGATGAGGCATTAAACATGGCCAATAAGCTGCGCTAAAGGGCAGCTTGAAGAATGACAGCATGACATCTGAATAAGCAATTCATAACGACCCTGTGTAAACACACGTCCTTTCAGGAGCCTGTATTCCCCGTGACGTTAAATGCGCGTCTCTCCGTTTTTACAGAGAGGCGCCATTGACAGAAGGTTAACATTTATTCCACGGTTTGCCCCCCATGCTCGATGACGGACATCCAGGCGGCTGTACCTACCTCAGCGTACTGCTCACAGTACAAGTGATTGTGAGGGTTGGTCATCATCAGCTCCTCCAGGCAAAACGCAGCTTTTCCATAGCTGCGGACACGACAAGGAAAACAGTAAGCCGATTGATACAGCTGTGCGTGTGTCATCCTTTAGCTTGCTCAACTGTGAAGCACAACATCCATGCCTAATAAATTCACAGGTATAAATCTTAGTTTTAAAACGACGTGTGGTACGGGTCGGTTTAAAGCCTATGTTGTGGAGATGTGTAAAGATGAACGTGACGTTATGTTTATTTACGAGCTTACAGTAAAGGTTACTCAGTCCAGACAGCTGGAAAAGGTAAAAGCCTATCTGCTGTGGTGATTTTTCCTCCTTTGGGGACACTGAGGATCAATCTGGTGCGTCTGTGTGTGTTTTTTCAGCTTTAATGTGTAGTTAACTACCTTCCTGAGGTCAGCACTACAGTAAGAGCTGGCACACTGTGCCTATACTCAGATGAGATCACTTCTCAGCAGCAGACTGCTGAGCTGTTGACCTCACACTAATCTGCTGCCACTCCACTTCTAATACACAGTTTCCCCCTCACAGGCTTAGGCCAAGACGCGCTCAGATACTGTATATCACCGAACACAAAGCCATAAAACGTCTGTACGCCAAACTAAACAGTAGCCGGCGGACGCAGTATCAGACCTACCAACAGATACTGCTCTGGCTGTCTATCAGCAGATCCTGGAAATTAAAAGGTATCATTTGGATTTTTAAACTGCATGACCTAGAGCCTTCATCAGCTCTCCAGTCTGGAAAAACAAATGGGAATACCTGGGTATGTGGCAGCACCAAACAATATTGAAGTCACCCCAAAAAAATCTAAAATAACTTTCAAGTCTGCGCTAAAGTTGGAATATTTCCCCTCGTATTGATTGATGCTAATTTTGTTTAGGTGGCTAAAATATGTTTTGCCGCTACTCGATAGAAGTACAGCGTTTTGCTTCCATGCTGGTAGTCCTATGTGTCTCTCTAAACATGGGCCATTCTAATCGCCATCCACTGTATGTAAAATAGACCATTATATAATATCTAACTATTGAGAAGTAACCCACTTTAAGAAGATCTTAGCTATCCCTTTAAGCTCCCTCACAGGCAGTATGAGGAAAATAAATCATCTTTTTAACAATAAAGCATGTAAACATAATATATGAAACCTTAAACTGAGCATTATAGGGCCTTGTAAGGGGCAGAGAGGTAGGGTAGTCAGAGGCTTCTCCATTCCTCCCAAGTGGTTCCACTCTCTACCAATTGGCAGTATTGGGAGCAGGTGGAGAACCACACACCTGGATCTAATCTCCTAAGCCAACTGAGCACTTCAGTTTGGTGTAGCACATGCAGAGAGCAGGAGGCACCCAGTCTCTGAAGAAGTGTGTTTACGATCCTAGCCGGTAAGTCGGTTAGCGGCCCGTGTATGATGGATGTTTGTTGTAGAGGATTTTGTGTTTGGGTAAAACAAAGCCCTTTTGTATTGGAACACTGATTATGTGTTTGATTGCTGCAATACCATTTTCCTCTACTGTCTGCTGATTTTATAGGCCCCTTTAAGCACTGCTGTTTCTTAATTTTGCTTTGGAAGATTTAAGATGTTTATAAAGGACTTTATCAGTTAAATAAAAAAGCAAAAGACCACAGCTTTGGATCAAGAGAATTAGAGTAGATGGTGATGAATCCAAACAAACAATACAAATGCTGAGATTTTGCGGAAACTAAATGATCCCGAAATGTCCTGCCACATCATAAAGACCCTATCTGTCTATTTAAAGTTTGCCATAGTAACACGCTGAAAGATTAACAGCATAGGAAGGTGGGGACAGAGAAAGAAAGAAATAAACAGGGGGAAGGGGTCTAGTAGAGGGAGGGGGAGATCAGAGGGCTTGGAAGTATGGGGGGGGGGGGCTGCTTACAATTACCACTTCCTCTCCATAAAGACTTTCAGATGTGCTCATGCAGTGGCCTGCCACAGAGCCCTGCTCCATCAGCCATCCACCGGAATCCTGTCCCAGAGTCAGACCCTTACCTCTTCTCCTCTTCCTCTAAAGCTTTGTAAACCCCCCCCCACCCCCACCATCACCGGGCTGCTCTCTAAGCCTGCTCTTCACCACAGAGCTCGAGTAAAGGTTGTAGCCACCATCATGCGCGAGGCTGTCAGAATCCTATTTGTTTCTCTTGGAGGTTAGCGAAAACCATCAGCAGTGGTTTTCCCCCCCGTTGTAATACCGCAGTCTGGTATGAGACAGAAATGGATTCAAAGTATGTTTCGAAGACGGTATTACTATTCATCCTGTAATTCTGGCTGGCCGTTCCAATTTGGTAAGGCTGGGTCAGAGTGACAGCCGACGGCAAATTCTGACGGTGGCTCCGCTCGCAAACAGCCAAACTAACCTCCTGTGTAAACACCTTGGGCATGAGGATTGTTTTAACAGTGTCAACTCATGGCGGGGGGGCTATTAATTACGTTTTTAATGCACTAACACTGGTGCCTGCTGCAAGCCCAAACAATGGCAGTGCACAGACACACCGCTTTGTTTATTTTTAGCTGCCGGGGTGTTGTGCAGTGAGGGGAAGAGAGTTTATTTCTCTTCCTCGCTTCTCCATGTTTTCTCTGGCTTGGTGGGGATTGAAGGAGGGGGAGGGAAGGAGGGAGGGAGGGGGAGAAAAGTGCCACCACCTTCTCCTGGGAATTTCACAGCAAGTGCTCCCTGCCTCTGGAAAAGAGTAGGCGATAATGCCAGGGCGATCCGGAAGAGGAGGAGGAGGGGAAACGGGGAGTTTGTAACCCAAAATAAAGAAAACAAAAGAAAAGAAATTGACACGCCTGTAGATAAGGGGGCTGTGGGAGTGAATGGTGTGATATTAGAAGTGTTGGGATAAGCCGGGAGATAATCCTCTCACCCCTGGATTTCCTCTGGCTACTACAGCAATAAAGCCTCCCAGGACAAAAGCGCCAAATATCCAATAAGTAGCCTTCTCACCGCGCCGCGCATTCCTCCCGCCGCTGCCTTCGTACCGGAGCAACCGCAGAATCAGTGTGCCCACACGCCCACACGCCCACACGCCACACACACACACACACACACACACACACACACACACACACACACACACACACACACACACACACACACACACACACACACACACACACACACACACACCTCTGAGCCCCCAGACAATTAAGGAGGGATAAAAGGTGACACAAACTAAATAAAATAAAATTGTCCTACAATGCTCTGGCAATTCTCCTTGGCAACTGAGTTATCAGCGGGGGGCCGTGGAGTCTTTTTGCTCTCATATGTAGGAGAGAGGGGCTTAGGAGTGAAATCCTATTAAAGTACTCTTATGTGACAAACATGGACAGGGCTCCATTCAGACCCCTGGCAGAGTTAGGCATCTCGCCGCCTTCCATTGTGGCCGAGCAACGGCCCCGTGGGGATCAAGCCATCAGGGCGATGTGAAGCCCCGTTTAAACTGACAGGTACACCTCCGACATATGTTTGCCTCACTGGGAACAGCCACTTCTGAAATGATTAACATCTGCTATTATAGGAAGAGTTCGTGCTGAAATAACAACTGAACAAGCAGCAGTTTATGCGGTATTCCATTGTTTTGTTGATGTACAACAACATAATGCCATTTTGTTTAGATTTATGTGAGGAATAATACTTATGTTTCATGTTGTGGCCTAAACATTTTTTTTAACACAGTTAGCGGAAAAAGTAGATGATACACTGTTCGTCTTTTTTTTATGGCAACTTTACAAAAAAAGGATTAAAAAGGATATCATGCTCATTTTCAGGTCCATATTTGTATTTAGTGCCTCTAGTGTGAAAGGCTTTAATGTTCAAAAAGCTCTTTATTGTTCTCATACTGCCTGTGCTGCTGCACCTCTTTTCACCCTCTTTCTGAAACCAGAGCCCAGTCTGCTCTGATTGGTTAGCTGGCTGGTTCTGTTGTGATTGGTCAACTACTAAGAACTACTAAGAAGAAGAAGAACAACAACAACAAAAAAAACCTTAATCGTCCCACAGAGGGGACATTTATATTCTGCATTTGACCCATCCTAGTGTTAGGCACAGTGGGCTGCCATATGTACAGTGCGTGGGGAGCAGTGTAGGGAATGGTGCCTTGCTCAGGGACACCTCGGTAGTGTCTTTTGGGGACTTGAACCGGTTCCAAAGCAAAGTCCCTATGGACTTAGCCACCACCACCCAGATTAAAGATGTTTTGGAAGTGTCCCGGGCCTTAGCACATCACGTTCAATATGTTGCGCTAGCCAATAGGAGCGCTAGTGTTACATAGTGATGTCATTACGTTACAGAAGAATAGAGCAAATGTGAACCTCCAGTCACTTTCATCATTACTCCGTAGCCGTACGATTCCAACTCAGATGTATAGTACATATTTAAAAAAATAATTGTTTATGTATTTTTATTTCTTGTATTTTTTTTGTTTCTTTTCTCATGAAAACTTGGCAATAAACCGGATTCTGATTTTGATTCCTCAATGAGTGTATTAATATGAAAAGGTTACTCCACCTTTACAAAATGCATGTTAAAAAAAAAACTAGTAAAACTTCAATGCATCTTTTTATAATCACTCTTTGCTTTTGGTGATGAATAACTTTAAGGGATACAATTAAAATGGTCACTGTTGTGTTTTATACCATAATGAAGTACATCATCTTGTGGTAAAGCCAATTATAAACTATGTGCATTAAAAAATATATATTTACTCATGCTCGTTGATGTAGAGCTCCGACAACTCATGCCACGCCTCTTGGTCCCCAACAAACCTGGGAACACAAAATAAATTCTCCTTTAAAACAGGGTATGAATTGGTGACAGTAAAGTGAAACTGTGAGTTTAATACCATGAAAATGACAGAAGTATCAAGGCATGAAAAAGTGTTTGCTGGCATTTGGAGCAAAAGTTGTGCCAGCTCAATTCAAAGCAAACTCCTTTTTTAATTAAAATAAAAGCCAGGAGAGGAGGGGGGCGGGCCCTGACCCTCCCCCCCTCTCTTGGAGAAACACTCACTGCTCCAGATACTCGTTGAGCTCCCGGACGGCTTCGGCGCCCTTCCCCTGGGCCTTCAGTATGGAGATCTTTCGCTTCCTCGCTGCCTGCAGAGCACAGAGAGTAAACAGGATTAGGAGCTGGAGTGTTTGTCCAAAGTGTAGAAGGGGGAGGGGGGGGGCAAGAGGATGAGAGACTGTAAGAGTTGTGAGTTTTAAGTGTGTACATTAGTGTCTTTTCAGCGCAACACAATCCTTTTTCCAGGTTTCACTGAGAGACTGAGTCACTTCTCTAAGGATGAATCGGCACTTTTGTTTGCGTTTCAACAACAGCCGTGAAAAGAGAAGGACAAAAAGGCACGGACACTTCCGACACCAGGAAAAAAATCACTGATTGGGTTTAGAGTGACTGATATTGCGATATAATGAATAAGGAATTCTAATTTTTTTGACATTTATCTTTTCACAAAAGATAAGGAAATGATGATTTTTTAGAATATCCTTACCAAGCAAGGATGAACCGAGTCCTATCAATATTTTTACCACATATTGCGATTTTAAAAAAGTCGATCAAAAGCCATATTTAACGAAAATGTTTTTCAGGTTTATTAATGTCTTTGCTGGGTAAGTGTAAATGGAGATAAGCCCAACAGGGGAGGGGATTACACTTTATTTTTGATAACTTAATAAATTTGGAAATGTTTCAAGCTCATTCTATACCTTTTATACCTTTTATTTTGTTTTTATTCTACGATTACAATATTAGTACAAACAATTTATGAATCCAACAAACAAACACAATTTGTAGAAGTTCACTTTTTAAATAATGCTTCTTATTTTTTGTATTTTTCAATGTGCCTCTTCATTTAAAATGTCTATTCTTCTTACTCTTGTCTTTCATCTGCACTGATCTTATACTGTTGTAACGCCGGTCATTTTTCCACTACCGGCCACAAAAAATGAATTCTAAGTCTGATTCTGAAGACATATGGATAAGACAGTTAGTGGCCCGGTCCAACAGGAGATGGACATATGCATTAGAAGTCCATGTTTGGGAGTTGGAATGGACTCCGTGGCTGAGATAAAGTGGTGAGTCATCCCTTAACCAAGTGGGGAAAATGGCACACTCCCCCAAACCCTAACGGCTGTCTTCCTCGCCGGAACGGCACGCATCGAGCGCTGCACCATCCCAACTGACATCAGCTGAAAATTGCTTTCTGCTTGGTTTTGATGTTGGAGTGACCTTATAAGGTGGATTAGATACTCATCAATCTGAATTAGAAAGTATTACTCCTGCGGCTGTGACTTTTCCAACTGTCCCCCCTTTTCCTTTTCCCTCCTCTTCCCTCTCCGAGTTCTTTTTGGTAGTAAGTGAAAACCTTAACAGGAGGCTGCTGCTCCATTAGAAGCGCACAGCCCTACCACAGCCTATTTTATTTATGGGCTGGCACTTGATTGAGTAGTGCTTCCTCTCCTGCGCTCCTAACCAAAGCCATTGAGGGCTGTGTATGAGTCACGTCTAAGGGGGCTGTAAATTTGGCCCTGACACTGCCATCAGAAGAAATCCACTTATCCATCAGGCTGGGACAGGGACCTGCAGAGTCGATTGGCAATAGTTTAGTCTGTGAGAATAAACAAATTCTAACATCAAAAGTAAGGGCATATAGAGTTGTGCAGGAACAAGTCCTAAAACCCGGAAGTGAGTTAGCATTTTACCACTTCCGGTTACCTTGTCTCAGAGTCAATGGGATTTCTCCATAGGATTTGGGAAAATAGCTCAAAATAAGGTCTGTGGCTGACACAAATTTAAGAGACGGTTCACGTTTTGTTCTATAACATTAAATACATCAGCAGTTGAGCTGTTGATGGAACCCATGCACAGCTTACTTCTGGGTCGGCCTACAAAAATACATCGTCCCTGTACCACTCTATATCCTCCCCATAATACACGTAACCAACGAACGCACTTTTTTTCTTTAATCGATTTTCTTGAGTATTTTGTCATATTTGACTTCAGTTTTTGTCTCTCATAATTCTTTAAATACTTGAATCGTTTTTATATGCTTATAGATAAAACCCTATTATAGTTTATTTCTGTGTTTTTTTTTTTTTTACAATTTATTTTCTCTCACTGTGTCTATGAACGCGCCATACACCAAAACATATTTCTGATGGAAAATATGCTATGAATCAACATGTCAACCCTTCATTTGTTTTGGACGTATTCAAACTAACACACCGTTGTATATTCAGTCCCTTTTACTAGAGATTGATTTAATGTGAAATTCAGGAATTTATACTGACTAAAGTACAAGTTTTGTGGGATTTTTCTTCATTCAATACCAAAAGGGAAGCTGATTTTTTTTTTTTACAGAGATGTTGGAAGTGGACTTCTGCACTTGTCACCACACCCACCTCTTTCTTCTCCCAGCTTTATTTTTTCCCTTTCCTTTCCCAGATAAAGCACCCCTTGGGGCTCAAAGGAACATATGGAAGTTGGTAGCCCAGAGAGTCACACGGCACTTTATTAAACGAGAAGCAATTCCAAACCACTCCTCTCTCTCCTCCTTTCTCGAACTAATGATCCAGAAAAACCTGGCAGTGGGTCTGAAGCCTCTGTTGTCGTGATTCTTTTTTAATTAGCGCTCCAAGGAGACTTTGGGAGTGAGGACTGGATTATTTACATCACCCCTGGCTCTTTGCTCGGACCCACCGCAACCTCCTTTTATAATAAGAAATATCACAGCAAGGGTGGCACACCTCGCACTGTATATACTGGCAATTTAATGGAAGAAAAAAAAGGAGGTACAACAGTGAAAGACAGGTCCATAAAAATCTGTTTTTTGTATGGGGTTTCAAGGATTACATCTGCACATAGACGAAATGGAGGCGTGGATTTTCAATTATAATCACTCACGAAACATGTAATTGTATTATCTTTATGTCAAACTCCATTAGCTTTGTGATTACATTTCACATTCATGTGGTCAAAGAAAATTAAATTGGGGCTTTATATTTCTTATGACCTGACCTAAACAAATACAATCTCGTCCTTCAATGAATCTGTAATTGCTTATGATTGCGGGTCAACCTCAAGGGCCCTCTGCGTGACCTCAGTGGCTTATTTAAGAAATTCTATATTGTCAATATTAAACAATTAGGGTGAACTGGAATTGAAATGGAATGCAAACACCAAAAATAAGGGAAAATTCTGCATCCTTGTATGTAAATAGTTTGGGTATATAAAAAAAAACAAGAAGAAATAAAAAAGGCGGAGAAAAATGCATTTACGCACGCAGACAAGAATTTTGCCAGATCATTGCTGTAGGTATTGGAACATAGCAGGCAATGGAAGGGCTAAGAGTTTGAAACTTTTTTTGGACCCTTCCCTGGCAAAAAAAAACCATGAGCAATTTTTGTTGAATCAACAATTTTGGTTAATGGGTACCACATCTATTCCACAGCCTGTAATTACAACAGCTCAGTTTCCAATCTCTGCCTCGCATGCTGGGATGCTTAGCAAGTCTTCCTTGTGGTCGCCAATTTTCCGCCATTTCTCAGGCCCGTCCCCTGCCTGGTTCTTAAAGAGCACATTGGAGAACATGAAGCGAAGAGATAGAGTCTGGGACAGGTGACCCTAAACGATGCCATCATAACACATGCTCCACCCTAGGGCACTACACCCAAGTCATTCAGGGCGAGGATTGTGGGAAAAAGGTTTAAGGTTAACATCCCAGGGACTGAACAGCTATTTGGCGGTATTGTTCCATTCCCGGCCCCGGGTTTGAGTGACAGCCTGCCCTCACTAGGGTGGCAGAATTCAGCATGCAGAGACCAGGAAACGGACCAGTCCCTTTCCGAGGATGTCCCTGGGATCCCCACAGGATCTGTGCCATGTTTGGGGAGGGGCCCTGGGATCCATTGAAACTAAAACTCCCATTGTCAAAACACTAGTAAAGTGCAAAGCCATTTGTTGCCGATATAACTTTGATGGAACATAACTTTTGACAAAAATGTCCTTTGTTTCAAGGAAATCTGCGGTTTTTAACTCAATCTTGTGTTGGACAGCGTGACTTGGACAAAATATTTTCATTAGTATTCACTGAATCAGTCCCAGTGTTATTTTCTTGTCAGAGCTACCACGGATCAAAACTTCAGCATAAATTACGACTATAGACTCCCAATTTTGGATCCGTTATGAGTTATCTTTTCAAAAATATATGTACACTTTTGGTGTGGAATGCTTTGCCTTTTTTTTTTTTAAGTGTATCCCGTGACAACGACTCTTGAAATTGAAGTATAAGTTAGGTGGAGGATCAGTCGCTGAAAAGGCTGCCAATCTCACTTGCAAACATCCAAAAGCAACAACAACAGCAGCAAGAACAAACAGAGATGTTCTTGACAAAGTAAAGGGGGAAGTGAGACATGCTGGGAGGCAGCAGCTGGCTATTCTAGAGGCTTCTCTTCGATCAGAGCATGGTAAAGGTTATTATTTTTTTCCGTAAGAATTCCATTTGTTTCAAGATGAAATGTTGATGTGAAGAATCTTCACATGGGATCTGAAGCATAAATGGTTCAATACATCCAAAGCGATCTGTGTGTAAGCGTGGTGCAGGTAACTTGTCGAACATCTTTGGGATGAGGGTTGAGCAAAGAATCCAAAATAAATAACGTCATATGGAAAACCCTTTGGAGATTTTGGGGATTTGTTTTCTTGCATCGCCACATGTCCTTATGGAAACAATTATCAGCAGGTACATTATGCTTTGGGTTGGTGGTGTGGGATTTGCAGAACACTGGCGGGACATGCTACTGCAAGTTATTTTACACACAGGAACAGGGGTGTGAATCTTAAGGCATCTCATGATTTGATTCTTGGGGTCACGGTTCAATCCAAATGTTGATATAAAAGAAAAATCTGATTCTGGATTCTGTAACAGAGGGGCGCATGTTTCAGGATCTACTCCGCAGTACGTGATGTACAAATAATGGCAAGAAAACAGAAAGGAATGTGTATAAGATCATGGAATTTTATAATGAAACATGTTCCTCAAATGAAAGGAAAACGCTTATTTGTGAGACACTTATCAATACTGTGTTGGATTATGGAGGTAAACTTATAAAGTGATATTGTCTGCTCTGTACAGTAGCAAGAAACAGTCCATAAAAGTAAGTTGGTATCTAGGTATCTACATGGAGATAAGCCCCGCCCACTCTCTGGCTTGAGAGATGCAAGTCAAAACAAATGATGCTTTCAACGTTTTAAGCATCAAAACACATTTTCTTGTATAATGTCGGGTATCACATCGGTGTTGCCACAAGTTTATTAACTTGTTGGGAAATGTCCTCACCAGGGCATCCCCTTGCTGCAGACCTTGCACCTGAATCTGGCAATAGAGAAGGTGGGACAGCCCTCAGGGTGGGGGTCTGAAGGTCCAGTAAATCACCATCTTCAAAGGCCAGACCTTATTTACGCTTTACTTCCACCAAACATGTCTGCCACTGACTACGATCATGAATCACCCCACACACACCCACCCAGCCCCCTCCCTTCGGGCGAGAGGCTGATGAGCGCTGTGGTTGAGGTCAGAGAGGCCACGGGGAGTTTAACTTTGCAAACTCACACTGCTAACACCAAAGTGCCTCGGCAGATTTAAAGCCTTCCAAAAAAGCGGAGACCACAAAGTGAAGCAAAGGAGAACTGCTAAGCTGCGGGACTTTTCCCGTTCTTTATCTGCTTTTCTCCTTACCGTGTTGGTGGGGTCGTCTTGGAGAATGGCATCGTAATGCTTGCTGGCCTCGTCGTATCTTGAGAGAGAGAGAGAACACCAATTAGTTTTTTTTTTAACCACTCCCAGTCCCGAAGTCGGATAAAATTAGGTGGTGGGGGAAATCAAAGACAGCTCAAGGTAATCAAGTTTCTGTATACAACATGGCAGGTTTCTGTGATTACAGTGAGGCTGTGCAGAAATCAGCAGCGATCTAAAGGAAAAAATAAACACTCATTTAACGTTTAGGTTGCCGGTCACGCGGCCTGACACTGAGAGAGGCGTGTATCGCTTCACAATGACTCATGAAATCAATACAAACAAAGCACCGTTTGGAAGATTGTATTTTCATTTGATTGTATCCAGTTTGATTCACCTTTAAACAAAATTAAATTGCCGCTTTTACGTGGGTCCAGATCCGCAGCCGACTTGTCGGTTCAGTTGTCCGTCTCTTGGCCCATAAGTAATACCACAACACACACACACACACACACACACACACACACACACACGAACGCAACAAAATCCAACACGGCGCGCCTTCAACTGCTGGATTGAGCCCACATGATTCTGTTTAAAGAGGAAATTTATGAGCTGTAAATATCAAATCATACGGTAAAGAAATCTGGGAAATGGAGGTACGTGCACTTCACTTGTCATGTCAAATCAGACTCTGAAGGATGATTTGAGGAAAGGGGTTTTTTTCTAATCGGGACAATCTGCAACGCTAACGTTTTAGCAGCCAAAGGGCAGGGCTCAGTGATCAGAAGTGTCCCGCCCACAGCCTGCAACAGACAGAAGCGACTCTGGTTCCCATTAGCGCTGAGAAGCCCCACTTCCAGCGCCATTGCTTCCCTCACATTCACTTTATTACTCAGCCACACGTTGGGAGATTTCAGATGGCACCGGGCAACCGCTCACGAGCCACTTTGATTTGCTTTATTTATTTAGGAACCGTGTGTGGAGGGGAAGGGACGCGCTGTTTGAAGCCGTGTCATTGGAGTGTGGCTCTGTCTGCTGCCAATTAGACCCCAACGTGCCATTTATTTAATCTGACAGTGCCGGAGCAATCGTTCTCAATTATCACATGAACTCCGACATAACCGATAAACCAGCAGCGGCGATCTGTGGAGGGGAATGTGAGCGAGGTAGTAAACAGATTGAATTACCCTTATTTCAGCTCAGTACAGACTAAAATACCCCGTTTATCCTATTTGCTCATGCTTACTCTCTTCTTTTATAAACTGTAGATTCACAAATAAATCATTGGAGGGAGTTGAAGTGGAGGTTGTGGTGAGATGTCAATATTTACAGGGCCAAGGCACACTCGCAGTAAAGGGATCAAAACAGGACGGGAAAAGAAAGCATGAAAATAGGCAAGAAGAGAGAGATGAGGGTAGCAAAATAAGGAAACAACGGAGGAATAGAAACCAGAGAAAATTGAGGGACCCCCAGAATAACATCGGGATCCGACCACTTCCTTCCCGGGAATCCCTAACTCGGGCTGAAAGGGCCACAGGACTACGCAGCGCTGAACCCGTTCTCTCTCTCTCCGTTCTCTTATGCTCCAAAAAGGAATGCTGAGTGATCCAACATAATCACAAACCCACCCCACATACACACACATATACTGTACGTACACACACCCGGACTATTGTACTAAAGTTTCTCGCCCTCCGAGCCTCCCAAACTACAACTCATAGCAGCGCCTGTGGAGCATTCAGTGCCCGCTGCTTACCTTTCCAAAGCTTCCAGCCTCATGCCCGATAATCGCTTCACTCTGTGGCTATCTGGAAACTGCTTCCTCAGTTCCTGGAGACAGGTCTGCAAGGATGTGGGCAAAGGAGAGAGAAAAAGACCAATTATAGTTGGCTGTTACATACGTTTATGTTGCGTTCTCACACACGCTACAGATACAAACCACCTGTCTTGAAAATTTTGCCTATGTTTCAGCTAAACAAACACACTTAAAAGCACACTGTTAAAAGGCCAATTAGATGCGGGAATCTGCTGTTACTACAGTATGTTAACCATTTAGGCAACCACGCTTGGTGCCATAAAAAGGGAAGTAAGGATGCTCCCATTTTCTCCTCTAAACAGAGGGTTTGCACCGCAGAAAGAGGGCTGAGGAATGGTTGTAATCACATTCAGCATTATCCATGATGAGATGAAAGTATGACCTGATATGGAAGCGCTATCCATCAGCTGCTCCTTTACTTTTTTTTTCTGTCTGGCAGCGGGGCTTCAAGGATAGCCAACTATTTCCAAAGAGTTCTGCCTTTTCTCTACGCAATGAGTCACTCCTTTTTGCCCAGGGAGTCGTTACATCCATACTGATTAGAGATGAACCATTTCAATAATCATGATGTGCTCTTTTTTTGTGGATTTTAAGAGTTATGAATAAGTCAGAAACATCAAATTAAGCCCAAGGATGGCAAATAAATCCTGAGGGGGGGAGGGCTGTTTAACTCCATAAAGGATCATGGCCAACACTTGAAGCATGCTTCTCCGCTCATTTGCTACACCCTCTGAATCCAACTCTGAGCAAATTGTTTTTCCAAAGTACAGACTAATACCATTTGGCCAAATAAAAATCACATTTTCACATTTGGCAGAAGGGGTTCTGCTAAGCAGGGAATGGCTGTGAGGGAGTGAACGATGGCTTTTGAAGTTTCAGGGCGTGTGAGGAAGGAGCGGTAAAGAACTCACCAGAGCCAAGTCATCCCGACTGCAGTCCAGCGCTGCAATCATCACCTGCTCATAAATAATCCAAACTGGGCAGAAGAGACAGGGACAAAGAAGACTGTGTTAACGCCCTTTCCACTCCACTGTCTGCTGTCACATGTACAAATGAAATATTGAAGGGTACACTTTGACGTCTTTCCACACAGCTGCACATCATGTTTTCAACACGCACAAACAAGCTTCCATGATGTGAATCAGCAGCATCACAACTTTTCCCATTTCATTTCATATACAGCTCCGGGGAAAAAAGAGACCACTGCAGCATTATCAGTTCCTCTGGTTTTATTATGTATAGTTTGTCTTTGAGTTAAATTATTATCTTTTTATATATTTATTGTATTCTATAAACTACTGACAACAAACTACTGTTTCTCTGCGTTGGATTTCAACAAACACTGGAAGGCCTGCCATACATGTACAGATAAAGATTTAAGAACAATTTGGAGAGGTCTCTTAATTTTTTCCGGAGCTTGAGTTGAATACTGGATTCTGATTGGATGATTTAGAGACTCAGAAGTCTGCTTTTTTTTCGAGAGCAGACTACTGTTAAGGACGCTCTGATCAAGGACTATTTACAGCCAAATCAATAGGAGGAAAGAAATCTGGTCAATTTAACGCCACGTGTCACCAAAAGAATGACATTAGAAAACACCAGGGAATACTTTTTGAATTATTATTTTATTTATAGAGAGCACAAAACTGCTGATTCATGATGGCTTAACTCTACCCAGTAAAGAAATGAACAAAGAACAAGAAAACAAGAGGAGGAGAGACGTTAAAAGACGAGAAAAGAAGACAGACAGGAAGTAAACACTAACAGGAACACGGTATGCTCTGGCGGTGTTTAGAGACCGGTTCATGGAAAAGAAAATGTGAGCTGACTCGGACAGTTCCAGAAACCCCACAATCCGTGCTGCTGTCATTTTAAGTTATGTTGCTATTGCTGAAGTTCCAGACGTCTTTATACATAGAAGCCAAATAATTCATTTTAAGTCAAAGAAATCAAGAACAAATCAAAATAATGTGTCAAAATATTGATTTATTTAGCAAGGAGCCGTGTCGAGACGGTCATTTGAGGATGAAGAACCCCTTCAGGGTGATTCAAAGCCCCCCCTGTTGCCATAATGACATTTTATCTCTTACATGTAATGCCACCGCACTATTTTATGTATGCAGTTTGTTAAATATAATGTTCCAAAACTATACATTTCAAACTTTTGACAGATAATGCCCTTGTGTAGAGCTTTCCATTCATGATATTCATTTCTCCACAGTGAGTTGGTAATAAATTACTAATTCAATTTCAGTAATATGTTACATTCAAGGAAATTAAGAGATTATCGAGGAAAATGCTATAAAATAAAGTTGTTATAATCACCTGTCAATGTCAAATTTAAGTTGAATTACATAAAAATGATTTCCATTCAACCCAACTCATAATTCAGTTGGTTATAACAGACATCTTGGACACTATGAACCATTATAATGGACTCTATGTACTGTTATAATTTATGGAAACATGGATATGGAAAAAGTGATCATTCAAGGTATCAGAGGGAAAAAGGATGGAGTTGGGAAGTTAAACGTAAGCAAAAAAATTAGTAAAATATAAGCAAAACTTTGCTAACATTGTTAAATAAAATCACTGTTGATGTTGTGTGAAACCAAAGTAGCTGAACTAACATTTCTGTAAAGGTTCTTCACTCTGGGTGGTGTTAACAGTTACTGTAGTTCACATGCCAGAACAGGTTTCAACAGCTAGGCTCGCTGTGGTTGGGTTTACAACATTTATGTCTGTTTTCATTAAAAATACATATGTAAAGATCCGTTTCAGCACAAACACTATATAAAATGTACATAACCTCAGTGAGTTATTTTACGGTATTAGCAACCTGTTTAAACATCCCAACCCATGTTACCCCAAATATAATTTTGAATCAATGTTTACATAATCATTTATTGTTTTTGGAAGGCCATTAACTTTAAAAAATCTCATTCACTCTCATTTAAATAGCTCTAACAATGGTCAGTTCTTAAAAGAAATACAGCTTTTTTTAATTAGAAACAGAATAGATTTGTATTTTAATGCGACAAAATAACATCATAAATGTTTATTATGTTGTAGAGTGGTTGTAGTTGGTTTTATCGACAATAATACACACTTTAGATGTCTGTTTTCTTTACCTTCTACTCGATGAGGCTTATTGTATAGAGGCGCTGTAGTGGAATATTGTCAAACGTGGTTTATTTATTTCCTAAAACCAATCTCAAGCTATTCCCACCATTTCCCCACTGTTATATTTATATACTTGTAGAGGATGGAATGTTAAAAAACCATCATTAACAGGCACAACTGTTCCTTTAAAATGTTTCACTTGGTGGTTAGCAATAAAGACTAAATTAAACGTTTATTGAAATGTTATTTCATTCGGTCAACTGTAACATTATAAACATACTGACTAATAGCCTGGCTTCAGGAGCCAATTAATAGAATTAATACAACATGTAAGACAGACAGTTCTGACAAACTAACGGGACATGTTCCTCCAAATGAACACCCTCTGTTAATTGAAAAGAATAATAAAATCCAGCGCTGTATGCCAAAACAAACAAATGCCTCTAGTTTTCTTGACTTTAATGATTCCAACGCTTGTTTTGATAATTGCCATCTCATTTCACAGCCAATTTAAGAGCTGGTTTCAATAAAAGCATGGCATGTTAAGTGTTTACTCGCCTCTTTTAAAAAGGACAGTATGAATCATACTGAGTAGGGGAAAAGGGAAAGTTTTACGGGCTACTGCAGCAGGACAGTGCTGTTGTAAGGGAGACCACGACCTTTAATATGTTTATGGTACATAAAAGTCACTCCCCATAGAAGAATTTAATTTAAATCAACAGCATACTGTACTGTGCACCTTTCCCATTCCAATGACTTTCTTTGAAACTGTATCCGTGCGTATAGCATGTCTGGAACATTCAGTTATTTTCTGCTTTTACAGATTATCCAATTCTCTATTTTTTGCATCCCTGCCTATTCATCATCTAAAAACACCAAGGAAGAAAAAAAAAAGGGAACTGTTTTTCCAAGTTAAGTATTTTACCTGTCTTATCTCAAATCTCCTAAATATATGTCTAATGTAAGCGATGTTGTATTTTTGAACTTGGCTTTTCAGCCATGGCTGTGTCTATCTGTGTTTTCCACATCACATGAAACCCAAGATCCTGTTATGGAAATGTATCCAATAAAAACATATATACCACTAAAGAGGAGAGAAAAAAAACAAGAGCTAGCAGGAAATCACCCACTTAGATCAATCACATTTTACAAAGTTGCACAGATAAACCCGCAGTCAATAACATTTTTCCTTGATGTTATACAGTGAAAAACACAGCGGTTTTTTTTGATACCACAAAGAAGAAGCTCCTCATTCAACAAGATTATTTTGAACTTTGAAACTTACTTTGTCAGTAACACCAAAAGAAAAATGATTGCAAGCTGTCCATTGTGTTATTACCTAAACAACTTATCTTATTTTCTAATTCGGGAAGTCAACTGTCATTTGGTTAGTGTTACATAGAAAGCGAAAACTCTTGTATAAACGGGGCATTGTCAACTTATAGTCAATTTTGGCAAAATATTTTGTGTGTAGGCTTGCTAAAAAAAAACAACAACTGTGGAATGGTTTCACATGGTGTACTGATATATATTGTATTTAGTCTTGAGACTCTTACTGTCATCTCCCAGTTTGGATCCATGATCACTGATCAGCTCTTCACCAACATCCACAATTTGTTCACTATTTCTGCAGTTATCCTCTCTCCATTTGCGCAGCTTGTCTCTCATCTCTGTGGACAAAGTTGTTAAAGCATAAACTTTAAAATAGTTTTGAGTTGCAATATTTATCATGACACTGTCTTGTCATTAAACTCTGGAACTGTGCAATCAACAATTTAGGATGAAAATCAAAACAATACTATAGTGTGGATCAATGTGTCTTTTTAATCATTTATCCGTCGTCTGATCTGATGTGGATCTGAAGTAACTGAAGCTAGTTAAACACTCCAAAACCGAAAAACCATACATTCAATTTATCGGACAAGTAGATCATTAAATACACCTTCTAACCAATACTGTTATCTTTGTGGTGCCAGTGTTCTTGTACATGGATAAATGGCACTTTAATTACAATTGTGCTGTTATTACAATGCTATATACGTTTTTCAGAAACATAAATCTATTGCGACGTAACGTTAGCTTACTTATAGCTCCTGTTAGCCTAAAGGCTGGCTAGCATGCTATAGGTTATGCAATTAGGTAGTTATCTCTGGAAACAGAAAGTCCCCTCTTACTTCCTGGTATTGAACGGTACTTTGGCACCGTCTACAATTTAGTTATAAGTGAGGGAGATTAAGCTGTACTGTATTGGTCTATCTACTGTACGGGTAAACCCAATGCATTAGCTATTCTTGCTAATAGCATAAGCTAACTCCTATACACGCCGACTTGTTAGCTCGTATTTTCAGTCTTTTTCTTCGAAAGAAGAATACCAAGTAAACACCGAATGCTTTCACGAATAGAAATGCAGGTCCCAATAACACTTGAGGAGAATGTATTTTATTTTAGTTGTCTTACCTTCCCAACCCACATCGTACATTTCTGATACAGACGCCATCTTTTCTCTTTTGACAACAGACGCCGTGCCTACGTCATGGGCTAACCAGCAGTGGACGTACAGTTTATATTGAGGTAAAACAATTATCATTTACTTTGAATGTGATTTGATGATGATAACAGCCTATGTTTTTTTATTTTTACTAGGAGCATTTACTTTTTTTTTTTTTATAAAGACACAATTCCTAACTCAACTCTATCTTTACAGTTCTAATAATTAAAGTTGAATGTCACTGGCATAACATTATTCTTATTTTGTATTAGATTTCACTATATTATTATTATTGTTATTATTGTTATGCTACTACTACTACTACTACTACTACTACTAATAATAATAATAATAATAATAATAATAATAATAATAATATGATTTATTATATATTTCTTTATAAGTTAAAATGCTATAGCTCATCGTTTATACCTTTATCATTACGATTATGACCGGTTATTTTAATTATTTTAAGATTGTATTAGTATGTACCTAACATAAACTGTGTGTGGTGTCATATTATCCATGTCTTATTAAATATAGTCGAAAATACATTGATTAGATTAACATTATTTTCAATGTAGGCTATTATTTAGAATTACAATAATATGGCAATTTTGTAATAAATAGTATTTTTATTTGTCACAAACATAGTGTCCTATTTTATACTGGTATGAGATGTGATTAATTTATAAAACTTACATACTGATTTGAATATTGATTTAATGACACTTTTGTCACATTCTGCTTAAAAACCGGTGATTTTGACTTTCAGGCTCAAATTGCACATTTTCTGGCCCAAGCACAGGGCTAATGTAATTTCAACATGCTGCAAACCTACATTTGCCTAATGCAGTGTGATGGTTAGTAGATATGTACAATCCAGATGATGTTCCTCTCAAGCTCCATTTCCAATTTTATTTAATCCACCTATTAAGTATTGGATAGGACAGTCGGCTGAACCTAATCTATCAGTTTCACAGAAAACATGAAATATGCTTTCCAAGCACAACTTAACATTATATCCTGATTTCCCCCAGGAGCCTCTGTGATTCTCATCCCCTTGCTGTGTATGCCTTTTTACACAATTCTCTCTTACCACTTACACACTTGTTGATGTGGACTCAGCAGAAACGTGCTTACATAGACACTTCAGAGATCTGATGTCATATCCAGTACCATGCATACTTTGTCGATGTGATTTAGTGACAGGACAACAAGGAGAGGTCTTTATCCCTCTCAAGGACACTGACACTGTAATATAGCTTCATCAATAATGAGCAAGTGCACAAGGGAATAATGACATTTCATCATCTCTGTCAGAGATGCAAATAATAAAACTGTGTACAGTTTAGGTTACGAATAAGCTTTGGTGTTGGGTGCACTTGTAATTTTCAAGTCTGCACATGGCAGTCGGTTGATTTGTGGTTGGGTTTTTGCTGGAAGCCGAAATACCAAAAGAACCACATTAAAACAATGGCACACTGTCCTTTGGGGTAGAGGGCTTGCCCCTTGTATGCCAAGGTGCCGATGAAGGCAGGGGCCCTAGCAGTGACCTGCAATAAACACCATGCAGTGGGTGTGACCCTTAGGATTTCAGGGACTTGATGCGGAAAGTACTCTGTGAACAAGCTGTCCACAACTTTGAGATGCAGCTGGATGTGGTGGTGAAAAAAAAACAGTTTTGAAATAAGGCGCCTGTTTAACTTGGAGCAGCCTTTTTGTACAGAAATGTCCCAATATGGGCGATCAATTGGGGCCATCTTTAAGCCCAAAATGTGGGACTTGACTGGTTCCTACGTATGTTTCCATGCTCTAGAAAGCCCCCTTCATATGGCAAACAGGACACGCATATATATATATTTTCCCTTTCGGTCTCCATGTATGAAAAAAAAAATTCCAGTAGAAACACTTCACAGGAATTATATTTTGATTTCTGACAGAAGCAATCAGAGTTGGCAATCTCTAAAATGAACAGCTATGGACTGAAAATTGAGGTAAGTCTGAGGTGCTCTCTGCGGTTTTCCAAATAGTTCTTGTTCCATCTAAGTTTCTTTCTTGTTGGTGTTGTACAGTCACTTGTGGAAAATGAAGACAGATGCAATTAGCGACGATGTTTGGACTCGGCCTTCTGGAGCCGCGCGGCACTGTGTTTGCTTTGAAATCTGATTAGGTCCCCTGTCGGAGCAAGTTGCTTTCACCTCGCCACGAATAACTCCATACAGATGACTCCGGCACGCTTTACCTCTGATGGACTCCCTCTATTGCACCTTTGACCTCGCCTTTATCCTGAGTGAGAGGCCCTGAGCGGGAAATTATGGCACATCACACAATTAAACTTCCTCACCAACCTGCCCTTCTCTCTCTTGGCTTCAATGCCAAGAACAATATTCAGCCCTGTGTCGGAGCAGCACCACACTGGTAATTGACGTTGCTCACGCGGTGTGGAGCTAAGGATGTATTGCTCCCCTGACACCCCTGGTAGTGGCGCGATTGCTTGTTGTAGATTGGAGTATTATCACATGTACTGTATTGTGTGTAGAGAGAATGGGTTAATAGCCAATTCTCATTTAATTCAACATGGTTTTAAACTCACCATGCATGAAATTACCTCAAAGAAGTTCCTTGTAGGTGATGGCATTTATCATGACAAGTAGAATGTGATAAACTCATCCCTACAAGCTTTGATGAGCATTGATTTCCACATGAACACATTCCAGTGCTCCTCCTGGAATTTATTACAGTAAAAGGATTTGTATTTGCGCCTAATCTTGCATAACCCTCATTCAGTCTTATTAAATTGAAACCTTGATCTCTAAGAGAGTATTTGGCAGCAATGGGACAATTTGACACCTCCGAGCCAAATATTGAGATTTTTTTCCATCTCCTATCCAAGAATCACATCATCTCCATTCTAAATTGCAGCAGCTGGTTAAGTTCCTTCATTCCAGCACAATTTTTTGCGTGATTCCAACTTGATTAATAAAGCTCTTCAACAACCTCTCAGGGGGTCCAGCTTCAGGTTTGACATATAAAGAAGTCATGGCTATTGTTCGACTGGTCTGTCTTTCCGTGGTTTTATTCAAAGGCCTCCACTTAGCTACATAAATACACATGACTATTACACAGATTTTAAGTCAGCGGAAAGAGGAATATTCAAATTCCTTCCCAAAAACAGTAATTTACTAGCATAATCTTTTCTTTTCTGGTAAGAATATTCGTGACTGTACATTTGGAGATTAAACCATGTTCTCTGTCTTGCTTTGAAAGACAGTTGCTGAGGAAATTGAAGTTGTGCATTACGAAAAGAGCTAGGAAGCATTAGAGGGGTCACATATTGGTGGACTCCCCTGTGTTCCTTCTGTAATTACGTGTGAGAGTACAAGTCACTCCTTGTTTGTGCAGCAGCAGACATATGTCGGGCAGATGTTCTGCCATGCTTGGTGCCATTGGGTGATCACTGAAAGATCTTTTTAAAGTTGTTTTCTGGTCGGTCAATAACCTTCATCCCATTACCATCCAATGTGACAGTGCTGAAGTCAGCACTGGGCTCTGAGTCAGGAGTGTTGGCCGCTGATTTATAACCTGACACGCACTCGGGGCGAGGTGATGCATATCTAGAAAGTTTACAAAAGGAATCATTGAAATTCAGATGAGATGCTTGGAATCCTGATTCGAAACGGGGATGCTTGGCTTTGCAACATGCAGCGGCGAGTCGTTCATCTTCAGGTCTTATTGATTTATTTTTTGACAGATATTAGAACGAGGCCAGTGGTGGGTGTCTCTGGCAGTGTCATCTTCTCTCCCTCTCTTTTGGATTCAGTTGTTGACCAAGAAAGCTTTCAGGGAACTGGAGAGCTGAGGTTTTTCATGGAATATTTGGCCCATCACTGCAACGCGCTTTGAGTTGATCCCATTAAGGCCACGAGACTTTTCTGCGAGACAAACATGAAGGATAACTGTTTAGCATGATGGAATGTGTTTGTGTTCTTGACAGCTGTGTTGATCCTGTGTATGGAGTGTGCCATCACTGCTTTGATTTAAAGTGACACAAATATATTTTTTGATAGCCCAAACCTCCTTTTTTTCTCGCCTGGCTGAGGATTCTGGGAGTTGCTGGGAACAAATCATTAGTTTCAGTCACAATGTTGGTTGGGTTGACTGAAAAGCACATTGGCAGGAGGAGATTACAAAGTTGCAGAAGCATCGCCAAGTCCTAGTTATGTTAGAGAGCAGACCACCGTGAACTGTATCCATACATCTGACAAACAACAATCAGTTTTCAGTAATCACATTGCCTTGGCTTTAATGGAGCAATTTGACGTCTTTGGGAAATGCGCTCATTTCCTTTCTTGCCGAAACTTGGGGAAACAGCTAGACCCGCTCCATCCAAAAGTAATAAAATCCGCCCTCCAAGCACCTGAAAAAGATCAACACATTATATCTTGTTTGCAGGGGGATACATTGGGTTTTGTGAGGTTGGGTATGGAAACCATTGGCGATGTGGTCTGGATGTGGCTTTGTCAATGGAATAGTTTCTGGACAGAGATATTGTTTTTGAATTTCACCTCCAGTATAAAGTTGAAATTTCGCCAAAAAATACCACTAGGGAGAAAAGAGTGCATTTGTTTAGGTTAAGCTTATCATACTTATTCATTTAAATGGTAAATTGGGTGAATCAACTCTTTGGAATAAAGCTTGGAATAAATTGTGTTTTTGTTGAGAATCCTACGTTCTTTTGCCATATTTTCTATTTATCTTATTTTTGCATGTTGTAGAAAAACTGAAAACTAAATGTTGTGCAATGCCTCATTAATATCATAATACTCATGCACCACTTTTATTATTCATTCTCAAATGGTGCAACAGTCACAAATCCCAATTACCCCCACGATGAATGCAATTTTGTTATTGTGATGATTGAATATAAATCCACCAGAAAAACATTTTTATTTTGAAAATAAAAAATATAGCTTATATAGCTATAACAGCTTTGACGGTGCTCGACTAATCCACTTCCCAAAGATTTTACTTTGAAATCTGTGTTTAATCGCTTACCTGTTTGTTATGAAGAAAAACATTTAGCTAAATAGAGCAATTGCCACGTCAGATTTAAATAATTAAGTTTGTTCCCCATGCGTAAATTCTGCACAGCCCCTCTCTCCATTTCGAGCCATGCTTATCGATCCCGCTGTGTGTAATGAGCTGTGTAATGGCCACAGTTATTTAATAAAGCTAAAGAAAGTACCCACATTGTTTGTTCAGCGTGAGTTTGTCTTCAAGCATCATGGGATTAATATAGCTGATACTCAAGATATTACTGAGTGTCCAGCAGGAAATTGTCTGGATCCATCCCTCTGTATTACTTTGTTGTTTGTTTCAATCACCCCCTGCAGATTTTCCCAAATCGCAGGAAATTTTGAGTTTGGCTTTGCTTTTCTCTAAGGGGATGGATAAGCAAATTGGTACAAAACCTTTTGAAAAAACATTGTTTGTGCATAATTCAGGCCTTAATGTGGCTGAGTGGCCAGGATTGTTGGGTTTGCAGATTTTAATATGCACTCCACAAACACTCCTTACTATCTGAGACTTATATTAGCAACCATAAAACCAATCAAAGGCTTAATATAGATGGATGATCAGAATATTAAAGTGGCCCTATTATGCTTTCGGGGTTTTGCCTTTCCTGTAGTGTGTCTTAAAGACTTTTGTGGATTTAAATGGTCTGCAAAGGCTAAAATCCCTGTCTTTCCCCCAAAGGGAGTTTCTCCATTGGACTCCTTTGTTTACTGAGGAAACATAGGGACATCACTATGTTACACTTGCGCTTCGGTTGGCTAGTTTAACAAAAAATTGTTTGTGATAGGCTAAGGGGCGGGACATCTTTCAAGTGGTTGACCAATCATCAAATAACTGGTCAGCTAACCAATGAGAGCAGACTGGGCTTTAGTTTCAGACAAAGGGTAAAAAGGTGTTCTGCAGCACAGGCAGTAGGAGAAAAATAAAGAGCTTTTGAACATTTAAACATGTCAATTATTAAACGATGAAATGAGCATAAAAGTGACCCTTTAAGTTAAAACACTGCATATTCTTTAGAGGAAAAGGTTTTTGATCAGTGAATAATCAAAGAGTCAAGTCTGTCTTTGACATGTTTTTCCATGCATAGTCTCATTAATATCATAATAGGATGTAATTTACACAACAACATTTGTCTGGTAACAAAGCTGAACAAAATGAGAAGAAGGGGAAATTGAAATGTGTTTTCAAACATACTATCTCTCAAGATTGTCTGGTCAAAACAAGAGAACCCATAGCAGTTTGGCCTTTGGGGTTTAAAACACAAGGTTTCTTGTCATTTTGGATTCATACTTGTGGTGTTTAACCTATATAAGAATGCTTATTGGCTTTGCCTGGACCAGTGAAGATTCTTCCAACCGATTCCTAATTTAATATTGAGTAAAAACATGTATTACTGCCTGCACATAAAATCCAGCTCAAATTATACTGAAAATGGATGACATCTTGCATGACGTTTATGTTACACAGAGGAGCAATTATTTGGTATGATCATTTTGCACTAAAGTAAAGTTGGAAGGACATATAGCGGTTTTCCTTCTTGGTAAGGGACTGCAGACAAATTATTAGTGCCTTCAGGAGGGTTGAACCATAGCTAAGCCCCTCCCCAGAGTTATTGATGTTTTATTGAAATCCTCCTAGACTAAGAATTTAAATATTAGTATTTAGTATATTAAATATTTAACTAACATCATTCAAAAACATTTATCTGGTCCAAACGTGTTTCCTAAATTAATCCCTGATATGTTATTAGCATTATGTATTTTTGTGTCAACATGCATCACCTACACATACACATATTAACAGTCATAGATTGCTGCAGGCCAATACGTATATCAGTAAATTAAGTGGTGTATGAATGAGTCCCAAAACCAGGAAATTAGTTAATATTTGACAACTTCTGCTTCCCTCGTCCCGAAGTCTGGGTGCCTAAAATAAGATCTGAGGTTTACACAAGCTGAAGAAATGTTGTGATTTGATCTATGACATAAAAATAAAAACTCCACCTGTAAATATCTTAAGCTTTTATGTGTCTTACAAACAGAGGTTACTAAAAGAATGACTAAATGAGGCCACTAAATGTCATCACATCAAACATGAGCAGCCATTTGCTTAGCGGAAGTAAGGTGAAGTCATACAACTATACCATACGACTTCCGGATTGGCCTACACAAATATGCATCCCTACGTTTCTGTCTCTCTCTAGAAACAAAGCATTTGTCTTCGTGATAAGGCAAAGCAGATCTTAATGAATCATGGGAGATGTAAAAAATGATTTCTTAATGTCATTATTTATGTACTGTTTAAGGTATTTGAAAATAATATTAAATAAAATATTCAGGACAAAAAATGTACGAAAAAAAAGTGTTAGCTCTTCCATAAATGTCTGACTACCCTACCTTAACAAATAAAATAATACCTGCACACCTGTGATCCCCAATCCACAGAAATGTGTGTACAGTTCCTTACTACAAAACGTATCAGTAAGTGTAGTTCCTGGTGATAAATAAGAGGTTAAAACGTCAAATATCATCTTAACATAGTAATCAAACTTAAAAACAAAATACTCAGCAGGAATTAAAAAGTGCAAGAAAAATATACACACAGCAATATCAAATAGACTTGAAGAAATGCATATCTTGAAGGTGCTCACATTAGTAAAAATGTTAATAAAAACAACAAAAGCAGAGGAAGTATTTCATTGTGACCTTGTAAAGCCAGGGTAGCGGCAGCCAAACCGGCTGGAGCTTTTCATTATATGAATTGAATGATCTAATAGAGACAAATTCCAAATTGGTGCTTGTTGCCAAACTGGCCAGAACATTGTATGGGTGCCTCTTTTTACTGCAAAACCTTTCCTGAAATGATGCAGACGACACAAAGAGGCTTCAGCAGAGTAAGCGCTGTGTTTTCTCTCTTTTTTTTTCATTATAAGGGAGCTGCCACTGAGCCAGAGCGGACTGTGTCAGAAGCACCCAGTAAAACAGCAGCTGGCCACGGTGAGTGGTGTCTATTTATGACTCATTTCTACCTGTCATCAGGCGGCCGAGAGAAGTAGGAGTTGAAGAGAGAGAGCCCAGTGGTAACAAGGGAAGAATTGTGTGAGGACACAAGACAGTGGCGTGCGGTTGTCAGGAAAACAAGGTACTAGTGAAGCCTATTGGGAAATGGGCCATTCAGTGGCTGATATTGGCTGTTGTTGGGCACATGGGACACATGGGGCCCCTTTATGAGGTAGCTACTGAAGTAAAGGAGGAGAAAGGAGGATGTTCAGATGCACAGTGAAGACATTCTTACCTTGTGGAAAAGTCAAATGATTGGAAATGATCTGGTTGTTTTCATTCAAATTAAGCAGGCCTGTAAATGGGCCTTCAGCATGACTGTATTTGGCTCCTGTGAAAAAGTAATTCACAGTCACACAAAGGCTTTTAGAAGAAAAAAAATATTTGTGGTGTCTGGAGGGAAGCCTATGTTTTCAAATTCAACAAAACGTTCAATTGCATTTGTATCAATACATGTAATGTTTCACTGTCTCACCACAAAATTATAGGAATTTTCAAAGGTTTACAAGTCATGTGTCCGTCTGAGAAACCATGAAGCAAAAAAGAAAAAAATATATATATTTCGATATATGCTCAAAATTAATGGTCTATTCTCAGTGAAACTGACGTCAAATTCACAATATCAGAGAGCTGGATATTTACTGTCATTGTATTACAATCTTAAAGACTATTCTGACCTGCTTGTAATAAAAACACAGGATTTATTATTAATTAAATATTAATACCAATATTTAGTCCCTCAAAATGTAAAACTGTCATTATATTAAAGAATCATACACCTTTTTTATATAGACCCCAAACCAATAACTGTTTTTGATTTTTTTTAAAAACAAGGATTATCAATATTATTATAATTATTCTTATTCTATTGCATCTTTCATATCAGCATCATGAGTCTTACTTTTATGTATTTATTGATGAGAGCGTGAGAATGTCGCTGATTGGTCAGTCCCGTTTTAACAAAGTTGTGACACACATCCGTTTCCCTTTTCACTGAGCAAAGATGGCGGAATACGACCTCACCACCAAAATTGCCCACTTTTTAGATCGTCATCTCGTTTTTCCTCTGTTGGAGTTCCTTTCTGTCAAAGAGGTAAGATTTTAGTTAACCCTTAAACTTTCCGTTACATTTTTTCGTTATTTTCAGGAACTATAAACGGCTTTTGAACAGTTTTTAAAGCCATGTGCGCCTATGAGTTAGGCATGTTTTCCCTTGCTGTGTGAAGCACCCACATTTAACCGGAGTAGAGCCGGAAATGAAGCGTTTTGCCTTCAAAATAAAAGCGGCAAAACAGGTCACACACAAAAACAGTAACTTTTGAAGAAAAATGAACACTAAAATTGCACAACAACGCTTTAGCAATAATATGGATGCATCAGGTTTGATACAATTAAATACAAAAAATAAATAATAATAAATAGAAAAAATATATTGTTTTACGTTGGAGAAAGAAAATATCGGAAGTCCTGCATTGACTGTGATTAACTTTACAATAATGGAGTCACCCATGCGCTATTTCAGATTCAGATGATTTTATTAGCTGCCTTTGTTAAACTCAAGAGTTTAAGTTTATAACATAGTAAATATGTTGTACACAACTGTTCGGTGATTCATAAGCATACACGTTATTACTCTGCCGCGCTGTAGCTTCCCTTATTTACAGTGAAATGAAACAGTCATAACTGCTCGCTTTGGCGATGCTGAGCCTTGGAAGCTGAATTATTTATTTTCCAATAACAGCATAACATACTTTTGAGTTTTCATAAAGGCAACTGTAGGGGCGTATCGGTTAACAGCTAAATGTATTAACACTATTTAGGAAAATATAAAGAAGTATTTGCGCCAGCAGACACTGCCCGTTTCGCATTAGCCTTAGCTATCTAAGCTAACCTCTAGCTTGAAAGCTAGCATCGTTGCTTACATTTGCATATATGTGGCTAGCAGTGACTTGCATGTTGTGAAAATAACTAGTGACATGAATAATAGGCGGTATTACATTTTTTGTTACTTAATTTTGTTATAATATTGCACACAAACAACCCCCCTCACCTCTGTTTTCTACTGTCCATGTTTATTAGATTTACAATGAGCAGGAGCTGCTTCATGGAAAACTGGACCTCCTTAGTGACACCAACATGGTGGACTTCGCCATGGACGTTTACAGAAGCCTTTTTTCTGAGAAGGATATACCTCCAAGTAAGTGTATAGGCTTATTTAATACACACTCCTCATTTGTATTTCTCAACCAATAACACAACCAAATTAACATTGCTTCATAGAACTCATAAAGGGCTCTACACCATTCACTTCATTTAAAATTGATTTAGCAGTAAACAACAAATAACTTTTTTTATGCTCTGTGTGTCAGCCCTAAAGGAGAAGAGGACAGAGGTGGTGGCCCAACTGAAGCAGCTGCAGTCCGAGACTGAGCCCATTGTGAAAATGTTTGAGGACCCAGAGACAACAAGGCAGATGCAGTCCACGAGGTAAAGTTATATTTTCATCAAGACTTTTCATCTTCATTTAATCGTTATCCTTAAATAGCTTTTTACTAAAGGCATCACGAGTCCAATGGCTGGTTCACACCAGATTCAAAGCCAATTATTGGGCACTGTATGATTACATGTAAGGCACAACCCCAACGTCTTACAAACTAGTATCATAATGTAGTTATTAAGCAATTTATGGGATACTACAAACCACTATCTACATGGAGATAAGCCCTTACTACTCTCCAGCGCATTGTTTTTGAGTGACGTGAGTTAACAAATGATACTTGTGCAAGTATGGAGGCAACATTGCTCTTTGATTCGGTGTTAACCCACCATTAGTGATGTTGTAAATTGTATTTCATGGTCTTACATTTCCTGATTCTAAAACCTGTTATTTGAAATGCTAGACTGCAAAGCCAAATTGCAGGAGGTTTTCATAAAATATGTATTGAGCCTTTTCAGGGTTTTTTGTGAGAAAAGGCAGATGCAAGACGTTGTGGTTAGCCTTATTAAGACTGTATGGTCGTCTACAGTGATTAAAATAGTGCGGTCACATTCGCTCTTCATCCTTTCTTTTGTTTTTTGGCTGGAGTGTGTACAGTTAATCAAAAGCATTTGCCATTTTCAGCTCTTTTCAGTTTATACCATTTTTATTATCTAGTTTAAGTTTGGCGGTAGATATGTGTTTATTTTAGACACAGATTTGTAGGAAATGTTTTGTGAGATTTGAAGCCTGGCAAAAGCAACATTGATTTAACACATGTCTATGTATTTGTTAGTTTGCTGTCAGGATACATAAAGGAGCTGAACCTCCTTCTTGGATGAGGAATGATATGTCTGTCTTAAGTTATGCATTTGTTTTTCTTCAGTCCATTGAATTTGTTAAACAATAGGAATCTCATCTGGGGTCAATGAAAAATTCTCTCCAAAGCCGAAGGACATGCAACGGGTTGACTTCCACCATTTTAAGCTAAATTATACTTAATGCAGTTGCTTGTACATAATTTTGGCATTAAAGGATCATACAATGATGCAAATGAGAAATGGGTTGATATTTGAACTCGTGTTGCACCGACACTAGAAAGGAATCGCGATAACCTGCCTTTTTAAAAACGCAACGATTCCCCCATTTCATTAGTATCGGTACTTTAAGAATGACATTGTTTTAGACAAGAGCTGTATTTCCTGTGTGTGTTAAGCGCTCTGCTTCCACTCCCTGCAGCAGTGCCTGCAGTGCCTCCGCTCTCTCATGCACGCTCTAGCTGTCATATCATGTGACAAAACGAGAGCAAGGCTGCAAGTGCTAGAGGCATTGCCGATGCGCTTCAGCTTGTTGAAAAAAAAAGACGCAAGAAACGAAATTTGGAATTATTTTTCATCACATCTCTGCTGACGGAGAACACGCAGCTCTACATGATCACCGCCGCCGTTGTGACGGGACCGGTGCGCGGAGCAAAACACGTACTTCAAGTTAAATACCTAACACTTAACTATCTTATCTACATCTGGAAATCAAAATTCTTGACCAAACAAAAATGTTGGTATCGTGACAACGCTAATTTGAACCCCAATGCATTGTCTGTAGTCAAATACACTGAAAGTATTTTTGATGGTGAACGGACTTAATGCTCCAAGTACTTTTATTGAACAGTTAGCTAATCGACCCGTTTGCCTTAGCAGGCTTTATTTGAACTATTAAAGCCAGAAACAAAGCCAAGCCATAGTAAATAAAGCATGTTAGTACAATATTTATAAACAATCCGTCAATCACAGAGACCCACTCTGCCTATTATGATCACCATTGGGGTGATTTGTGTTTTCTTCTGTTTGGATTTGTCAAAGCATTAAAAACCACTGTTGGCTGTTTTGAGTCAACATGCTGCCCATGGCTATGATGGCTATCTGACTTTTTCATAGCAGAAGGTGGCAGTAATGCTGTGCAGACCTTTATTTTATAAACTGTTGCAACTTGTTGGACAGCCCAGCAGCTGACTCTCAATGTCATAAAACCACATTCATATTTTGTTACAATTTGAAGACATTGTGGGAATAATACTTTGTGGCCCATTCTGTGTCCCAGAGGAGGGATAGATCGCAGATAAAAAAGAAAAGAGAATTTAGAAAGCTGTGGTCAATGGCTCAGATAATTTATTACGATCTGTGTTCCCACAATGCACAGCAGGTTGACATTCCCCACTACAGGGAAGTCAGCCAGGAGCTTACAAAGACCACTCTTCTATAACAACGTACCCCTGAAACTAGGGCTATTAAATTAAGGTTTTTAAATGAAGCTTTGAATTGTTGTCCTTTTTATTTCATAAGATTTTATAACCTAATTCAAAAAAGACAAAACAATTCTTTTAAATTAAATTATCTTTCTTAAATCACTACAACTCATCAGTGCGTGAGTGTGGAAAAGTGGTTCCAAAGTTGTTTATGAAAGGCTAAATGAACAAATATGGGTTGAAGCATAATATTTTCATGGATAGAAACATGTTGTGATTTCTTTGTTAAGATAACATCTATCTGTTTTCAATACTTTTTGTCTTGAACGCTTTGCACTATTTGGAAATGTTTTTCTAGCACACGAGTTGGAAAGAATATTGCACAGCCATCAAATAACAATTCTGTTATTACCATAATATAATATTCGTTGTATAAATAAAGCTTTATCTTCTTCTGCAACTTTGCTGAAATATCTGGATAAAATAGACATGGAAAAACCCCAACTTTCATATGTTTATTTAAAGAGGCCATATTGTGCTTTTAGGTGTTTTCTTTCTTTCTCTTTTTTTTAATAAACTTTATTTTAAATTATTTGAGCAATACAATTGTTATATACAAACATTACATTGATAACACACAAAAACACATGCATAAATATATATATATTTATATATAAATAACTTAAACAGAGAGCAGAGCGTTTATATTCCTTTCCTGTAATGTGTTTTATAAGTTTTTGTGCATGTAAATGGTCTGCAAAGGCTATAATCCCCAAATCCCCTCCACAGGGAACTTCTGTACTACACACAACAGCAAGAGGCAAGTTGTACAGAAGAGAAAATGCATACCTTTTTTATTTTGACTGCCATGGGGAGTAAAAGACAGCTCTGAACAATCTGTTCTCCCTTTCCTTTCCAGACCTAGGCAGGGCTAGCATGGCTCCATAGTAGCCAGACCAAATGTAATAAACAGCCCATCACACTGTAAAAGTGAAATGGTCTTCATCTAAAACCATCTCTTGATTTTGACCAGAAGTGGAAAAATATACCTGAATTTGGACTCCAAAAACCAGGATGTCAGCCAAACGGCCATTCAAGCTAAACGGCCTCTAACTGCAGGAACTGTCTTCCTTTTTGCTTTTTTCTTGCAGAGATGGACGAATGCTCTTTGACTATTTGGCAGAGAAACATAACGTAAGTTGGCCCGATCTGCTGACATCTCACTTCTCCACTGTATTTCCCATGGCTGTTGTTTGAACCCACAGTTGTCTCAATGGGGGGGAGCGCGATGTGGGAGGGGCAGGGAAATGCTGAGTTACTTCCCAAAACCCTTAACTCATTTTCGGGGTTTGTACGGCTTGCACAAATCCTGTGGACATTTACATTCTGTGGTGAATTGTCAAGAATAAACGGAGGAGCTCGGACCCGTGGATAGAGCCGCAAGAATGCCGGAGGTTCTATATTTACCGTGATGTTTGGCCTCCTCCCCTCCCCACCGTCGGTCCTCTCCCACTCCGGTATCCCGCTGACCTGCACGCTGTCCTCAGTGCACCTCCACACAGCCGTGGTTCAGGGCCCCTCGGCCCGCTGTGGGAAAGGCTTGGGCATTACACTGACCCTTTAGTGAATGGCCTGACGTCAGGGCACTGAGATACTGGACAGAAGGAAGGGCAGTTAAATATAGCAGGCCTGAAAGGATAGCCCTAAATATGTACATATGCCTTTTTTTTAATTCAGTTTGCGTGACCACTTCGTGGCAATTTTGTTACAAAAGTGAAATATTATCTAGCCATTCATTGCAAAATACCACTGACGCGCTATAGCAGTGTTTACTCTACATTCATTTGGGAGTGGTGTGCCACAACATCCAGAAAAATATAGTGCTACAAATATGAGTGAAAATAAAATTAAATGTGCACTTTAGTTATGACCTAAAATGTGATGTAGCCTAGATGTTTGAGAAGTAACATTTTAAGGCTGGAACTACTGACTTAATTTTGTTCAATCAATCTTAAAAAAGTCACAGTTTTACTAAATCACATGTAAAGTCTTTAAATGTTTTCTTTAACCCTAACTATTGATTTAAGAGTAACTGTTATCTAAAGAAATGAAGGAATATAATCTGAGAGGCTGGATGATGAGAAACTGGAATCAAATTTCAAAATTGTTTGTATATTTAGGTTGAAAATTCACATAGCGTTCTAGCTCTTAACTGCATCACCATTACGCTGGCACACCAAGGATATGTCACTTAACTGGGGGCACCACAGCTACATGAAATTACAAAGCCCATTGTCTGATTTAAAAACAATGTATTGTATACTCTGTCTGATTTCCGTTTCCTGTGTTTGTGATATTAATACTCTTCTATTCCACTTAAAGTTTCGTCAAGAGTACTTGGACACGCTGTACAGATACGCCAAGTTCCAGTACGAGTGTGGAAACTACTCCGGCGCTGCAGAGTACCTCTACTTCTTCCGCGTCTTGGTAAGTCTTTGTCATTGTTGTTCAACAACAGTTAGCCTGATTTAATAGTGATGTTTCGCTGACGACTGCAGGCCTAAACCCACTTAAGAGAGTGTCGGTAGTATTTTACAACCCACATTTTATATACTGGCTTAAGGCATTTCTCTGACATATTAAAAAAGAACATCACATTATGTTTGCCATATTGCTTTAATTCCTCAAAATGCCAATGCTTGCACAGAAGAGGAAAAGAACACTTAGAAGTAATTGAATGTGAAAAGCTTACGTCATTGCCTATTCCATTCCCCGCACGTCTTTTGTATTAGGGGGAGTCTGCCGCTCTAAGACTGGAGGAGGATATTTTACTGGGCCAAGTGATCAGTGGTGGACTGCATAATCTGTCTGTAGTCTTCTCACGGGCGGGCCTTGCTAGACAGCTTATTGATTGGAGTGCTGTGGCCAGAGAGTCCCTCCTCACGACTTCTGCGCTTATGGAGTGCTTGAGTTATGCAAGGCATCTCTTAGTTGGTGTAGAGAGGGGTACGCACATTCTGCAAGGGGTTTTTGTTCACATACTCTATCTTCATTACGCAACTCTTTAATATTCTCTATTTTTATAAGGAATTCAATTTGAGCTGGAGGAAAAAGTTTGAACAACTCAAAGAGTATCACTATTTTCAACATAATGCAAACGTGTGTTTTGCAGCGAAAGAAAATCACAGTTCAGTGCTGTCAGAACTCGTTTTGGTGGATATACACAATCTCTGCCTCCTCTAAACAAAGAGACTTGTTGCCTGGGTTTTCATCTCTGGAGGGTACTTTGGGAATTTAGCCTTTGCAGACCATTTGCATGCACACTAACCTATATAAGACTACAGGAAAGCGAAAACTCCAAAACTATAGTAGGGCCCCTTTTGAAAAAAAAGTTTCCCCACATTTTATAAAAAATAATGTGATGTTTTAACTGCGAAAGGGTTATGAACCCATCTTCATAGCGGTCTCTTTCAGATGTTTTACTTTTAACACATGTTTCGCTTTAATGAGGTGTGATTTACGGTTCATCTTTATCACCTCATCTAAGCTTTTACTTCACAAAAAAAGATGCAAACTAGAGCAGGTAGCGACATCCTTCCTGTAATGGGTATTCTTATTGATTTCTCCAGAGTAGCAGACATGTGGAGAAACAACTACAGTTTTGGGCTAAGCTACCTTCAACGAGAGGTTTTCAGAAAGTGTTGATCTGCTAAAACGGCACATTTCCAACGGCTGTGAAGCACTGCGTCCGTTAGTGACGTGACTTAAACACTTGAAATGAAAAGTCACTCGGGTTTCGATGGAGTCAGTTAGAGGAAATAACAGCAAGAGGTAATTGTGTTGCTCATATCGTATAGCAACTCTTCATTAAATAGAAAACCAACCAATGGAACCGGGAAATGCGGAAATACAATATGTACCTCGACTCACAACCACAAGTTCTATGCTGGGAAGTTGCGAAGTGGTGCGAACTTTACAGCATCCATAAGGTTTGTATCCAAGGTGATTCCATCATTACTTGCACCTGCGCAAGGTGCGCCTTGGTGGAGTCAATTGTTGCCTACTCCAAAGCTGCCTTCAAGGTCACATTGTAGGGCCTCTTCAAGCTTGTAGCACACCCCCTCCCCTGTTGGTTAGATTATGACTCCATTTGAAATAAACCCAAATTATAGCGCAATTGTAGCTTTATTTTGACCCCTTTTGAAGACATCCAGTGTAAGTAAGTTCAACTCAACTGAGTGCCCTATAATGACCAGTGGAACCAGCTGCCATAGTGAGTGCTTTCCAAGTGTCACTCACTTGTCCTCAAAGGAAGACTCCTCCTGCTTTTGTTTGTCTTCGGTTCAGCATTTAGCTTTGCGGCGAAGCAAGGACTAATGCCAAAGCCAGCCCTGAGAGAATGGGCAAGAATAAGATCAACATTTTGTCTATTCATTAGAGAGGAAAACATTAAGACGGGCTTTTTGTTCCCATGCTAATTGACATCTGATACTACACTGTTGTCTTTGGGATGTCACTGACTCTGGCTGGCCATGCACATTCATATGTCGGAGTGAAAAACTTGGCAGTCACTCGGAGCGATGATGAACCCTCTTCTCTACAAACAACCCTCTTAACCCAAAGCAGTTGGGTACTTCATTTGATGGGTTTTTCACTGATCTGCTCAAATCTGCAGAAGGAAGAGTCACATCCGAGACAAGATGAAGGGTAATTCGCCCAAGCTTTCCACTACCACTCCCTAAAGAAATAAACAAAAAAAAGGCATTAAGGAAAGTCTTCGAAAGCTTTCAAGGGATATAGCCCACTGTTCCAACAACAATTGTTTATGGCTCTGCAACTCAGTCTAAATAAAACCAAAATTGCTTTAATTGAGGTATGTTGTACAAAGTCCAACACAGATTATTTTTTTCTTTTTACCCCTCAAATTGTTATACCCCTCATTTTAAGTTCCAGGCAGATCAGGCTTTGTAACTAGATATCTGTTGCTTACTCTTGACAATGCAAGAGGCTTTTCAGCTGAGGAAAAGGTGGAAATGGATTTCATTAGTAGGAGTCTGTATAGTGCTCCCTCCCCTCTTTTCCATCTTTAGTGGACCTCCCATCCTCACAGGCCCCTTGTCCGTCTCTCCCTCCCCCCGTATGGGAGAGGTGAGGCTCCATAAAGTCATTTTAACGTGGGAAACCCAGTCAATTAAACGAAGGAAGCCAGCCTTGCAAAATCCATGCCCCAGGTCTTGTTACAGTGCGGCCTAGCCCGAAAAGAGCAACTTATTCATATCATCACTTAATGCAGGGATTGAATGTTAAGAATAAAGATTGAGTATCCCGACGGATCCCCAGCACAGTCAATTTATTGTTGCTGGTCAGTCAGCGAAAATGTGCCCATTTCACAAACCAATGGAAACTCAAGGTAACTGCTGGAAAAACCCAGGTACTGAAAGTGTGTGTGTGTGTGTGTGTGTGTGTGGCTGCCATAATGACCTGGAGGTCAGCCAAACGTAGCAGGCAGGGACTTCCAGGAGAGGGAAAAAAATAACAAACAAAACACTTTCAACAGATGAAACGCTGACCTTTCCACCGGCAGTGGAGCCAATTTCTTTTTTTTCCTTCTAGCTGTTACAATGCTGATCATTCTTGTGACTTCTGCACTTTCATTCGTAATGGACCCAAGTTGTGCTCCGTGATCAAAGAAACTCTGCTGCTCGACTGGATGCGTGGAAACCCCATGTTTCTGTGTTCTCCTTCGGGGAAATACTAGGGGAGATTTTCCAAATATTTCCCCCCTACCTGCCAGCGTCTCGTTAGTGGAAATGTTATCAGAGTGCAACTGAAACCCTCTATCTCCAAATAATCTCGCCAATTTGTGGGGTTCCAGCGGAAACCTGTTCTTTTTTTAGTGTTTCCTCTACTCGGACATCTGTCGTGTCTCACGGTCCACTTCAGTGGCTGTCCAATGGGTTATGGGGGTGTGTGGTTAGGATCTCGGTTTCTCTGGCCACTCAGCAGACACCCACCCTGACTTCCTGCTTGACTCATGTCATTGCTCCTGGTGTTTGGCGTTATCGTGAACCACCGTGGCGCAGAGTTTCCCATGTGCCTCGGGGTGTATTCCAATGTCCACTACTTGCAAGTGATTGCCTCGGCCGAGGTTCAGAGGCATTCTCAACCTGTGTTTCATTACCTGAGTCCCCTTTTTGTTTGTTTTAGGCTGTTCTGGAAATCAGAAACAGTAGCCTGCGACATTTTTTCAGAGTGATTATGCTCACAAAGATGTGTCTTGTTAGCGTCAGTTCATATTTCTGCCTAATTACCTTGTGATAACGACAGGTAATGGAGGGAGACTATTGTAATTATCATTCTCACGACTGGAGTCAAGCTTGCAAAACATTTTTAACAAAACAAATCTCACTGGAAACATGTACGAATGTTTAATGTATATTAAGCACTTTAGAGAGGTTGGAATCACCAAGCCTCTTACGATAAGATATGTTCCCATCTTTCTTTTCTAGTGCAAGACCTGTCCAGGTTTGTTTTTTTGAGTGATCCTTATTTCTTCATTAAAAAAACAACCTTAAATAATGTATAGTGATGCCTTAAAAGAGTTTCCTTCAGATGCTTTACAGAGCATATTATGCTTTGGAGGGTTTTCCTCTAGTGTGTTATATAGGTGTTTGTGCATGTAAATGGTCTGAAAATCCCAAAGTTCACACCAGAGGAAGTTTCTCTCAGATACTCTCCACCCTGCCTGAAATTCTTCCATTGGACTCATTTGTTTACTTCAATAACATATTGGCATCACTATGTTACGCTCACAATATTAGCTAGCGCTCTAACCGGTTGGAGGTGATTAGCTTTTTCCATCAAAGCTTGTGCTGTGCAGAGTTCCCTGCATCCCTCATCAGATTGGTGGTCGGCTCATTTTAAATTAAATGAAGTCAATGGCACACGTTTGGCTATTTCTGGTGTGTAATGTAGGAAGATCCACATCTTTTTATAAATCTTTTTGTTGACTTTATAAATAGCCTTTCTTTTTTTTCTTTTTTTAACACCAGGATTGATTTGCATGTGAAAAGTCTTGTGTCATATCGGTGAAAAAAAGGGCTTCATCAGATTTGACTGCTCTATTTTTCTATTTTGTGTACCCAAGCTCTATGGAAACGATAATATCAAATTGTTGGAATCTTAACATCAAACTTTATGAAAGACGTGCAATGCTTGCTGCAACTAGGCCCATATAGTGTGCTATGATCTGTTGTTGCTGATATGCGTTACGTTTTGAGCCATCAGCGTTACCCTACCTAGTAAACAAAATGTTTTACTTCCAGCAAATAATTCAGACCACAGTGACACACATGGTCCAAATGTGCCTTTTTACTAGTATTTAACTGTATGGTCAGCTTCTATGCAACGTTCGTAGCATTTAAGAGCAGCACATTTGGTTTTATTAAAGTTAAACAGTCTCTCATGATCCGTTTATCTTTTTCTGTCAAGTTCCATTCCCTTAGGATGACATACTTTAATCCATTCATCCAGTTTAAATAAGGAAAGTGACAGCACCGTTCAGAAGTGCCACTGAAGCCAAACAAGCAGTGGCAAACTCCAACCGGGCCTCACTGTGAATGTCAACCCGTTGGAGTAAAATGTGGAAAAACTGTTTGTTTTTTTAATAGATGTTGTTTGCTTCAGGTTTTAATAACACACTGTGTCTGTTCCCAAGGTCCCAGCTACAGACAGGAATGCCCTGAACTCTCTCTGGGGCAAGCTGGCCTCTGAGATCCTGATGCAGAACTGGGAGGCTGCCATGGAGGACCTCACCCGCCTGAGGGAGACTATCGATAACAACGTAAATGCCCCACTTCTCAGAATTTGATACCACATTTAGATTTCCTTACATAGACTCCTATATCGACATTTCACTCTCAGTAGCGCTCTGCTGTGGCATCTCACCCCTTACCCACACACACTTATGAGAACACTTCGATCTGGATTTTAGGATGAAGTGGTTGCATGTTTGATTGATGACTGTTTGGGAGGGTAGGGCTTATTTTTTCTTGTGCCCTTTTTAATCATAGAATAACTGTTGTTACGATAGGCAAAACATTGTAAGAACTGTCTCTTTCACCTTCCCGTTTTCTTCTCTCTCATGCCTATTTCTCTATCTTTGTCCCGTACAGTCGGTCACCTCTCCTCTCCAGGCACTCCAGCAGAGGACATGGCTCATTCACTGGTCCCTCTTTGTCTTCTTCAACCACCCCAAGGGCAGAGACAACATCATTGAGCTCTTTTTGTATCAGCCACAGTAAGTAACATTCATCATTAACTTTCTTGTTTAAATCCCTTTTCAAGATTTGACATCCAGGAAATGTTGAGAAGAATACCAGGAAGTAGTTGTAAAGATAAGATCCCTTTCCACTAAACAATTGCAACAGGAAAGGAATGGTTCTGTAGCCTGGTTGTACCATAGATCCATAGACTGCTATTTTTTCCTTTTGGCAAAATACGCAACCCTGTAGTCGGTGTTGCTTCGTAGCATTGATCGAGGTTCCATGTGAGTTGGAGTGATATTTAAAGCCAAACGAACGCTGGACATGGAACATTTTTCTACCAAACAGCAGCGGCTACACACGGAAAAGCAGTGAGTCATAAAGAAATGTTGCGTTTACTCATTCAAGAGGAGTTTGAAAATAGGCCTTAATTGATTCGGCATAGTTAGTGTTTCGGTCAATTCACCCAAAAGCTACCACTTAATGCTTCTGAGACTGTACAGGCACTTTTGGTATTTTAAAAACGGATCAACCTAACCCAAAGTAATTTTCTTCAGTTGTGTTGGTAATGTGACCATTTGTATGTATGTTTTGGACCTATTGGACACCTATGTTTGTGGTGTTCACGTTTCAAAAATCTTTCTCTGTTTTATGTCATATGCAATTAAATTGCAATGTTGCTGAATGGTAATTCCAAGATGATTTTTGAGAAAAGGTTGGTGATTTTCTAACATTAAGTTGATTTAGAGAAAACCATTTGCTTTAATAACACATTTTTTGGGTGGTGGGCTCCGTCATGAACCCCGCTGGTATTTTTAAAGTGGTTTCAGAAGTGTGTGTTTTCGTGTGGTCTGTTTACTCTCCAAGTAGAGGAACAAGGCCATGTGTATCGCAGATCGGAAACTTTATACACTGCGTTAACATTTGCACACCGCCCATTTTGATGTCTTTGCTCCCTCCCCCCCTGTTCTGATTGCAGGCTTGTATAATTGTACAGATGATTGGCCTCCACAGACAGTATGACAGGCGACCACAACACAGCGCTCTCAAATGTCTGGTTCCCTGAATTTTACTCCGTTTTTAATTTTATTGCGCATGATTAAGGAGGCCTGCCCAATAGTTACTCATGAAAAGCTCACCCAACCATCTGTGTGGACAAACTGAGGTAGTTTTGTGTGCTTTGCAGTTTCACAGTCTTGAAACCTCATGTTTTCCCCGCTGAGGCTTGGCTTTTGTTTCCCATCTTTTGACCAGTACTTCCTTTGGCTTGAGTCGGTGACCAGCAGCTGGCCTTCAGCTCCATATATGACCTCCCTTACCCCTGCAGTCAGCAGATCTTGGTCCCAAAAATTGTTTGTGGATTCCTTACTTTAAGGAAAACAATTCCCAGTAACAGAGTACAATACAGGTGCATACTGGGGAAATTCTAATGCAGTAATATAACTAACGTTTTAGTCATTGGTTCTGAAAAGCTTTCGTGTCAACAAACCCATAAAATGACACATTACGGTCACAAGCCGTTTCATAACATTTTGCTTTTTGGACCTCCATCTGAAGAAGATATTGGTTGTTATTCAGGGTGGACGTAGCTCGGTCGTCCTCCAATAAGAAATTTGATATTTGTGTCGAAGTGTCCTTTGGCAAGATACTTTTTCTGCTCTGATGGCCCGGTCTACGGTGTGTGAATGTTTGTTTCCCTGAACATATGGCGCTTTGTGTGTGAATGTATGAATGGTGACTTTTGTATCAATATGTTAAATAGTGCTTTTAGGGGTTCAAAGACTAGAAAATGCTAAAAAAAAGAGTTCTAAAGTCGCCAACTACAGTAAAGGAAGTGAAACCCATGATCAGAATACTTCTTCTTTTGAGTAATGGGTTTGCTTACAAAGTGAAATAAATAGCAAAAATAAACTATTCCTCATTTTACCGGAGACTGACAAGAACTCCATTACGGACCCCTAGGGTTCTCCAGACCCCCCCCTCACACACTTTTTTAACAGAGGAAATCTGAACTCATACTTGATATTTTTGGCTGCATGCCTCAGTAGCATCTTTAGCAAACCAGTGCAGCGATGCTTGTTGCCTCAAAACTCCCAAAAAGATCCCCTAAGTGGAGTTGGGTGAATGCCCTGCAGATATGGTACAGTGACTCATGCAGGATCGCTTGCTATTGGAGCCCCCCCTAGAGAGTGAGTAGGTGTAAGTTAATCAGGAACACAGCGCGGAGCTTTGCGGTTTTCCACGGGAGTCAAGCAACTACAAAAGGAGGGAGGGACAGGGGGAACCAGAACGCCTATGGCTTTGCCAGCAGCCCACTGCTGTTTTTAGACTCTACATCACTACTGCCACAGGTCCCCCTGTCCCTTTAATTGTTTCAACTAATTAAACCGCTGTCGGCACTCTTTCTCTGAACCCCATGTGTTCCTCCGGCCTCAGCTATAGGAGACCTGAGGGGGCCCACTCCACTTCCTCTTTTCAGATCTAATTTGATCAATTCGGGGGTTGGGTGGAGGGTAAAGTTCAAAGATGGATATTAAGAAACACTAAGGAGTTTTGGTGGCATAGTTAATGTTGATTGATTGCCATCTTGACTAGCAAAGTGGTGTGTGTGTGTGTGTGTGTGCAGACCTTACATGCTGTCTTGTACAGAAGCCTGTCTCCACAGTTGGTGTGGGATTAGAGTCAGCCTGTAGCAACGTCCTGTCTCTTGTGTTCAGCCCTTAGCTAGTTGACCTGTGGTTGAAACATCAGTCCCCGATGGATTGTGTTTCAGCTACTGGGCAGGTCCCTGCTCACTGATCTATATCTTCTAGCCAGGGTTTCCTTTTCCTCTTCCCCTCTCGGTAGGACACTAATGAAAGAGACGGCTTAAACCTGGGACCCATGTCCAGAAGCAAGGGGTCCTGTCAGGACATTTATCTGTTTTAGCCGCAAAGGCTTCCCCTGTGTTCTAAATGCCAGGAGCCCAATAGGCAGCCAAGATGTTCTATTACGTGTCCTTGTAAAGATCATGTCTTTGCTTACTTCAGTGATTATCCTTCACTTTCCAGATACCTCAATGCTATCCAGACGATGTGCCCACACATCCTGCGCTACCTGACCACAGCCATCATCACCAACAAGGACGTCCGCAAGCGTCGGCAGGTCCTGAAGGATTTGGTGAAGGTCATCCAGCAGGTATTACATCTTTTTTATTTTACAACAAAGTGTACACGGTCATCAAGTCTTTGCTTATAGGCCGTAGTTTGGACACCCCTGCCTTAGAGGATGAGTAACAGTCCGACCAGTAAATACATAGGGTAAGGAAAAAAATTCTGTACAGAGTGAGAACCGAATCCAAAATGCCTGGTAACCAAGGGTTAGGGTTATGGCTTTCTTGTGAGTAGGCATGTGACCCCTTTTTAAAGAGCAGAAATCAAAAACCTTAATCAATAAGCCAAACTGAAATAATTAAAATCTAAACAATTCCCAAACCAAGTAAACCAATAGCATATTACGGCTTCCTTTTGTTTAAGCTCAGGTGGTGTAAGTATTTGTTCCTAGCTCAGAACACATTACTTCTGATGAATGTGCTACTGTAGCTATGCCTTCTCCACCACTGATCGCAGCTACTCCAGAGGTCTTAACACTCTCTTGTTGGGTTGTGGGTAATCTTTAAAACATACGCCCAGTGCTCTCTGCTTTGTGGCCTCTGGTGAGGCTGGGTCTCTGTCTTTGAGTTCGAAATGTGTTTTCACTCAGACCTTTGTAAATGGTTATCTTTATTTAGCTTGTGTGCCCGGCAGGTGGCTTTTCTCACTATCTAGTCATTACTTTAAACCAAACTAGGATTTATGATTTCCAGAGAGGCACAGACTCTTTAGATCCCCCGTCAGAAGAATCAAAAACGATGTGTGGTCCATTAGTTATAAACACACATGCAGCATGATGGTTTTATGTTTTACATGCAAAAAAGTCATGATGGATTCACCTCTAAAATAATTTCCTCTAACTTTGTCAATGTATCATTCATTGTATTTATTTCTCAATGTTTTAGTATCAATGTATGATTAAATTAAAATGTTGCATTAAGGAAAGGTACAGAATACAAAACCTTTTTTTGAGGGATAAAATACTCTGAATTGGCAAATAAAATGTTAAAAGAACAGCAGGAAAAACTACAAATATGCACATCTAAGTATTTCTTTCAGTTTATATTTGGATATTACTCATTTCTATTTGATTGCAGAATAAACCTCAATATGATGTCTATGCTTAAGTATATGTCTTCTTTATTCAGTTTATCTTAACAAAGCTAAACATTAAATTGTTAAAATTGTAAGCTAAAGAAGCTTTGATTCAGAAATAAATGTCCTAAGGCATAATACTCTATTCTATGTATATTCTTTCTTTTTCAGGAGTCTTACACCTACAAGGATCCTATTACAGAGTTTGTGGAGTGCCTGTACGTGAACTTTGACTTTGACAGTGCCCAGAAGAAACTAAGGGAGTGCGAGTCGGTGAGTAAGCACTTCTGTTCCGACCTTTTGTTCCCAGACCATGAGAAGTCTCGGATCATTGTGACTCTCCATGACACAACAAAGGTCTTCTGAGGATCTGGGTCTCCTGAGCTGTAGAGAATCGCGGTAAACATTGTTAGTAATCGCAGGATCTCTGTATGACCTTCTGTCTGATCACACAGCGGGTTTTATGATGGACTTCTGCTTGGGTCCCGTTCAAACACAACCCTCATAGTCTGTGTCTCAGACTATCGGATATAAAGATCCTCTTGGACACTGTGTGACTCAGGCTTCTGTCAGATTTGACTGTGGCCTTTAATTGACCTATCAGGCTTGTAGTTAACAGTAAAAGCTTTATAAGCAAGTCTCTGCAGACACTATAAGGGGGGGGGGGATCTGTCAAAGCACCGACGTTTAGAGTGTTTAATTCAATTTTGGATTACATGACTGTAAAAGTCCTCTTTGTATGTCCACTACAAAGATGAACACACAGAACACTAATCCATGACGAGTTATATGTAGACTTCAGTGGAAAAACATAGTGTGAGAAATTGATTTCATTTCTATTGGGTAACTTTTTAAACCTCTGTCAAAAACACTTGTGGCTATGCTCTGTTAGCACAATATGTGTTAAAGAACGGTTCTGACACGCTTCTCATTCTAGATACAGCTTCAGTAGACCAAACGCCACATGCCATTTTGTCATTTGTTTAAGAAACACACAGCACTTACAAAAGATGGATCAAACATGCATAGTGTCAAGGAATAACATTCACTAAGTTACTGTTCCACTTTCATTGTGTAGCATTACCCTCTTCATATCCATACCAATCTTTAACATTATCAACAATTCTATAATTTATGTCTCGGTATAATCCAGTGCAGTTCAACATCAGCACAAACTACTTTCATACATACTCTGCCTTCAACATTGCTTCAAGGCTGTATTAACATTTATTTAGCAAAAACTGGAAATGATACCTTCTCTTATACATTTTTTTCTTCCATTTTGTCTAAATATTAGTCTTCTAAAATGTTGCCAAAACTGCTTTCTGTGCAACATGTATAGCGATATTTAGCGAGTTGTATTTCCATTCCATTGGGTACATTGGTTGTGCACAGTACCAAGAATGACTCTTCAGAAGAATGATAAATGATGTGTCGCATTGATGGCATAAGTGGAACTTTCCTGGTTCTGGGGCTAGTCCGATTTTAGAGACAGAGCAGGTGTCCTAACCGGTGTTGTGCTGTATGCATATTTTGCGAAATTAACATTTTTGTTGTTCATTCTTTGCTCACAAACTGTAATTTGTTTTTTCCCAATGGACTTGATAATTTTGACCTAGAGAGGAATAAAAGGCATTGCCCTGGGTTATTTGGCCCATTTCTCTTTTTTTTTTGCCTCTTGACGATAAACCTTCAAAATGAAAAACATCTGGCCTGATCAAATGGCTTTTTCCCAGGAGTAAATGTTTATAAATCATGTCAGCGGTTTGCTGGCGGTTCCGTTTCACTTTAACCATGTTTTTTATCTAATAGAAGGAGTTTTTAGCTTCCCTAATCAGTGTTTAACAAATGATGAAGTTACATGAAAACTCACTGGAGAAGATTACTTTTTACTTAATCATACCCTCAAAAAAATCTGTTCCACGGTCAGAAAAAAATCCAACGCATGTTCCAAGAGAAAATAAGATTTATCCTGTTCAAAGCCATATCCAAATGATGAAATGTACCATCAACAATATTAAGAGTTGTATCCTATTTCAGCTAAAACATGACTCAAGCACTCAATCACTGACCTTGTTAAACACTTGCACGCACTTTTTTAGGAACTCTCCGGGCTGGTCTTGACCTCGCCTAGTGGGGTTCTGTTTACAAAGAGCCTACTGTGGTTAAAACAGATACTCCTAACCAAACTACCTCTCAGGTCAGAGCCCAAGTTATTCCATGTGCTTTTAACACTGGCTTACATGTCAGTCTTATCAGAGCATGTCCAGTAGGCACACAAGACCTCCATTGACCTCATTCATTTCACAAGCAGGTCTATCAAGCTGGGTGGTTCCAAAAAATGTTTAACAGCACGTTAAATGCATTACCTGTGATGGTCTGCAAACATTTTCCACCAAACTGGTCTTGTTTGAAGTCAGTAATGCCATTTTTTTCCCCCTTGAATTCATACGCAAGCTTTTAAAAAGCCCATTATTTCAGAGGTAAAGGGAAGGTTTATGGACTGCGGAGTGATTAGGGTAAACGGATACCCCTTTGGGATGGGCTCTCGTCTTGATGAACATTTGTAATGCATCAATGTTGAGCCATTGGCAAGAGTGGCACAGATATAATAACTGATTGCTGTAATAGCAAGATATGGGTATTGTTTTCAGCTCTCCTGTCTTCGGTGCTTTCAAATTTTAAATTGTCTTGTTCTGACGGTTTTAGGTCTAATTTTGTTTCTTTCCCACCCCACCCCGATGTAGAATCACTGTCAGATGTTAGATGCTTGCATGTCAAAGATTGAAAAGTATAGGCCCACCTATAGTCAGGCCTTTGAGATTGCCCTTCAAGCCCCTTTCAGAATTTGTTTAAGCTTTGTGGTCTGAATCCCATATGACAGTAATTAAGGCACTTAACTGTTCAAAGTGTATCAGCGTAAGATAAGCGCTGTCATATCTGAAATGTGCGTTGCCTGATAGCGCCATATAGTTGGGCTTCATTTGAGCAGAACTCTGCGCAGATAGCAGATTTTGTAAGCTTAAGCAAACAAAGCGCTGGTAATTTTTTGAGGGCTTTTGAAGCTCGGGGTCTGTGATGTGAAATAGCACTCGATGGAGAGTCGGAATGCAGTGAGAAGTGGGAGCATTTCACACAGTGGTACCTCTGGGTCCATAGCTCGGTCATGAGCCTTTACAGTGGAGGAATTGGCCATATGCAGTGGTGTCAAAGAGTCCAAGTAAGGCTGTATTTCTGATTCTAACAAGCCACAGGTGATGCAGTACGTGGACGCCTGAAAAGACTTGCTCTCATCTGTGAGTTTATTTGGACTGCTGGTGCTACAGTTGTTGGATGACTGGCGATCCTGCACAGTGGAGCCGACACTGAACCAGCACTAGGTGACGGGTGATAAGTCTCCGACAATGTGGTCTTCTCTGCGGTTTGCTATGCTCTTACCGCATCTTCACACGTGGTGGTTGAAGAATTGGAATTTTTGATTATTTGAAGCACCTTCTAGGAGTATTACCTCACAAATGGTCCCCTCATCATTGTATTTAAAACAGACCTGATGATGACGTCAATGTAGCCGGCCTGGCTCTGCCTTTCCTGTTTACTTTCACCATTCATCAACAAGGGATTGTCATTTAGATTTTATTAAAAAGATTATTTCCTTTATTGAACAAGACACCAGACTGCCAGAAGCAGACCACTTTGAAACTTGTAATGCTACACTCATGACTCTTCATTGCTGTTCAATTTGAAGAATGCCCAGCTAGATTGTCACTATAAACTTCTGAAATAATAATAAATAGGACGTGCTCGACGTTGCACATAATCAAAAAATAATTTACAAAACGCGACAACGGTGATTTGGGGAATTTCTTCTCAGCGGATTATTTTTTATATTTTGTAGCAAGTAAAGGAACAGTCAGGAGCCGCGACAGTGATCCTCCAAATGTTCAGCCAGGTAACCAACTACTGTCGCTGTTCTGTTACTAATGCTAAATCGAGCATAAAACCAGATCACGGGTGCTTACAGAATGCTAAAAAATGTACAATTATTGCCAGAATTTTTTAAGTAATTGATAATAATTTGTTTTCCTGCCCCTCATATTCTGGGACCTCTAGTATCAAATGACATTTGCAGGTACAACCAATACATAGACTGCGTTGAAACCTCTTTAAATGATGGTAAAATAAACTTTGAAGTAGACCAAAAACAGACACAATAACTTCTGTATTATCTTCAAACTGCATGCTTTCTGTCTCTCAGGTCCTTGTGAATGACTTCTTCCTGGTTGCTTGTCTGGAGGACTTCATTGAGAACGCCCGCCTCTTCATCTTCGAGACCTTCTGCAGAATCCACCAGTGCATTAGCATCAAGTAAGTTGCGCAATGCAATCTAAACTAAGCGAAACTATCATCTGCAAATTGAAGTTTTGCGGACACAACAATTGCGTTCCCATCCTAAACCATGTTGCAGGATTCAGACACACATCCTTTAAAAACTAACAGGAAGTCCGATTGACTATCACCAGACTTGGTAAACAGTCTGTAAACAGGAAGTAAGAACATTGGCTTTGTGTTTTAGTAGAATTTTACTCACTGATAAGTGTTTATTGCCCCTTCTATAAACAGCCATGCTGACCCCACACATCTCCAGGATTAACTGTTGGGAGGTTTAAGTGCTTCCAGGTCTCCACAGGTTGCTCTGCTCGCTAAAATTTTAAGACCACCTGTCTGAGGCCATTCCCAGAGCGTTCTCTCCTAGGAAGAGGTGGGGGTTAGACAATGTTAGATGTTCCCATGTGCCGTAACGGGCAACAATCTTTCAGCTTCTTTGCTTTGAATGAATGAATGAATGAAGGTCAAAGGGTTTGTAAAGTCTTTATTGACTCCTAGCTCAAAATGCAGTTTTGTTGCATTAAAATAAAATTGACCTTGGATGCCTCACCAAAACCATGAAATTTAGTAAGTGCAAATTACAGTGAGCATTAGCGGAGAGAGTAAAAAGATTATAGTAATTGTCTGCAATTAAGAGAGATTATAGGATTGGCTGCCTCCTTACATCAATTTCAGAGAGTGAGAAAGATAAAGACGCAGCATTCAACCTTGTAACCCATTAATCCCCGTGTTTGAACAGTGGATTTGTGCTGAATCCGATCTCTGATATTTGGTTATGCATACGAACACTTGTGTATCCTTAATATTTTAATGTACAAGGTGGCTTCAGAAAGTAAATTTATAGTCGATATGAAGATTTGAAGAATCAAATATCGTACGAGAAAAGAAATGATTTACCTCTGTCGACATGGCAGGGATTGCACTGACTGTTACATAGAGCCGTGGAGGTCTGTAGTCAAGGTTGAACCATGGAACATGATCAGGCCCCTTCCAAATCTCCAGTTGCAGATTGTCTGGAATTGATTAGGAGTCCTGGTTCTTTTTTTGGCAGACTTACTGCAATTGGATCCATTTACTTGTTAAGGACCACAAAAGTTAGTGGTAACACTGAAAGAGGAAGTAAAACGGTGATTTCTCTACTTTTCACCTTTTTTTTAAAAATTCTTCTTTCGTTGACGCCTCTGAAGCAGGAACTCGTATCAGGCGCAGTTTCCGGGATTTCTGTGTTTATTTTTGGTGGTGTTATGACGATTGGACAAAACATGTCTATTTCTGAAAGACTCCCAATTTCCAAGTCATTAGTCCTCTACCCAGAAGCTGTGTTGCACCCAAGCGTGGACTCAAATGAATTTGATGGCTGTTTTTAATGAGGACATTTTTACGGCTGTTGGCCATGATGGTTTCACATTTTTAGCTCGCCCTTTTTTGCCTAAAGCGTAGGACACAAAAGTAGACAAAAAGCTGGCGTAATTGAGTTATTTTACGCAATAAAGGCTTATGTAAAATGTTTGGTAGGCAGTGGAAATGAATTTCAGCCTGTATTTGTAATTGCATGCACACACATCCTTTTGTCTAGACTTTTTTTCTGTGTGTGTTTCCAATTTGGCTTTGTTTTCCTTGTTTGATTTACAGGGTTTATTTCCTTGGTCGTTCCCTCAGTGGTGAGACCCTTCTATGACCTCGAACGCACACTTGTCCTTGGACATTTTGAATAAATGCTTCAGACACATAATCATTTGGACCCATTTTTTTCCCTCAATATTGTATTTGTACACAATCGCTCTTTGGTAGTTGGAATCAGTGTCCTGTGTGTTTGGATCTAACACTGAAGATCTTTCCACCTCACAATTGAGTCATTAAAAAGACCACACAATCATTTTGGTTTCCCTGAAAAATCAATTTCACCCAAGACGAAGGCGAGGTTGCTCCAAAATGGCTCGGGAGTCTCCCAAACACCCTCATATGTTAGTGTTTAACAACTATTTTCAGGCCAGCTGTGTTGAAGGGAGCTGCTTTTCAGAAGGATCCCCCATTCTCTTCTCTCCTCTAATGCAGTTAGAGCCCAATGTCTGACCCCCTCTCTCCAAGTGAGACCCAAAGGAGTACCCTAGCCTTAAGTCGAAAGCTCAGGAGTCAGTAAGGGGTCGAAATGAAAGTGATCCCCTCTCCCTCAAGGAATAGAATCATGGCTGTGTAAAATAAAACCCGCCATGGAGGCTGTCTGCTTGGCTTAAGGGCCAAAGGATGTCAATAGTAGCAGTTGTATGAGTCTGATCCATTCCCAGCTCCCACTAATATCTCCCTCCCTCTCTCTTTTTCTTGTCTTCCCTTCACCCCTAAGGTTGAGGTAGCTGCTATGCACCTCTGAGAGACAATGAGATAACCCTTCTCTGATATACAAATGTCCTTCATGGGAGGAAAACATTGCCAGACTTTGGTTTATAAATTAGATTAGAGGACTTCGGCAGATACGGGCCACGGCCCTCGGCCTTTTGGGGGAACCCCGTGTTCCTGTGTTATGGCGCACGGATCACGTTTAGAGGGGTTAGGGGTTAGTGTAACTCCCCGGCGAGGAAACCGGATCATGTTTGTTTTGATCATCATATCTGACCTGGACTTGACTGACATGTGCCCCCACTTTACTGAATTGCCAAACAAAACACCCAGAACCCCCTGCGCAGCAATCACTTAATCACATGGGTAACATGGGAACCGATAACAAAGCTCATTCAGGTTGGCCTAAGATTACTTGATTGTTAAATAAATAAGTGAATGTCAGTGAAAATGTCAGAGTGGCGCTCTTAACAGGTGTGTACTGTTATAGAGCATTATTCAGGGGTGGGCAAATAAATATATATTGTGAGGCTCATAATTGCCAGTAAAAAGTCCCACTTCATGTTGTTTTTTGCATCTTTGTAAAGATTTATAGCAATAATTATGCAAAAAAATGTACTATGCCGATTTAAATGAAAATATGGAATAGTAATATAAGATTTATAATACCTCTAATTAAAATGTGTTATTGCTATGAACACTGACATGTTAGCCATCACAAACCTAAACCTGCTTTATTAGACAGCTGACACTCCCAAACTTGTTGGGTTCCAATTATGATCCAAATGAGCAATTTTATTGTCAAGCATCATCTTCTTTTAGGCCCTGACATGTATTTAGCTGGCCAGCAGAGCTATTTTAGTAGCTTGTCGTGTGAGTGACAGGTTCATCAGCCTCTCCGTTTCCCTTTCCCCTCCTCCAGGCTGCTGAGATGCTCATGAATCATCTCACAACTGCTGTTTTTCCATCTCATTATCCAGCCTGCATCACTCTCGCTGTGGTGAAAGTGTTGAGAGATATGCACCGTCACTCGGAGACCAAGCCTTATTTTGCTCATTATGCTGAAGTAATGCTCTCACTTTTTGTTTGTGCCTTAAATGCCCCATCCAGACACTGACATCATTTCCCTTCCCCTGGTTTATGTGGTTTTGCCACCGTTTAACCAACATTCATGGGTAAGAGAGTAGTAGTATTTTTTTCTTTGGGCTTTGAGGTAAGAAAAACATTATCACAAATCCCAAAAGCTACTTTCCACCAACAGAATGTCCTAAATGAGTCCCAGTCTGAGAGGGAAAGTCGGTAATGCTGCTGGTGGGGTGTGTTTGCAGAGCCATGGCATGAGAAGTGGTGTGTGTTCAGATTCTAGCGCACAAAATGTGATGAATGGACCAGGAAGTGATAATTAGCAGAGTAAACTGTTTTTCTAAAGGCCTTATAACCCCTATTATTTTGAACAAACACACAGGCTACACACAATGTCAAATTTGTCTTTCATTAAGTACGTGTGTTTTTCTTTTCCGCGAAGTGGGAGGGGTCTTGTTTTTTTTTTAGATGAGAGGTAGGGGTCCCTGTAGTAATTGTGGGCAGTGCACATAAGGGTGGAGGATATTTATTGGGGCCCTTATATGAAATGCAGTAGGCGTGGAGGGTGGTGGGGGTCAGGCAGGAGGAATGAGGCAGGAAACGCTGGGGGAAGGGGGTCTAGATGGGGGTATCTAGAGGGGGTCTAGTTATTTTGAAAGCCACAAGGGAAGCCAGCTGCACTGTCGAAAGCTTTGGATCAAAGAATGCCAGCACCCCCCCGCCTTTCTGCTGTGACACATCCAAGTCTAGCTTTATCAAAGAGCGGGCCGGTCTCCAACCTGGCTTTCGTTTTCGAGGGGACAGTCCCCGTTTGACCAGTGTGTCTTGACGGCCTTTAATTCCACATGGGGTGGGGAGTGTGTCCAGCACAATGGCTCAAGAATAATAATAATAAGAAAAGTCTCCACGGGGGTCACAACATGGGGTCGTCCCAGCACGTCTAATTGACTTATTCCTACAAGTCTGTAAATCAAGCGTCCATTAGAAGTGTTTTTCGGGTGCGATTCATTCTGTACACCTTTTGCCCCAACACAATATGTCGGCCACTTATCAGCGATGTCAGGGGAAAATAATGTCGCTTGGCACCTAATGTGCAGCATCCATCATGGTGCAGTGCGCTGCTGACTGAGAGTTATTCGGTGCTACGCCATATTTCATATATGCATCAACACTAGCAGGCCGGTTTAATTAAAGTCTCCGTTTGCAAATGACTTCTCTCACTGAGGTATTTGTAACAGCTGCAGTGACGGTCTGCGATTTTAATAAAAGCCCTGTGCAGATTAGAGACAGATTTTGGTAAAGACAGACGTACTTTAGTAATAATGTTAGTAGTTCCTTTGAGTGTACAAGTCAAAATTAGCTCCCTCAAAAGTATATGGTAATCTCATTCTGCCATGGCTAGGATTCTTGCGTCTTCTCTTCATTTTTTGGGGACAACCTGTCCATGCATTCAGGAATTATTTTCAACCTTCTAGCAGGAAAAAGTACATGAAGCGCCACTCAAAGGTGACCTTCCTAAATTCAGATAAACTCACTCTACCATGACTTCATGAAATAATAGTTGTCTGATATCACACAACATTGGACGTCCACATTTTAAACCATCAACTAAAAGACAATCCATCCATCTGAAAACCTGTCCCTCCAAAAAGGGGAGGCTATGCCAAGAGTTTAACTGAGTGCACTTGCAAAAGAAACCTCAGTTAGGCGCCATGTTTTTGTTTGCTGTGGTGTGCCTGGAGCGCTTGGAGGTCAGAGGTTTGATTGTAGGTCAGAAATTGGCTACCTCAACTAGGAAAATCCAACTTTGACTCGAACGACGTATCATAGACGGGCTCGAGTCTCATGCATCTATGTTTCTTCAACAGCATGCTGGCAGACAAACTGAACATGACGCCCGAGGACGCTGAGAGATGGATCGTCAATCTTATCCGCAACGCCAGGCTGGACGCGAAGATAGACTCCAAACTGGTGAGACCTCCCCGTCTTCTTCCTCAATTAGCCGGCTCGGCACTTATCTAATGAATCAAAGCCTTTTAAATGTCCCTCTACCAAACCGGGGGTGTTACTGACAGTCAAATAGCTTTTAGATGCTCCTCATGTGTGACTTCAGAGGCATGGGCGGCATTATTTATGTCCTGATTTTGTAATTGAAGGGTAAGGACATCGTAACCATAATATGTCACCCTTGCTAGGTCCGTTTAGCGAGGCTCCTTGTTGAACCAGCAGGCTCTGGTCTCCAGATCACAGCAGTTCTCTGTAATCAGCAAAATCATAGCCCAGTCCTCCAGAATGACATAGAATTACAGTAGAGTCGATGTGAACAGGACCACTGGGTGGTGTTTGTATAGCACGGCGTGTCTGCAAAACCAAATGTCATTGGCTTTTTTTATCGTTTTTGTGAAACCTTTGTGCTTTTTGTCCGTTTTTCTAGGGCCATGTGGTCATGGGGAACAACGCCGTCTCACCTTACCAGCAGGTGATTGAGAAGACCAAGAGCCTCTCGTTCCGCAGCCAAATGTTGGCCATGAACATTGAGAAAAAGCAGGCCCAGAGCACCAAGACTGAGGTGAGTAACGCACACACTGTAAACAAAGAAAACGCACACCCTTCACAGGCTGTCGCTGAAGGCAACCATCCCTCCCCTTTTTTTCCCTTTTTTTTAAACCGATCAGATTGACCGAGAAGGTCAACACGAACTCAGGGCCAGTTCAAAGTGTTTGAAATGATCAGCTCGAAAGAACAAGGCCAAAGAATGTTGATGAACAACCATCAACAAAGGCTCTCTTTACACGAAATAAGCCAGTAAGAGCAAGTTTAACAGAGCTGACGCTTTCATCCTTCTCCATTGCTCTTCAAAGGCTTAATGACAAGGTAGATTCCAAACAACCATAAAAAGATGCCTGGCCTCTGTGACTCAGCTCAGCAGCGTAAATAAGGTGGACCCTCACACAGGCTTTCGGTTAACATTACTTAAAGCCTGGAGTTCCCTGCACTTAGGACCTGCTGCAGATGTCTGGCTCAGGGTCCAGTCATCCCACTTAAGTGTGTTTTTGATGTTGACCTTGTGTGTTTTAGTGGTATGTAGGACCGTTTAAGCACTCCCAACTACACAGTGTCATAATCACGCACATACTCTGAGTAGTGAGCTATTGCCTCCCCACTCCTTGAAGACACGCACGTCTGTCAAATCAGATTGATGGGCACCGACACCTGATGGCACCAAGGCCACAGAGTTACAACAGACATGTTAAATGTTCACTTTTTAACTCTCCAGTGGCTATCTCTTGATGTGCTCTATTATTAATCCTAACCATATTGTTTGAATATCTGCTGCGGGAGTGCTGCCATAACCCCAAAAAAAGAGAGAAAAAGACCCCCCTCATTAAGGAGTTTTTGTAATTAGACAAAAGAGTCTGCAAACGACTTGCAGAGCACCAATACATCCTGCTGTCCTCAAGGCTACAAATCGCTTACATATAGAGAGCATTTACTGCCTTCCATCTGGGGTGGCTGCTTAGGGTCCCTGTCAACTCTGGCAGAGAAAAACGTCAGCACTTAACTGCTTGCACATGTATGTTACTTTTTCACATTTCCCACAAACATTTGTTTTGATCGCTATCCGTCATCTAATAATTGTTCTTCTTTTTCTTTGTTGCAGACACCCAACTGGGCCGGTCAGGAAACTGGATTTTAAGCCACGCAGTGAAGATGGATCCTTTCTGTTTTACACTGTCTTTTTCCAAACTTTGTATCTCATGAAGCACATTGCTGACTTGTTTTTAGTCATCACCAATTCAATAAAAGTGACCAACGTAACCATTTTCACCCATGATTGCCTTATTTCTGGACATTACAAGCGGCGGTTTGAGGTCTGAGTGGTCAGACTTTATTCTATCGGTAATACTTGATGAAGTTTTAATGTGCGCATTGAGTCACCGGCTGGGACAGTTAAGACTGCTGTGTGCGATGCGGCTCATGTGTGCGCAGTAATGATGAATGGCTGTTTAGTCTGTTGGTTTTATGGTGTTTTTAGTGGTTCCCTTCAGCGTGGCGGGCAGTCTCTGAGTGGGACGTCAGCTGGATGGGGGCAAGCAGAGGTGATGTACAGTTAGCAGCGGTCACACACTCTGCCAGTCATTCTGCCCATCTGAGGACATGAGAGAGCCATAAAGAACCATTAGCCAGACGGACACAATCTTTTTAATGTCCCGGCCCGCCCCCGCTCTTCCCTGCCTTCGACCTTCTCATAACTCAGTCCTCCGCCTCTCCGTTCTTCCTTCTTTATCACAATTGCTCACAAACAGGCTTTCATTCCTTCACATGTCTTTAATTTCCCTCTACTTTGGGTATCATTTTACTACTAAACAAGGATTGTGTGTAGAAATGCACCTGCTTTATAAGGCTACGTCTGAAAGTGCGATGTGTCATCTCTACATGAAATTAGTCTTTAACAAGGAATGTTTGGTCAGAAAAGAAGAAGTAAAAAGGACAGGTTTTCAGCCCTACCACTTAAATCATTACCAAAGAAAACGTTCAAACTGTGGCCATAAAACGTCTTTTAAGAGGGAATGAAGCTGCAATGCTTTACGTCAGTCAACACTGCAACAGGCAGGTGGTTTACGCACCTAGTCCCGATCCACGAGAGCATGAAGCTCCAGTCATTCAGCCCCACTCTGTTTTCCTTTCCATTGGCTTTGTTTTGACCTATAATAAGTCCCGGCCGCCAACCGCAGTGCTTCAAGGTGGTAACTGCAACGTGTCTGGATGGTGGAGCACACTAAATGTTATTTTAGAAATAAAACATAAAATAAAGGAATCAGATTATCATATTGGCTTAAAACCCAGGAAAACTGTTAAGGATCTGGTAAAGGATCTTACACTTGTCTGTATCATTGCTGGGATTCCTTGTTAGCCAAGGAGGTAATGTTTTTGGCTCTTGTTTTGTCGAAAGGAAAAACAACAAGCCCAACTTGGTTGAAGGGTTTTGGAGCAGATCTGAATCGCTAAATCTCACTTTCATTGACATGGGAAAAGGATATTTCGGATTCATTCACGTGGTGTTGGAATAATCTGTTAAAATGTGATCCTGACTGGCATTCACAGCAAAATTACAACTTAAAGCACAAACAAACAAACATCGGAAGACTTCCCGACACTGGGAACTAGCTTGTGAAGGCGTTGGACTAGATATGCCCTCTAGTCATGTTATTAAACAACCAAAACGTGTTTGTGTTCATATAGGGTCCCATAATCTATAGGAGACGCTAAGGGAGAAAACAACTTCATATTATTCTAGAATTTTGAGGACTTTAAAATCCATGGCAAACTGTTGACTTTAAACAAAGCAGAAACACAGTTTTTTACTGCCTTCAGGGGCTGAAAAAGATACTTTGACCATATCACAATACTAAAATCATTACATTTCACTTTCAGAGACATCACTATTAGACATTTTGGCTGCATTCCCGTGGTGTTGGAAAAATCAGTAACAATTCGATCCCGACTGTAAACATTCGCAGAAACCATTATTAACGTGTTGTTCAAACCCTCATAACAATAAAATGCAACATGTTATTTAAAGCTTTCCCAACATGACACAGTACCATCTGGGTTTACAATCTCATATCCTAGCATTTTATTGAATTATACAATTTGCACTGCCTTGCGGGGGTTGAGTTGCATATTTGAAAGATAGATTTTGACCATATCACATAATCTTCATCAACAAATGGACATTTTTTATATTAAAGATGTTATAAGTTTCCATTCTTCCCAATTCGTTTTCAAAACCAGCTCCTGTTCAGCTACTAAAAGGACTTTGAGGTAAGGCAGTTTTGTCAGCTACATTTCAGGGTAACAATAAAACTGTATTTCAGGGCAGCTTAACGTAGCAGCTTTGTTTGTGAATGTCATGCTAGATTATTCCTGGACATTGAAGTTTGCCTCTTGCCACAATCATAGAGTTTCTAAGTATAACTTGAACTTTCCCAGTTTGCCTCATCCTCTGCCTTGACATTTTCGAGATTGGAGATGACCACTGTGGCTTGGGACCATTTTTCCTCTTACCTAGTAAACTGTGACGAGAGCCCACGCTAAAGAGCGTTCAAGTCTGGATGTGTGACGGAGGCGGGGGGGGGAGGGGGGGGGGGTGGGGGACTGTAAGGGCAGCTCCCCTCATTGCTGTTATGGCACTGAGGGCTCGGAGCCAGACCATCCGAATGCTGACGTCACCCCCACTTATGTGCACTGCAACGGGAAGGGAGGGGAGGAGGAGGGATGGAGGGGATAAAGTGATTGGTTTACCGGCCCCCTTCTCCATGACACATCATGAAAATAAAAGTGCCCCGAGGCCTAAATTATCACGTTCACCTTAGCCGTGCACTCTCTCATGTTGTTTTAGGAGAGGAACCCAAACCCAAGGCACTGCCTGCGGCTAACAGCCCCGCTCACCGCAATGTCTGTTGCTGCTCTCTGGATAAATAAATAAACAAAGGCAGGACAAAGGTCAGTGTAGTGTTTGGCAAGGAAACCACGATTCATCCTTTTATTTTCTTTACATATTGTCAACCCCCCCCCCCCCCCCACACACACACACACATATTTTTAAAGCAGTTTTAAATGGAAACGTGTGCTTGTTCTGGTTTATCTGGTAACTAGAACAGAACTAGTATTTCAATTATTATATTTGACATTAAAATGGGAGGTGAGGACACCAAATAAAAAAACACTTTAAATAAAAATTTTTAAAAACTGCTTTCATCATTATATAATTGATAGTCAAAGTTTGTTTGCTTGATTTACATTAGTTTGGCTCATAGAATCACTCATATGGACGATATAACTCTCACATGTGAATCATTTCCTGAAATAAATAACAGATTAAGTGCCACACCTAGTGGCAGAAGGGGGTAGAGCATTCACAACTTCCTCTCGAATAAGTAATTCGAGGGCGATACAAATAATGCCGTAAATATTTTTGTTTTTTTACATATATTTCTGCATAACTACAATGCAATTATTCTCATATAGGATCCCTCTCTGACTCACTTTACTATCACCACTGTCACATATCATCTCTGATCTGTAAGTGACGAACAGCCAGCATTTGAATGTCATAGGAGAGAGTTATGGATGGTTGCCAGCACTCTCTAATGCGCCCCCCCAACACAAGGTAAGTTCTAACTGAAGGACAATCTGCCATTGCCCACCTCACATGTTGATGAGGTCGCGTGGGTCAGTGTTGTGAGAGGCCCTGGAAAAGAAAAAAGGCTGAAATTATTGAATGATTTATTCATGTCCCACAATTTCAGCCTCCCCAACGATTACCATTAATTTCAGGGGAAGGGGCATGCAGGAGGAGATGGGAGGTTGTGGGGGGGGGGGGGGGGGGTTGTATTGCTGTGTGCGCGATAAAACAAGCGTGACGAGATGGTTGACTTGTGGGCCCCCATCATTACGGACATTATGTAGATAATTGCCTTTTTTTTTGGTTAAACCTGTAATTATTCAATAGGGCTGTAGTCAGCGAAAGAACCGAGATAACTACATTAACTGTGTAATTGGTTTATCTCAAATTGAGACACTTGAATTTAAAATGTATTTGTATATAAAAAAACAATCTTTTTTAATAAGAAACTGGGATCGCCATTGAAATAATGTAATATCAAATATCCTAGATGTTCTTTCTCTGCTGCAGACAGGCTGCAATCCCATTTCCACTTCTTTTATTTTTTTTAAATTACTAACTTTTTTTTCTTTTCTGTGTGATGTTTCCATCTTTTTTACGCACACTAGGACCCAGAGGCGACCTCGTGTACCGGGCACTTTGGGTGAGCGGTGAGTGCGCGCAGGGGGGTGGGGGTAGAGGTGGGGGTTTGACTACACTAAATGTCATCTCCAACATCTGAAATAAGAAGAAACACAAACTAGAAAATCTTCACACGTGACAGCAGCACGGCGCTATATGAGCAAAAAGGCAGCAAGCATCAGGACCAGTCTGGAGTTCAGCAGCAACCCCGCCACTCACTGCGCTCACCGGCTCTGCGTTCCCCGTTTTAAATAAAGCAAACCCATGTGAGTTTCTGCTGCTCTTACTACAGGAACATTGAGAGGATAACTTGAGTGAGGAAACGCAGGTAAACGGAATCTAAGCTTTTTTTTCCCAGAGAGGAAAGAAAAGGGGAAAGGAAATCCCCTCCTTTTTTTTAACACGACAACCTTTTTTCCTTTTTTCTCGGACTTCACTTCACAAGTTTCTCACACAAAGAGGGATGCTGCATGTTCCCGAGCCGCACTTGCACTCAGAGGGAACATAAAAAAAAGTGCACCGGAGCGGAATTACACACTGCAAGGTAGACACCGACACGTTATTCCACGGAGCGACTATTACGCACGGCTGCGCTTATTTTTTGGGGGAAGGGGCGTTTGCACTCACATTAACACATAGAAGATCTGTTATTTTCTTCCCCTCTTATCCCCCAAAGCATCATTGTTTAGGAAGGTGTTGATTTCATTACAGTGTTATCACAGTTAACCTCCTTTGTCATTCTCCCCGCAGCGCAACAAAGCAGAGACTTTTATTGACTGGAGGATCAGCGCGCTTTCAAAAAATGATCCCAATCGGCGGCGCGATAACATGTCGCATCTCATCTGATGTTTGACACATTTGAGGATCGACTAAAAGAAAAAACTGGAGGAGGACATTAGAAAGTCAAATAATTCGTCCAGAGCCACATCTGCTGGCATCTTCTTTTTTTTCTACTGGAGTCCGGACAACAGATCACCGTCCAGATGCAGTTTCGACTCTTCTCATTTGCGCTGATCGTATTGAACTGTGTGGAGTACAGCAACTGTCAGGCGCCGTCGCACCGCTGGAAGAGAAACAAAAGAGGTAAGAGGAGGGAGGGAGGGGGGCTTTAACAGATGCCTGAGGAGTTTGTGCGGGTCACGGGAGGCAACAGTCCTGCTCAAATATTCTTTTAAACATCCGTTTGTGCGCAAAAAGGAAGCTTAAAGTCAAATATTGATGACTTTCTCTGTAAATACGCACAGGTGAGAGTTGCCTATCCAATATTGGAACATTCTAGAAATTCAGTCTTCAAAAAAAATCTATATTCTAAGTAACAATTTAGTCTCGCAGCATCTGATATTATTTATCAACCTCTTAAAAACTGATTTTCCATATTATGTAACGAGTAAAGAGCCGGTAGCTAATGCGTAAAATGTGCGCAAAATTGGCAACGCGTGTGGCTCTCTAAAAATGGATATAAAAACACGTTGCGTCATTGCATCGGCTAATTGTATTTATAATCCCAATTCTGTGGCCCCCAACAAAGGGCTCCGTATATTATTTACATGTGAAACTGCTAAAAAAGCTGCTGGCGCGGATCGGTCTATAGAGAAAGCTGGCGGCTTATAACAGGAAAAGGGGAGGGGGAGGTATTGTTGGAGTTGTTTAATGAATAGACACGGAATCCCCTTCCTCTGACTTATGAATTGCACATCTCCACTCCAGCCCCCTTAAGCTGCTTTTAATTGATCTCATAACCACTTTGAACAGTTGGTAGGAAACCGGCATAACAATCGCTCAACGGAGGCGCAGGAGTTGAGGAGGGGATCAGCCCCTTTGTAAATACTACTCCATACTCTGAATGAATGAGGAGACAGTGGGATTAGTAAAAGTGGCCCCCGCCTAGCCCTCTGCTCAGACCGGTGACATAACTCCGAGGGTGACCGTGAGAGAATTTCAAATTGCGTACGGGGAGCGGACTTTTTGGGCACAGTAAAGCAAAGTATATACAGTACAGTAGAAACATTTAAAGTCATAGCAGAAGGAGAAAGGGGTTCTTGTAAATTGTAAGGCAATCACAGATTTAATCATATGCGCTGCGTGCCAGGGGGAACCTCCACACTCTGCGAGCCCTCCACTGCCCATCTGCAAATAATCAGGCAATCACTGCGGGGTACTGGCACACACACGTTTTTCAACTCCTCTGTGTGTTTCTTTCTCAGTGTAACTGTGTAGCATACGAGACAGAATGTAGTTTTATTAGTATGATCCATATATTTTCCAGGAACTGGCTTAAATCTGTAAGATATTTTGGATGGTGAAGGAGCAAAACGAGTTTGTCTGTGGGAGAGAGAGAAAAGGAGAATGGGGGGGTCACCAATGGGAATGAGATCAAAAGGTTAACTTACACATTTGACCTCCAAAACAGCTTTAGGCTGAGTACTATAAGCTACACATTGTTACACCCCCCAGCCATCAGAAACGGATGTTACACTTGTCAAACTAATCCCATGCAAATATGTACAGGTTTGGCCCCCTCACGGTTTTGTTGAAAGTGTGTGTGTGTGTGTGTGTGTGTGTGTGTGTGTGTGTGTGTGTGTGTGTGTGTGTGTGTGTGTGTGTGTGTGTGTGTGTGTGTGTGTGTATGTGTGTATGTGTTTGCATGACTTTTCTGGGCCAAAAGTGCCTTTCTAGCTTGCATTGGCAGCCGTCCAACTTTTCGGTATTTCCTTCCTTTATTTATCACGGTTATATTGAAAGAAGCATGTGTAAGAGATCATCGTTCAATAGGCCCAGCAATGCTTGAATATTTTTCGAGCCCTCAAGGTTCCTGTGACAGCTTTATACACAGCCTGTCTGGCATGCACGCCGGAGCTATCCAAACCGTTCAGGAGTGTTGAGACCCAGACGCGTTGTTAGAAACTCAATTTGGCCCCTGCACACTCCACTCCCCAGGCATAGCTGTTTTATGGGTAACAAAACACATCCTGCATTATGTCTTTTTTCATACTTTAACACGCATGCAAAAGACACATTTCTTGCCATTGATATATTGTGTGTGCAAGCCACATGACCAAGGGAGGTGTAAGGGATGGAGAATGCCATGATAATTATGGGGATGTCAAGGAGAAAAAGAGTCATTGCGTATGACTGGAGCATGCTGGGATGTATGAGGCGAGATTGGGATCTTTGTGCGGTTTCTGGGCTGATCTTGTCTCACTGCATAGCATGACCCAACCTCCCATTTGGCGGTGGTAATTGTGCATATACATTTTCTTCATGTTGAACACACGACAGAACATATTAAATTTACACCTCCTTACCTCCTATCCGGCCCCACTGGAAGGGAGGAAATGGTGCCAATGAGCCTTTCTATGATATCATAGCGAGACACAAGGGTATTACTTTTCATTTTTATTCTCTGGCTAATGATGCCACCTGCTGACTACATAAAATCAGAGCTTGAGTACCAGCGCTGCCTTGAGGAACAGAGACGCGCAGTGGGGCCCTGAGACGTTTTAAACAGGTAATGAATAGGTAATAGCAGCAGAGAGTGGTGAAAAGTTGCCATGTGATACCATTAACCCCTTCCGAATCTACCAAGAAAGCCCCCAAATTTGAATTCCCAGCAGGCAGCAGCATGTTTCGGATCACGTTTGCCTGTGTAATCTGTCACTTCAACACCGTTCCCAGATGTTTTTGAAGGACAAAAGTGATTAGATGAAACTAATTCAGCCTAGCAGAGGCAGTGAGGTCATGACATTTCGCACCTTTGGCAACAAGAGCGTGTGTGGTTACTTTTTGATGCAAAAATATGCAGAAGAAAGTCCCAATTTGTGGCTGAATGTGCTCTTATTTCAACAAAGAATCCAGGAACATGATACTTTTAGACACTTGTGATTGTGGTTTATGATAAAAAAGCACAAAAAAGACATTGGACAATCTTAAATCAGTCTTTGGCTTTATAAATGTTTCAATTAGAGCATCTTTGGACGCAGATAAGTTGCGGCCTCTCTTTCCAAGCCCTGGAAATCAGTCCTCAGTGTGCTGAAAGCTCACATTAAGTCCCAGGTTTGTGGGTGTAAGTGTTAATGTTGGAACCCGCTTCTTTCAGCGCAATATAATACGTTGATTAAGTGCTTAACAGGGAGGCCAGCATTGCCACTCTTGCCTTTGGAAAAAGTGAAAAAAAGGCCCTGCTGATGGCACTTCTTTTAACAAGGCTTTCTCACATGATGCCACTCTAATCCAGGTGATGTG